>NW_024081048.1:0-464780 GCF_003009895.1 Hyaena hyaena | reverse complement strand
CAGTTTACATTCCCACCAACAGTGTAGGAGGGTGCCCGTTTCTCCACATCCTCGCCAGCATCTAGAGTTCTCTGATTTGCTCATTTTAGCCACTCTGACTGGTGTGAGGTGGTATCTCAGTGTGGTTTTGATTTGTATTTCCCTGATGAGGAGGGATGCTGAGCATCGTTTCATGTGTCTGTTGGCCATCTGGATGTCCTCTTTGGAGAATACTAATGTTATTTTTAAGGCTTAGAAGAAAAGATAAATGTGCTAACAGTTGTAATTGTATATACTGACACTATTTCAGATGAAAATTAAGCTTTTCCATTGATTTTTTGAGACACTCTAAAAATTTCTAGGGTGTTGAGATAGACCCACATTGAACTTCAAAAAGGAACCCTAATCTTACTGTCACTTTAGCAGAGCGAAAGAAATAAAAAGAACTCCAGGCCTCAATTTATTACCAAGAAATAATTTTTCATCATTTCCTGGCTAACACTTTGCCAAATACCGCGGAACATATCAAAGCTAATAAGATAGTGTCCCCACTCTAGTGGAATTGACGATTTCATTTTCAACATTTTAGATCCAGAAAGCAAAAACCCTGAGTCAAACAACAGGACTAATAGCTGTATTAACAACCCCAGCTCATTATTGAAAATGTTTCCCAGGTACACAGGGGAGAAGGCAGAGAAAGGAACGTTTCTCTTCTCCCAGGCTTCTCCCCAGCCTGCCTCCCCTAAATATAGACACGCCTTGAATTTTATATCAAGCTTATTTTAATCACTGATGAAAAATTCACATAATAATCTCAAAGTTGATGACTAAACATTTTGGATTACACAGAAAAGTAGACGTTTTTAATTTCATACAGTGCAGAAAATTGTATATAGTCCTGGAAGAGCTGCTCAGTTTAAATTAATAACCTACTTAAATAGTCTTAGTAAAATGCACAGCTTGTCAAACCCAGGTATGTCCCCACCAAATATTTGTGGGCATATATATACTTGAATGCAATTTGTAAGAAATCTCTTAATTCATAAATGTTATAAAACATACAAGAATCTTGTGTATTCAAGGTACTAAGTATATTTGATTTTGATATAAAGACAAGAGGCAAAAACAAATTTATTTTAATATTTATTATTTTGCATTGCTGTCAGAGTGAATTCTGTGTTCATGGGTTGGTATAAACAAACTAAGCGGTGCAAATCTTGTCCCTACGGGGTAGGATCTTTGCATTGTAAAAGCAATACCACGTGATTTGCACAAACCCTTGCATACCTACCTTTCCACATCTTTATACTATCATAACATGGCTTCAGAGAGATGAAAGCCCTGAGTTTTGACTATGCTTATGTATCTTCAGCCTGATATTTTATGTGAAAAAGTAAACAAATCAGGAGTACGTGTTCAATTTGGAAGCTTAAAATTTGCTTGTTTTATGAATATGCAAAACCTCACCTGTTCAAACTTTGCACAAGAACTCAAAAGAAGATTAGCGCTGACATGTTGATGGATTGACTGTCTTCTACAATTTCCTGGTTAGGGCACATTCACAAATCCCAAAATATTCATGGAAAGATTTGCCTG
The DNA here is from genome assembly GCF_003009895.1 of Hyaena hyaena. Classification (NCBI taxonomy): domain Eukaryota; kingdom Metazoa; phylum Chordata; class Mammalia; order Carnivora; family Hyaenidae; genus Hyaena; species Hyaena hyaena. The sequence continues at coordinate 463,205 of NW_024081048.1, read as the reverse complement.
CTGCCACAGGAGACCAACCCTGTTTATAATATCTACATATACAGATAGATAGATATTGCTGTTAAAACCAATTAGTCTCTCTTTACATATATAGATTACCTAACAAGTGCTTTATGCCTCATATAAATAAAACGTTGAACAACATAATATAATCTTTGTCCCCAACCATGCAGATCTCAAGTGCATGACATCTATTGGGGTAGTTAAATGGCATGGAACATGTTTAGATGTGTTTACTGTTCTTACTTTTCAGGAAGAACCAAATTACCTACTGGTTCAGAGAACATTGTTTTTTATTTCCTTGGTACCAAATCAATGAAAGTCCTTCCAGCACAACAGGTGTTGCTTAATAGCCCCAAAGACTTAATGCACTGCCTAAATTGAACACAGTTCAGTATCTACACCAAATGGGCCTTCAAGTAATGTTGATGGATTGGCTTTCTCACAACATTAAAAGCTCATTTTACAGAGATGGATCCTATGAGGTTAAAATCAATAATTTAATAGCAGTGTGTTTTGAATTCTGTTTGTGGCAATACAATGGTATGTAAAAATATAACAACTAGATTTGTTTCCATTTTTTTTAAAAAAAGGATGTTTTCTAGTTAATACTAGAAGATTCCCAATAATTTTGAGTGATAATCTAAGCATACAAGAGTATAAATTTAGATGATTCAGTATAAATATTCAGATAGTGATATTGGAGTGACTATATAGAATTTGAAGACTCAAATATCTGAAGATATATGCTTGTTGATTAGTAATAATAAGTCTAAAGCACAGTAATAAAGATTGCCTGTTAGGGAGAAATGTTCCACTTGAACTGTTCACCGCACACTAACTTTAGTATATAGATTCTGACCATGTTCTACATTATTATACACTATTCTTTAAGGAAGATGAGCAAGTTTTTGAAGACGTGCCATAAGTGGTCACTTAATTTGAAAGCATAATGAATTTCCTCTTTTGCTTCCAGCCATACAACCAAAGCGATGTATGGTTTTACCTTTTGATCAGGTGATAGCTCATAAAGCATCTCCTTAGTCAAAGCGGAATTTAGGGAGGGAATGGGCTGTTAGAAGCCTCCACAGAGCACTGCTCCTGAATCCTCCATCCAAGCCAGAGTTGTGCTCGACGTTTGAAAAAGTTTGGGCAAATAAACTAACAAAATGGGAAGTGGCATTAGTTCAGAGAGCAATGAGTCAGCCAAAAGATCAAAAGAACTGGAGAAAAAGCTGCAGGAAGATGCTGAGCGAGATGCACGAACTTTAAAGTTGCTGTTATTAGGTAATCTTTTTTCCTTTTGTTTTGAAAACCCTGATTTTCTTCAATTATGATATATTAAATTTTCTCAAATTTTAATTTTAGGTATATTACCATATGGGGGGTTTATTATAAATATGTGTTTGGAAACAAATAGGCTTTAAGTGTACTCCATAAATGTTTACTTTTTTGTTTAGGATTTTACTTATTTTGATTAAGGAGAGACAAGTATTTCTGAGATAATTAAATTCCTCTTTGTCAATAATACATTTTACTATTATTAAAATAAAACTCATTTGCATTTATTATTTTATTATACCCTAATCATTTTCTGAATATCAATTATTTAATATTGAAAGCAATTCTTTAATTACAACTTATAAATAGTTAGGTTATTTTTTTAACTTAAGTATGTTGAGTTGTTTGATATCAAATTGAATATGTTATTTAATTACTTGTGCTGTTAAAACCAATTAGTCTCAACTAATTTCAGAGTAATGGTAAGGTACTTTAAATTATGTTAATAACATTGTCCAGATTTCTGAATACTGGCTTTGATTTGCCTGTATCTTTGTAAAATACTCCATTTAAAGCCTTTTAGGATATTTATATATTGATTCAGCTCAGGAATTATGGTCCTTCTATCTTTTCATCTTCTTAAAACTCAGCACAATGTTTCACCAGAACTATAAAGTAAATGTTGAATGAATTGAATGAAAATCTGTATGCTACATATTTTTCTAAACAAAAAGTCTAACAAGTAGTGGTCACCACAAGACAAATATGTTTTTGACATAAAAATAAAGACCTATATAGAGGGATAAAAACAAGAAAATCAGTTGTGGTTTCTTCCTGCTTAAACACAAAAAAACTTCATTTTATTTCAGAATTGTGTATCATTCACACAAAATATCTTCTTTAAGTGCCCCTTTACTGGGTCTAATTTCTCCCAGTGGCAAGAACGTCTCAGAAACCAACCGTGGGATTCCCAGCAATTGCTTCTCAAAGAAAAGAGAATGTTCTCTCCTTTTATGCACAAGTTCTGAGGCTATAGCACTTGCAAGCAACCACCTAGGGGTTGCTAACTTACATGTTGGGGCCAGTTCTTATGAAAGCAGCAAATATTCTTTCCCTCACACTCCAGAGCATTCTCTGAGGCTTTGATCAAGACTAAAACTAAAAATAATGTGGACATAGAAAAAGCAAATAAAAGTTGAGAGGGAAAGCCATGCATTCATACAAATGTATTCAGTGTCCCTCTTGTACTAAGAACAGTGGTAGAAGACTAATGATAAAATGTATTTAAAATCCCTATATTTGAATAAAATTTCAAAAGAATAGACATATTCTCAATATACCAATTATTTTTTTGTTTTTAAAAAATATTTATTTGTTTTTAATATAATTTATTGTCAAATTGGCTAACAACACACAGTGTGTAAACTGTGCTCTTGGTTTCTGCGGTAGATTCTCGTGGTTCATGGCTTACATACAACAGCTAGTGCTCATCCCAACAATTGCCTCCTCAAGGCGCATCATCCATTTTCCCCTCTCCCCCACTCCATGTCAACCCTGAGTTTGTTCTCTGTTTTTAAGAGTCTCTTATTATTTGCCTGTGTCTCTCTCTGTTTGTGACTATTTTTCCCTCTTTCCTTCCCCTGTACCAATTAACTTTAAAGTGGTTGAGTTAGATCAAGAAGAGACGGTAACTTTTACTATCAGAGGTATAAAAGAATCATTAGTAACACTATTTCATCTTTTACTTTCCCAAGACAATCATAATTTATGAAATTCAGTTCCAAGGTTACCATACAATATGTATAGATTTATTGGGTTCCAACAATATGTGCACTTAACTTATTTACTCCAGACGATTCAAATTCTCAAGACTTCCTCTTCCAAGTTATTCCAAATATTTAAGTTTTTATTCCTGGACTCTGAGTTCTATGTATGATCATTCAATTTTCAAGTTCAAAACAACAAAGTCTTATAGTAGCTCTGCTTCAATTCTTATTGTTGACTTGGACTCAAATTCTCTAAACTATAAATTTTTATACAAAATGTGGCCTCATTAAGACATAAAAGTGTTCAGTGGAACTGCCCTAAACCTTCTTACCCTCCTACTCTCAAATCCCCTCACGAACAAAATCTGTTTAATTTCTTCCATCTTTGAAACAAGATTCCCATTCATCGAAGCATCTAACCAACAGTTTTTTAAACTTACCAATGAGTGTATGTCATGTGGAACTAACCAGTTAAGGCTTGGTAATGATCAGATGGTGATTCTAACCCAATTTTTGTAAAAATTACACTTTGAAAAACATTTTTGACAGATTCCATTCTCTATACCAGTCCTCTTATTATCCAATAAATTCTAGGTGCTTAAGGACATAACACAACTTGCCAAATTTAACATGTGCTATAAAGTAGATGTACCATTTGGAATTACTGGACACAAGATATCGCTGAATTTAAAGAGCTATCTAATAGCTATTTTACAAATAAAGGGTCACCTTGCAGACAGATTCCTTCTCTTTATTATGCCATTCAGACGTTTGGTAAAATTACAGAAGAGATGCCAAATCTTTTCCCTTAGCAATAAGTAGGCTTCTAGGAAATAGTGGAGATGACTCAGACATTCGCTGCACATTTGAGAATTACTATCAGAATAATGTCATGTGCTTTAAAAAAATTAGCCTGTAAAGAAGCCCCAGAAAAAGGACATTTTAATAAGAAGAACAATTTCTAATGAAGAACATGTTCTCTTTTGCAGAATTCCTAAGTTAGTTATTTTTTAGAGACAATTTACAAATGTTTGATTAAACTTCTTTTCTATTCAAAAGAGATACCTGTCATTTAATTGCAGAATAAGTGTGGATCGTTTCCATTTTTTTTTTTGGTGTCCCCTCTCTTTATATTTTACATTAATTTCTTTTGTACTTTTTTAGATTCAGAGCTCAGTGGGAAGTAGAAGGAAAATTAGCTTTGCTTTTTCTTCATATTTGAAACACTGTCACATTCATTCTACAATTTTCAGTTATGATATAATTAACATTTAACCAGTGATTTTGTACTATCATGGACTATTCAGTAGTTTTCTTTTAGATCCAAACCTGCTTATTCTTCTACATGCTGTATTGTAAGCATCACATATTTTTTTAATGGTGGTATTTGAGTTTTATAGTTTTAAAATATTAATGCAATCATCTGACTCTTAAACATCAACTTGAGAAGGGTCCAAAGATAAAAGAATATCTATGTTAAATGTGCTTATATTTACTTAGCTAATTAACATTTTCAAAATTTTCCAAAAGTTCCCACTTACTCAACAAATAGCTATTTTAGAAGGTGTGTCATTTTTTTTTTTAGTCTGACAGTGGGAGAATTATAATTCTGACACTGTCTAAAAGCTTATTACAAAATAATTGATAAAATAAAATCTGCATAGCAGAATTGGCTAAGTCTGGCAAAATAGAGAAAATATAATTCCAAATGAATAGAGTGTGTTTTGCAGTCATTTGAGATAAAAAGTTGATTTAATATTTTCATCATATGTTACGTTTTTTCCATGTCTCTGAGTGACCTCGGGCCTGCCACATAACTTAAGAGAAATCGTGGGTGTGAAATTATTTCATAAATTGTAAAATTCCAGACAAATGTGATTTTTGTTGTGTAACAGACTTCCAAAACTGAAATAAATTTAACGTCAATAAATGTATACAATTTTTCTTTCTTTTGTTTTCCTTTTATGTATACCTAAAAGAATAGAGGACACAAACTCAGGTTAAATCAAAGTTCTTATTTTTATTCTTTCTTTCAAGTAGGTCTTTATTTAAGTATCTCTAAATATGAGAAGGAGAGTATACAGGAAACTGGAGGTGTTCCTGAAGCTTTGGCTAGATTACAAATTCATCAAGTAATCTATTTTGAATTTCCATTACACCAATAGAGTCAATGTCTGTCCATGGATATGATCCGACAAACAGGTCCCCGGGGATACTTACTTTAGGATCAACCAATAAATTTCTTTCTCATCACTGGTGATAAGTGAACAAAATGTAGGACATACTCCTAAATCATGCTTTCAGTTTTTGACTTGACTTATTTAAACTGAAGCCATCCTTTGCTCTAATAATGTATTTTTGTCTCGAAATATTATAAAATAATTTATTCTATGTTTCTAAAGATATTCAATCTTGTGGATGCACAAATATTTTCAATATAAATGTTTAAAATTATTTTTTCAGTAGAGAGAAAACAGACAGAAAAAGTCTATTTGGGGAGTTTCAAATTTTCTCCAAATGCTGTGTGGACTGTTTGCACCGTAACAATTTCAAAGGCAAGGCCAAATATTTATAACGTTGTGTTTATCTACCAAAAAATGGTAAATGGCAGTGTCAAATAGCTTTGTATAATGTCCCTTTTTCTGACAGGCAAAGAACACTTGCACAATTGTTTTACATATATTTGGTTGTTCGTTTTACGTGAATTTATCTCACATAATCAGCACATCTTATACATAGACTCAAGTTTCTCACATAAGAGATGCAAGCCATTATTAAGATATTCCATATTTAGCCAAATGATGGTATTTGTTAATGAGATTAAATAATCTGAAAAGGACTCTTGTTAACTCTAATTTAACAGAACCTCTCTTGTAATATGGCAGAACATTTTTATATTCACTTTTTTTCATTCAAACTCTGAGTTATTAATTTGAGAGCAAGGAATATTGTACCTTTAGAATCATTTATATAAGCACCATGGGCAGCAAACAAAAAGTTATTTACCTCTGCATAATGTATGAGAGGAAGGAGGGTCGTGAACATTTGATGGGATAATGACTCTCTGATACATTTCACATGCAGTATACCTGTTTAGATTTTAGAGCTCAGAATCAAGCTCAGAATCTATCTGCTTATCTGTTTTCTCCCAGTACTGATGTCTAAATACATCAGTGTAGATAGGAACCTACAGTAGTAGCATTCAAGGTGAAACTGAGGAAGAGACCCATCAAGATGTGAAAACACCCATTCTGTTCATTAGATCCTGATGCTTTAAAGCAGATGGCACAGCTTTCATTCCTGCCTCACTATCCTATATTCAAATAGAATAAATTTGCTACTTAGAATTATTCTTCTTTTAACATCTGAAAATTCTATCTCTGACCAGCACTTTATATTCTATTATATCTTAATTCTTTTAGACATTTGCTGAGTTAGTTCTTCGATTTCATGTACTCACCTAACCCCCTCCAATCAGAATCAGCCATTTTAGCTGTGTTTGTCTGACAATTCTGAAATACCCTGTCCCTTTCATCTTCTGCCTTAATTGACATTCACAACTTCAACTCCAGATAATTCCTCAAGTTTCTCCATTTACCATTGTTCTAATACACTGTAGTCAACCCTTAGTGTGTATCTAATCCCGACTCCCACGCCTACTCCCAATTTTCATCATTTGCAGATGTGGTAGAATAAAACAGATATCTATTTTTGACTTTAGTTGGGCCAATAATTATTTTACTTATTCCTTACTTATTTATTCCTTATTATTTACTTATTCCTAGTTTTCTACTACAATCCTCCAAAGGACTTCTGTGTCTGCATTCCCAGCATCACTTTGATCCAGAACTCTTCCCCCTTCCCCGCCTCACCTGAGATGAACACCCACATTCCAGATAGTGATAGAGCATTATCTCTACATCTCACTGAAGTTTTGTTTTTCATTTTAAAGCTGGGGCTCTGTGTGGCTAAGTCGGTTGAGCAACCTACTCTTGATTTTGGCTCAGGTCATGATCTGACGGCTCATGAGTTGAGCCCAATGTCTGGCGCTGCACTGACAGTGTGGAACCTGTGTGGGATTCTCTCTCTCTTCCTCTCATTCTGCCCCTCCCTTGCTTGTGCTCTAAGTAAATAAATAAATAATTTGAAACTAATTTTGACCTCTGTGTTATACACTTAATCCTTTTCCATATCTTAAGAATTTTGCTTTATGAATTACCATTTCTTTTCCATTTTCAAAATTCTTCTCTACTGCCTTCTTCCTCTTGACATATATATTTCTATTAGCCTAAGAAAATTGAGCCCATAATCTCCCTGAATTTACCGTAGTTAAGTATATTTAAATTTTTTTTTTTTATACTGGGGCACCTGGGTGGCTCAGTGGCATCTGCCTTTGGCTCAGGGCATGATCTCAGTTTCTGGGTTTGAGTCCTGCACTGGGCTCTCAGCACAGAGCCTGCTTAGGGTCCTCAGTCTCCCTGTCTCTCTACGCCTCCCCCACACATGTCCTCATGTGCTCTCTCAAAAAAATATACCTTTAAAAAATTAAAAAAATATTTTTATGTTGAAGCGCTTCTCAAAGTAGTATATGCTCAGTCTTCTGTTTTCTTATCCTCTATGTTCTCTTCAGTTAAAAATTATCTTCCTCTCTATTAAAAAATTATCTATCATAGAGCCTTGATAACCTCAAATTCACAAAACTCAGACCTCAATCACTCTGCATCTCTCTTTTCTTCATCCTGTAACATCAGGATACCCTCTAATGTTTTATATCCCTTCCTTCCTCACTTATTGAAGCTTGTTTCTTCTCCCCATTCTTTTTTTTTTTTTAATGTTTTATTTATTTTTGAGAGAGAGAAAGAGACAGCTTGAGCAGGGGAGGGTCAGAGAGAGGGAGTCACAGAATCCGAAGATAGCTAGCTGCCAGCACAGAGCTGGGTGCAGGGCTCAAACCCACAAACCCTGAGATCATGACCTGAGCTGAAGTCGGAATCTTAACCGACTGAACCACTCATGTGACCCTTCTTCTCATTTTTAAGTGCTTTCACTTATCAAGGTTTGTCTTCAGACCTTTGTGTTTTTCAATCTCTACCTTCTCTCAGGGACCTCCCATCAGGACTCAATTATCTCCTCTGGAGGAACAACATTAATAACTTTGCTTTTGCCCATGTCTTCATCCATATTTGCAAATTTCTCTTATTCATCAGAAAACTGATTGCACCTTGGGAGACCTCAAAATTATTTTTCATGTTTATCTTGCTCCCTATTTATCCCCAAGCTTTGAATTTAATGAGGCTCCCCATTATATTCTTTCCCATTTTATCAACTCTATATTTCAATCTTTAACTCCTTTGTGATCATTCTCTGTCCACTGCCCTAAGGCAATTTTGTCACAAAGTTAAGTTTTAATCTGTATCCCACAGAATGTGTCTCCTATTTCTTTTTCCACTGTTTTTGTTTTCAATTTATAAAAACACCTCTATGAGATAGAAATTATTTTCATTATATGGATAAGAAAGTAAGAACTTAAGAAGATAATTCAGTTTCTAAGATCACAAATTAGTTTATAGGAAAACAACGCTTTTTATTCTTATCTGTGTCAGTTTTAAATTATCTGTATTCTAAGCCCTGTGAAAACAAACACGTCAGGTTTTGTTCTTCATTGAATTCCTTTGGCCTAGCACAGGAATGCATGCACGCTGTGTGTATGGAAGAATGACTGAATCAGAATCTAAAATATTTCTGTCTGTTGTTCATAGTGTCTAAAACAGAGACATACAGTCAATATGTGGAAAAAAAGCCACGTCATCCCATAAAGAGATTGTTTTTCTTAAATGAACAGGAAGATACTGATAGGTTTTCAGAATGTAAATGAGAATAATATTTGGATTTTTTTTTTTTTGGTCAAAAATCAACCTAACTATACAATGAGACAAAGATTTTATGAGAATAATTGAAGTAGGTAGGTCAATTAGGAAATTGTTACTACTATACAAATACTTGATGAGATTGTAAATTAAGGTGGAAATTACAAGTTTGGAAGTAAGATTTGGGATACATAAGATGACATTAGTCAAGGTCAAGAGGACTTGGTGGCTGACTGCATGTGGGTTTTAAGTTGAGAGGAATAATTAGAGGTCAAATTGAATATAATAGTCATTATATTGAATATTTAAATATGAATATATTCAAATATATTGAAATTGAATATAATAATCATTTTATTCATCACTATGGGAAACACAAGAAAAGTTTAGATTAGGAAGATATGAAAGGAGTAAAGACTTAGGACTTCAAATGTATGATATTTGTAACACAACCACATGGAGATATTTATTAAATAAATGAATATATGGGTCAGGAAATTAGGAGGGACAACTCAAGTGAGCACTAGATTTTCATATATTCAGTCCTCTGTTTTCCTTTGCTCAATTATCAAATGTGTATAAAATAACCATGTAATTAACCAAGGCCTTAAGAAAACCTTTATTATACAAAAAAAAGTGTGTGGATGCCTGTTATACAATTAATGAAAGTTTAGACAAATCTATCTACCATCTATGTTTCTAATTAAAATAAGCCTGCTTGGGGAAAACCACATAATTCAGTATTTTAGTTTCTTCTTTTTTTAAGCCTATAACGTATATAAATAAGACAAGAAAGATGACATACTTTTTAAATACTTCTCAGAATCCAAGAAGGCTCATATAATCTTTTAATTATATTTTAAAACAAGTATAAAATTGGAAGTACTTAAATAAAATCCCATTAGAAAAGATAGTACATAGCCACAGTATTTCTCACGAATGAAAATGCTTAATTTGCCTGCTAAGGTATTTAGTCATTTTATAGATTTCTGATGCTTATTAGTATTCTATCACAGAAATGGGTTTTGGGACATACCAAGTAGTCACAGAAACATATCTGACCCCATATGCTTACTGATGTGATACACCAAAAAATCAGTATTACCCATGCTAAAACATTACCATTGAATCTAATCAGATAAACACAAAATATTGAACTATATAAGAAATTATCCTGGACTTTAGAAAAATGCTAGTATCATGAAAACAAAATAAAAACAATATAAAATGGAAATGTTCTATATTTAAAGAATTTACATGGCATAATAACCAAGGACAATATATAAATTTTGGATCTTGGAGCCAAGAAATATAAAAGGTATGAAAAACAGTTTTTGGAACAATCAGATAAACTTGAACATAGAATGTATATAAATAACATTTCAGATTAATATAAATTTTGTCAAGCATGAAACTAGTATTGTGATTTTATAGGAAAAAATGGTCTTATTCTTACAAAATGCATTCTGAAATATTTATGGGTGAGGTCTCTACTTTCAAAAGGTTCAGCAAAACAAAGGATGTCATATATATCTGAATAGAGATAACATTATTTCCCATATATTCATAACATTATTTCATAACATATATATATACACATACAGAAAGAAAGGAAACCTGACAAAACATTAGTAATTGGTAAAGGTGAAGGCTATAAAATATAGGTTTTCAGGGGAGTATACGCAAGATGGTAGAGTAGGAGGGTGTTCAGTCCCCTTGTTCCTTGGACACACTGAGATAACAGCTACACATATGCAACAAACTCTGACAATGAGCGGAAGACTGGCAGAACAGGCCTCCACAATTCATTGTAGAGAGGAGTCCACATCAGAAAGGGCAGGAGGGTGGAGACACAGGCATGAACCAGCCCCCCAGCGAGACTAACCACCAACAGAAGGGACACCACAAGTACAGTGAAGTGAGAGGATTAAATTCTACACCAGGCACCCCAGACACTGGGGACCTGCACTAGGAGGAAGTTTCTATAAGCTCTGGCTTTGAAAATCAGCGGGGTTTCAATTTGAGAGGTTTTACAATCAGTGGGGTTGAACTCCAGTTACTTTAAAAATCAGTGGCCTTAACTCCAGGAGAAGCAAGAAGGCAATAGGAAACTGGGCCCCCCACCACATCTTGCAATCTGCTTCAGGAGAGATCAGCACCACTTCAAACAGATTCCTGTTTTAGGGAGAAGGGAAGATACTTTCATGCACCAGAATACCCACAGTTCCTACATCTAAGTTTCTTAACTTGCTGCATAGGGAGCAGGCCCTGCCATTGAGTATATATGCACCACTGCAGTACAGCTAGCCTGGGCACAAAACAAGTGCAACTCAGTGACAACAGTAGGAAGCACTAAGTCACACAGAAGACAACCCTGGAGCACCTGGTTCTAGTAACCAGGGGAGTGTTGCAGTACAAGGTACCACAGGGCCTCTTCTATACAAGGTCACTATTTTGAAGACCCAGAGATATAGCTGACCTTCTTAATGCATAAAAATGAAGACTTAGACAAAAGGAGGAGACAGAGGAATATGTCCCAAATGAAAGAATCAGACAAAAATCACAGAGAAAAAGCTAAATGAAACAAAGATAAATAATACGTCTGATAGAGAATTCAAAGTAATTGTAATAAAGATAATGGACTTGAAAAGAGTGGATGAACTCAGTGATAATTTTCAAAAGATAAAGGATAAAAAAGAACCAGTTAGACATGAAGTATACAATAACTGAAATAAAAATATATACCAGCAGGAATAAATAGCAGATTGGAGAATGCAGAAGAACAATCAGCAATCTGGAAGAGGGTAATGGAAAGCAACCAAGGGGAAAAGCAAAAAGAAAAACGAGTAAAAAATGAACATCAGTTAAGGGAACTCAGTGACAACATTGAGAGTAATAACATCTGGGGAAAGAACAGACATCCAGGTTCAGAAGGCACAGAAAGTCCCTAACAAGATTAATTCAAGGAGGTCCACATCAAGACACATAATAATTAAAATAGCAAAAAGTAATGATAAAAAGAGAATATTAAAAGCAGCTAGATCATGATCTGAGCTGAAGTTGGATATTTAGCAGGCTGATCCACCCAGGTGGCCCAAGACAGTTTTTTCAATAAATGATGCGGGGAAAACCAGACACTTCTATATAAAAGAATGAAATTGGATCACTTTCTTACACCATACACAAAAATAAACTCAAAATGAATTAAAGACCTAGTTGTAAGACCTGAAATCATAAAACTCCTAAAAAAACATAGGCAGTAATGTCTTAGACTTCACTTTTAGCTATTTATTCCTGGAAATATCTCCTCAGGCAAAGGAAACAAAAGCAAAAATAAACTATTAGGACTATATCAAAATAAAATAAAAATTGCACAGCAAAGGAAATAATTAAAACAAAAAGGCAACCTACTGAGAGAAGATGCATGCAGATGTTATCTCTAATAAGAAGTTACACATTTACCAAAATGTGTCAAGACCTTATATGACTTAGCACCATCATCATCATCCAATTAAAAAATGAACAGAGAACCTGAGTAGACATTTTTCCAAAGAAGCATACAGATGGCCAACAGACACATGCAAAGATGGTCAACATCACTAATGATCAGAGAAATGCAAATCATAACTGTGGTGACATGGCACCTCACACCAGTCAGAATGGCTAATATAAAAAAGGAAAGAAATAAGTGTTGGTGAGGATGTAGCGAAGGGAACACATGTGCACTATTGGTGAGGATGTAAACTGGTGCAGCTACTGTGCAAGACAGCACTGTGTTTGTGACCACCCTCACAGCAGCCCGCCACGAGTACATTGAGTGGGTGAGGCTCCGCTGATGCTCTGCAGACCCAGATCTCCGGAGAGGTCTCAGGCGGGCTCAGGGAGCTGGCCTCTGACTTCTAGAACCTGTGGTGATCACTTCCCTGGGCTGGGCCTGCTGATGACCTTCTGATTAGTAATATGCTTGTGAAATACAAAAAAAAAATTTTAAAAATACTGTATGATCCAGTAATTTCACCACTGGAAATTTACCCTAAGAAAATGAAAACACTAATTTGAAAAGACATATGCACCATGCATTTATTGCAGCATTATTTAAATGGGAAATAAACAGAGGCAACCCAAATGTCTATTAACAGATAAATGGATAAAGAAGGTATGGTATATATAACGGAATTTTACTCAGCCATTAAAAGAATGAAATCTTGCCATATGCAACATGAATGGACTTAGAGGTATCATGCTAAGTAAAACAAGTCAGACAAGGAAAGATGCATACCATAGGATTTCACTTATATGTGAAATCTAAAAAACAAAACAGATGAAAACGAAACAGACTGTTAGATACATAGAACTGGTATTGCCAGAGAAGCAGTAGGTTGGGAGGATGGATGAAATAGATGAAGAAGGTAACAAACTTCCAGTTATTAAATAAATAAGTCACAGAGATGAGAATACAGCATAGGGAAAATAGTCAATATTATTGTAATAGCATTGTATGGTGACAGACAGTGACTATATCTATTTTGGTGAGCATTTATTATATATTCAATATATACAATTGAGTAATGGATAGAATTATTGAATCAATATGTTGTATACCTGAAACTAGTAGAATATTGTATGTTAATTATACTTTAATTTAAAAACTAAAATATAGGTTCCTAGTGTACTATTTCCTCAAAGTTCTGCAGGTTTGAAGGCTAGAATAAAATATTAGGAAAAAATAAGCATACATGGAGATATTGTGTGTTATCTGGCAAAAGAAAATATATAAATTTACCTGAAATTTCAATATGACTTTACAAGCAAACCCTACCAATTATCTCATGAATGAATCATTTTAAAATTACATAAACTTTATTTAGGAAATACGCCTTAATGCATTATTTGATAACCTTGACCACAAAACTTAACAAAGACTGTGACAGGCCAATCTTCCTCTTCACAAACATAAATACAGGGACTGAAGTCAATATTAGTAAGCTGATTCTAACAATGTATAAAATATTTTTTAAGTGCATGCAAGTTTTGGGTGGGGGGGACTTACCCCAAGAATTCACGGTTAAAATAGTATTAGGACATTAATTCATATTATTTGCTACATTATCACATTAAAGGAGAAAAATCATTTTAATTCTGTTAGGAGTAATACCAAAAATAAATAATAAATTTCTTTCATCCATTCCTGATAAAACTTCTTATCAAACAATGTATAAAGGCAGTTCCCTTAACCAGATAAACAGTATGTGTAACAACCATCAGAGGTTTTGATCGCACATAGTGAGCAAGGGCTTAAGATGCTTCATGGACTTCACAGTTTCCTGGACCTGCCCCTTTCCTAGTCAATGCTCTTACCAGGGATTTGGGTGAAGGTGGATAGGCAGCATTTAGAGTCTGACAAACAAAGTTAAAATTGTAACTGACTTCTACTAGCAGAAATGATTTGCCCAAATGAGCAAAATAGAATTTAAAAGATATCTTTGACTGATGCTTAAAAAAAAATACACATGCAAAGTATGTCAAAGAATCTGTGTGCTAAGAAGCGATGTGGAAAAAAAGGTAGAAAAATGTTAACTACAACAAATTTTATAAAGGTAAATAATATGAAAAAAAGAGAGAAAGCAAACAAATCATGGTCTGTTATCAAGTGTTCTATTTAAAAATAAGTACCAAGCGCAAAGCCAGGCTAGGTTGCATGCCTAGCCTACCACATCAGAGTATCGGTGTTGTTGATAAATCTCCTGATATCTATGGCACCATTTGCAGTACCGGTGCTTCAGGAGCCTGGCTCCCAAATGGAGTATAGTTTCAAGTGTAAGGGGTCTAAATACCATGTTCCACAAGAAAGGATCGAAAGAATAGAACATACTAAACTTCAAAGTTCTCTTAGAAAGAGACAGAGTATGCTTCCAGTAAGAAAAAATGTTGAGAACTCGCCATATGTTAGAGTACACCCTAGGCATTTCATATCCATGATTTAGCCTGCCCAAACTCTAAGAGGTAAGTATCAATAGCCCCTTTTAATGAAATAGAAAACTAACTCTGATTCAATTTGACCAAGGTGCCCAAAGTCTGAAATAACTGCAAGCCCACACTTGTTTAATTACAAAATGTGACTAATCTTATTACATTTTCCTACCCTAAGTCTAGACTATTTGAAGGGTTGTCCTGTGGAAGAGACAGGCAATTTTGTTGGTGCTCTATAAAGAAAGAGGATTAGGAAGTGCAGTAAAATTGAGTTGGTTCACAAGGGCTAACCTAAATGTTTTCCATGCCTACAGTCTATAAATAGAGGACAAGCAGACACTGCATACCAGTATGCATGAAAAGTACACTGCTTTCATATTAATTTAAAATGAAGAGATTTAAAATAATGTATATGTTGAAATCATTTTGATATGGACATTAGCAGTACATATTTAAAAAGACTAATATGAGAGTCAGAAGACAGAGTTTGTCTGTTTTAAGGTAGATGTGGAACTTTGGATGAGTATCATAATTTCGACTGGAGCCCTGTTTCTCATTCATGGAAGAGATGTGCATAGTTGGCTGATTTCTAAGGTTTTATTCAACTGTACAGTTATGTGATTTTTAAAACCACCTATAAAAAATCTTATGCGTGACAATAAGTTGAAGTGTTTGTTTTCATTTTGCCTCTTTCAACGAGTTGCACAAATGAACAAGCAAGCCTGGAATGTGTTCAGTTGAAGTTCAGTTACAAGAATAGATACCACGTAGCTTTAAATTTTTTTAATATTTGCCCAAAAAATGTGGAATAAAATCTCTAATTCTTAATAATTTATGACTATTAAAATATGAAGCATAAACCTAAATATTTATTTGAGACATTATCCACTTGCAAGAAATAAAGTTTCCTCCATACCCCTTGACCCAGAAAATAATTTAGTGATAAGTCCTTTGGAAGGAAGAGATTATTTCAAGACGCCCTCGGGCTCTGTGAACATGCCGTTTTGATGCTATATTTGACTCTCTAACATGATCTAATCGTACAAGAATGGAATGGCTATTATGAACTAAGGCCCAGAATCATTGTGAGAATGGGATTTGATAATTTATCTCTGAAATGACTTTATAATAGAGTAGCAAAAAATAAGATTTTAGAGAGACTGATCTCTCTTCAGGAATTTTCCTGTTAATGCTGCAACTGACTATACTGACCCTTCTCATAGAAGACTAAACTCACTACATAGAGCAAGGAATGATCCAGACACCTTTCGTAAAGTCTTCCAAAGAAATTACTCATTTGAAGTTTCATAAAAAACTACAGACTATTTTTTTAAATGTGATGATTGATTAATCTACTTACATAAGAAAGGTTATGAGTGACCACCTAAACTATAAAGAATATAATAAGGTAACCTATAGCCTCAGAAATAATTTTGGAAACTTGCCAGGTCTTAGTGTTATCAGTATGAGTACCAGTTAAATTAAGAGATGAGTTTTATTTCTCGAGAGTCTCACATTTTCTCTGAAGTTTTTTTTCCCATGCAAAATAATATAGCCAGTTGTCTTCTGAAAATAAGTGATGTGATATTTCAATGTGATTTTTATTTTATCCTCAAATGCTTTACTCTTGGGCATAGCAATCTTATTAAATGAGATGGTATGCCCCATCTGTCAGTTCATGTTTGATTGCATTTTTAAAAGTCTATGAAGAATGATTACCAAATTGCTGTGGTTGATTTTGCATTAGTAAAATTTTACACTGGGTGGTGCAGACCACACTTGCATAAAACTACAAAGAGAAGTAGGCTGGAGGCTTACCCAATATCATTTCCCATGGCTTTTCCATTCTGATATTTTTGGTATATAAGGTGGGCAGCTATTTCAGAGAAGTGCAGAAACTGGATACATTTAGATAGGGCCTGAGATAAAACAAATTTGCTGTGAAGTAGAATTAAATCTAGGTGTAGTGATATATGTTTATCGCAGCTTAAGAAAACAGTGCCAATCAGGCAGAAATGTTTTAATGTGAAACATATACAATAGAGAGGGCAAAATTTTGAAATATGAGTTTAAAGAACCCATTTGCTTCCTGGAGATTCTACTATTAGGTACTGTTCTAGGTGTTTCAGATATGTCAGCGAACAAAAAAAAAGACCTTTGATCTTGTTTAGTTTGCCTCCCAGTGTTGGAAGACAGACAAGAAAAATTTAAAACAGCATGTGAGTAACTTGTAAATCTGTAGAATAAGATATGTGCTAGGGAAATGTGAAGTAGGGAAAGAAGAATAAAGTGAGTGACATTGAAGTTAAAATTTTAAACAGAGTAGTCAAGTTCCTCTGATCCAATATATCTTTTGATATAAATTTAAATAAAATTCTGAGATTCAGGATTACCAAAAGTCATATTCCTTTTGCTTATACAAAAACAAAGGTTAAGATGGGCAGTTGGCTACCATGCTGTCAAGGGATATAGGTCTGTAAGTTTTCCTCAATTTGGATTTTTCCTGGGGCATTTTGAAACTGCCTTAGCTATGTTACTTTGAAATCTGTCCAAAATTAACAGACCCACTGAGACTTTGAACATGTCCTGTGACCCAATTTCTGGAGCTGCAGAAATATATCAAGCCCCTTGCTTCTCTTAAAGATACAGAAATTAGGATGATAAAACAAAAACATCTACTCTTGGTTTTTTAATTGAGGTAATTGATCCATATCCTATTTTAATGTCATATACCCATGGATAAGGGTTAGTTTTAACCGGAGGATACATTCTAAAAGATATGATTTCATATCAATTATAAAATATGGAATTTCCCAATAGTTTCAAGAGTTGTTGGTGATTGTATCTAAAAATTTTTATCAATAAATTTGTATTATCAGCCTTTACTAACTCTTGGTCATTCTCTGCTTTTCTCCTGTCTATGAAATCAGAACATACAGAGTTCAGGAGTTGCCTGATTTTTTCCTTCCCCACCTCCTCCTTCACATGTTCAGGACTCACAGATAAATACGCTAAAAAAAGTGTTTTTATACTCCATTTTATACTCTATAAATATGCCCTACATATTGTAGGGTCTTTTTTTTTTTGAGAGAGAAAGAGAGAGAGAGAATGTAGGTACATGAGTGAGGGAAAGTCAGAAAGAGAGGGAGAGAGAGAATCCCAAGCAGGCTCTGTACTGTCAGCGCAGAACCCAACATAGGGCTTGATCCCACAAACTGTGAGATAATGACCAGAGCTAAAATCAAGAATCTGATGCTTAACCAACTGAGCCACCCAGGCACCACTATACCGTGGTAATTTTAACCAAATTCTCTCATTATTTTCATTCTCAAGAGTCATACCCATTTTCAGAATCTTCACATGGCAGTCTTCCTTTTACTATTCATCATTTAAAATTTTTTAATGTTTTATTTATTTCTGAGAGAGAGAGAGACAGCATGAGCAGGGGAGGGTCAGAGAGAGAGGGAGATACAGAATCTGAAACAGGCTCCAGGCTCTGAGCTGGCTGTCAGCACAGAGCCCGACACGGGGCTCGAACGCATGAACTGCAAGATCATGACCTGAGCCAAAGTCGGACACTTAAACAACGGAGCCACCCAAGCACCCCACTGTTCATCATTTTAATAAACACTCTTATTTGAATACTCTTGAGTCCTATTGCATTTATCCTGTTTAAAATATAACCATATATATATATCATATAATAACTATATATGCATGTATATAATATCCTACTTTATAAAGCACCCATGTATTAATGATATCATGGTACTATTAGACTTTAACATTTTTTGATCAAGTCCAATTTATCAATTTTTAACTTTTTGTTGTTTGGGATTTTTGAAAGACTTATGTAAGTATATTTTGGCTACTTCAAGTTTAAAGATTTTTAATCTACATATTGCCCCAGAGCTTTTATAGTTTTAGTATAAACACAAACACATATATGTTTCTGAATCAATTCACATTAATTTTTGCTTTGTTGTCATATAAGAGTCAGTGTTCTTTTTCCACATGAACATCCAGTTGCTTAGACATCATTTATTTAATACATGTAGGGTGTCTGTACACTATTGTCTTTACAAAACACTGCAAAATTTCTTACATCCTTGGATTCTTAAGTACAAGCTTTATGCTTTATTTTGCATGTTATTTGCAAATAATTTTATGCTTAATTAGAGTCTTCTGACAATCTCAGGAGGTCAGTATTCTCAGTTTGTAAATAAGGACATTAAGGGGCTAAAGAAATTACCAAAGATATCTCATCCACACTGAAACACACATGAACATGAACACACATGGGGACAGAGCCAGTTTACCTGCAAACCTAGGTCACTTCACTTCAGTACTTCTTGGGTTTCATTTTCCAAGAAATACTCATTAATGGCAAAGCAGACTCAAGAAATATGCTCAAAAAGCCTTGAAACATAGCTTGAAACAGTCACAGATTTTTGTTCATCTAAGGTTCATGTTTTGTATTTTAAAAATCATGTGAATTTTATATCTGTCTATATTATGTTTGCTGAACAGACCAAAATAGAATTGTATATTGTATATCATTAACTAAAATAAATGTTCCAGATAAATTCAACTGATTCTCTATATTATTGCCACCCCCTCCTCCTCTCCCTGGAGTGTATAATCCATTTTCAGATACCCCCACATCATTGTTACTTGTAGGGTTCACTTTGCTTAGTGTTGTTAGTGTTATTAACTTTCCTTTATTTAAATAGAAAACATCTGTGCACCAAGGTAAATATAATGATAAAGATAAGAGCCCATTCTTCCATTAGAATAGCTTCAAACAGTTCTGCAAATAAAAGACTATTGTCTCATTTTCTTTTTTTACAGCCATTTTATCAAAAAAGATATATGAGGTAACCTAGAGTATAGAAAGAGAGATATAGTTAATCTAGAGACTATAAAGTTGAGACCACTTTCCTTGGGCTGCAAACCCAGGAGATATGAACTTTCCAAACTATGTTCAAATGCAATAGTAATTTTTTTCTGAGAGTATACATTTCTTGTTTAAAAAGATACCCTTTACCTTGGAGTCAGACCTATATCTGGATTTAACATCAATATAAAGTAGTTTTATTTTCTTCTGCTATCCTGGAAAGTCGGCAGCTAATGCTTTTCAAGACTTGACAGAGATGGCTGCTCGTCTTTACATAGGAGAGTTGTCTTACATGTTTACTCATCAGAAAATGATAATCACAGATTTTATTATCTATATGGATTTGGTGTAGCAATTGATAACACTCCCATCTCTTTGTTGCAGGAGCGGGAGAATCTGGAAAAAGTACAATCGTTAAACAAATGAAGTAGGTACACACTATTTTGAAATGTTTGATATTTGATGTTTGTGCAGTTGACCAGTCTTAAAAGAAATACTTTTGATTGATTGAAAAATATTGAAATCAAATTGATGGTTTGTATATCCAGGTAGAAGCAGATGTCACGATTCCTGTGCAAATGTCCCTCAACCCTTTAGCAGAGAGCATAACTGATGAGTATTATTGTAATTTCCTTTTTCTTTTAAATTTTGCCTCTTTACAAGATGTCTACTAAAAGCAGTTATGTTTTAAACATGTTAATCTGGGTATAACCCAGGGCTTCAATATTGTGGGTATAAGTCATAAACATTTCAAAGTATGTCAAAGATCCATTTGAATTTAGGAGGAAATTGTAATTTGAACCCAATTGGCATTTTACCTACCTGGGAATAAACGTTTCTGTAAAGTTATTACTATTTCATTTTTTTGCATTTTTCTTTCCTCTTTATGATGAAATCAGTAGACATTAATTTCTTGATGAGACAACAAACATAAAAGTGCTAAAATCCAGGAATATAACTTCTGAAATTATAAAATTTCAATTGATAAGTGGAGATGATTACATAAAATCTCATGGCTCTGTTACTGCTGGAGAATTTTAAAAGACACCTGTTGCCATAGGATAAGATGATCATTTTTTTAACTTATTATTAATTATATGTTGGTGGATCTTGTTCCATGGAATATGTCACATAAGGAAATCATCGCAGTTGATTATACAATTGTCTATTTAGACTGTAAATCACTGATTTTTCCTTTCTTTTTAGGTACCAATGCCACATAAGTTCCATGTCAACAATTATATAAGTCCCACTTTTTGAATTTCTCGACACCTGTACTTGCAACCACATTTTTTTTATCTTTTCTTCCATCTTTGAAGAACAGGACACACCTCTATCCTGCTTTTACTTCTTTTGGGTTCTCAACTTCTTGCACCCAAATCATCTCGCACACCCCATAACACTACCACTGCATTTGTCTGTTATTTTCTTTCTGGTTAAAATCATGCTCAGGTCCCTCCTAACCTTTTTAGCTATCCATTCTCTATGAAGTTAAATGCAATAAATAAGAATATCAATTATTTAGCTATCTAAAAATTAAAACTTTTAAATATATTAAATCATAAATAAAATTAAATAGAAAACTGGAAAAAAATCTATAATAAATGTGATAATTGACTTTTATAATATATATACATAGATAAAAATAGATATATAGAGAGAGATAGATATATAGATTGGTAAGAAAATATAGATTGGTAAGAAAAACAATAAGCTGCCCAATCTATACAAATGGGAAGAGACTATGAACAGACAACTCACAAAGACAAAATTAATGTCTATTTAAATCTATAATGAGGTATTCTTCATCTTAGTGTATTAGAAAACAATAATTTTAAATAATATTATTCAATAAGGGTGAGGTTTTGAGAAGTTAATATTTCTAATTACTACTTATAAACTTATTTGTTATAGCAAATTTATAGATAATTTTTGCAATCTACAAAGTTACCTGGGAAAATAATAATTATTGATCTAAATATATTTCTGAGAATTTTAATAAAATAATTTAATTTTGAAAACTGCAAAAATAATATAAACATGAAAATATGAACAGTTATGCACTGAGAGATTTGGACTACCCTTATTTAAAATAATGATATAGGAGGTAGAATTAAGTACCCTAAATTAAAATAAAACATAGGGAAATAGATTGTGAAAGTATGAGACTATTCATCTTTCAATTGCAATATTTTACATCCATTACAAGTTGTATGTAGATGAGAAAGTTTTAATAGCAGACAATAGTTATAGTCACTGCACAAAAAAGATATAAGATTATATAAACATCTTTACCTCAACTATGACAAATAGATAATTTTTTTAAATGGAAGAAAATATACCAATGTTCAAAGATATTTGCTTCTCAATACTGTGATTTAAAGTTACAATGAACCTTTGTTTTGAACACTGCTGGGCTTTTCGTATTTTCTACAATGAGCAAATATTGCTTCTATTATTAACAAAGAGTCTCCTTATTCTACTTATCCCTTCCTTTTCTCAGTAGGCTCTATAAAAAATAGTCCACATTAGCTCTCTTTCCACCTTCCATTTACTCTAAAACCATTTCTATCACTTCTAACCATTTCTATCACTTCTGCCTCCAGCATGCCAAATAAATTGCCCCTATAAATGTCAGTTATCATATCCTAATTGCCATGTGATATGGAATGTTAATGACTCCTTATTTTAATTTTGTTTGACTCCACTGATCTTTTCTCAAACTTTAGCTTCTAAAATAACTCTTTCCCAGTTTACCTCCTAACCATCTGCTTTACTCCCAGATTCTTTGACTACATTTTAACTGCCTGTGTCTCAAATGGACTAAGTCCCCTTCTGTGTTTACTCTATACCTTCAGATGAAAACTGCTAAAATCCAACGATTTTCACTATGATCTGTCCCAGACTGTCCAAGAATATTTCTTTTAAATTCACTTTGTCTAAACAAGGGAAGCAGATACATCTACTTCTGTATTCTATAGATAGTTCAAAATAAACAACACTACCTTATCTCTCCATCTGGCTTCTATTTCCCTACATTTAAATACAGCAACAGCAGCAGCAGCCTCTAAAGCAATAAATCTGGGTGTAGATATGAAGACACTCACCTTCTCACCAAGTTTAGCCAAATCTACACAAGTTACACAAGGGTGTCATTTAACCCTATTGTCACAGTCTTAGTTTAAAAAGCTTACATTTCTGAATTAGATTAATGCAATATCCTGCTAAGAACTTTCTACCTCTCTCTTCTTTCCTCCATTGCAGTATCCACAATAACACCAACTGATCTCTTTTTTTAAAGAGTGTATACCTTTACAGAATCTTACTCTTCTCAAACTATCAAGATCAAACTCCTTGGCATGTTATATAAGACACTTCAGAATCCAGCTCCTACCTATCTCTTCATTCTAATGGCCTATGACTTCCCCCTTCCTGTTTTCTACATCAGATACTGAACCTACATAGTGCTGTGGACTAATGTACTACAGAAGGTGTACAGCTGTGCAGCTAAGATCAGGGGCTTCAAAATCAGACTGCATTTATTGCCTGACTGTATCATGTGCTAACTGAATAAATTAGGGGTGGTTGCTTCCTTTTTCTATGCCTACATTTCTTTCCTGTAAAATGTATGTAATAATTTTACATACCTTAAAGGACTTATTGTAAGAAATGAGAAGACCTATAAAGCACTTAAAACAGTGCTTGGCACACACTGAAAGCTTGACAATTATAATCATCTGTTTGGTCGTACTTATGTTTCTTCCTAGAATGTTCTTCTTTTTTGCTATCTGGAAATAACTACTCCTCCTTGAAAAATCAACTGCTCATCAATCACTGCCCAAGGGAGTCTCCCCTCAATCTCATAGACCTATACCCAATAAGTCTATTGCTTTTCCTTTTCTGGTTTATTGTACCATATGCAGATATTGTTGTTATACACTGTCACACTGTACAAAAATGGATTTTATGCTCTACTTTCCTATAATCCAGTACTCCCCAATAGAACTTTTTGTGATGACAGGAAGATTCTATCTGCACTTTCCAATATGGCAGCTCCTAGTCACATGTGTTTATTAAGCATTTGAAATGTGGCTAGTGTAAACAAGGAATTAATTTAATTTTAAGTAATGTGTAGCAGCTACTATAATGGACAGTAGAGCTCTAGTCTATATATTTTGGAGGAGGAGAGAAAGTATCATTCACTCATTTTTTTCAGCACATAATGCAGTATGTTACAGAAAATGTCCAGTATAAGCTCACCTAATTTGAACAGATTTAGGAATCAACTGGCAGATACAAAGCTCCATCTCCCAGAAATGTATTTGTGCAGTCCCTGGAAAAACAATACTGCTTAAAATGCCACTAGAGCTGTATTTTTAAAGCATACTTTTAACATTTTGTTCTGTGATATTTCCTTATCCTGTGAGAAAAGGATAGGAATCAGAACTTATTCCAGAAAGAAAAATCTAACTGCCTCTAAATTTATTTGTAATTGCCATTTAAATTTAATAATTAAATAATTTTCCATTTTGACAAAGAACTGACATTTTTTAATGAACTTATTCTTGATGTATTCACAAAGACATTTTACTGCATGTTTTCCACAACCTTTAGTGGTCTGCTTTATTTACTTATTAAAGTTGCTTGTTTAGTACAGCAAGATAAACCTGGCCCTGTTTAAAATAGAAATCCAACCAATTATTGGCAATCAAATACTAAAAACAATCGATAATGGATACAGATTCTTCTCCTACTCTTTGATTGCAGAAATTATTGTTTTTTGAAGGTTTTAATATCTTGGGGAGACTTAGCCTTCTTTTTCTTCTAATGCTAAAGTCTCTCTGTGTAAATAAACACAAATCTTTCATACTATGACATCCAAAATGATGCCTAATGAACATAAGGCACTTCAAAAACCAACAAAAAAAATAAACCAACCAACCCAGAAAGGAACAAGCACATATTATACAATAAAGACACAATAAAGTAATAAGCATAAGCAGAGATTTTAGATCTTAGAAAGTAGACCTATTTTAATCTATTATTCCAAAAGGGTAAGTAAAACTGAGTTCTGATTGAATGAGTGGAAGGAAAAGAATAGTTCAGCCAAATAAATCTCTGAGAATTTCAACTCTGAGAGCTAAAGGCACGTACACAGATGGAAAAACAAGGGATTCAGAAGCAGGTAATTACCTACATTTAAAAAAAAAAAAAGATGCCTTTGTTAATGCTATGAATAGAAAACAGGCACTCCTATTTTCCGGTGTGTCTTAAGTGATAGGAAAAGAAATGAATGTTCTACTAAAGTACTTCACTTCCTCTACACATCATGTTATAAAGTCTAGTTTGAGAACTCTGTATCTTTGTCCTGGGAATCTGGAAATGTTTCTTTTGAAAATAAACACATGTTCTAAGTAAAATGCTCGTCATTTACTAATTTTAAATAATGGTTTATCTAGAGCAAATTTTAAGTCCTCTTTATATTTGGCATAGGAAGATCAAAAAGTAGTTCATTAAACCCCAATGATAATAAAAATCTGTACTCATACAATTGTTCAGGTTTAACATACACACATGGATAATATTTTTGTAAAAAATATATACTGTCATTTTATTCAAGCAAATTATTATTGATGTGTTTTAATATTATAAAAAATATCAATTGCTCAACTCACAAAAACTCTTCATGTTTAAATTATAGGATCATCCATAAGAACGGTTACAGTGAGCAAGAATGCATGGAGTTCAAAGCAGTGATTTACAGTAACACACTGCAATCCATCCTAGCTATTGTGAAAGCCATGACTACTCTTGGGATTGATTATGTGAATCCCAGAAGTGCAGTAAGTATGCAAATAATGACCACTGTAGTGGTAAGATGGAGTCTGAGCCATAAAACAGTAGAAATAAATTTCTTGTATTAATCTACATCAAAAATTTAAGAATGTGAAATATGAATTTTAGAAACTTTAATTCTGTTTAGTGTGAAATTTCCTTTTTTTGTAAATGAAACCTTTCGTTTTGTGTGCTATAATCCTATTCAATATTACCTGGTTTCCTAGGAATCAAATATAATAGCAAATAGTATACTATATTAGAGAAAAATGTTGATTATGTTTCCTAAATACAAAAGAATTTATTCCATAAGATCAAATGGCAATATCTCTACATTTGTTTCCTAAGTTTAATTACAAGTCATTTCATGGAGACTTTATTTTTAGTCATAACATTAGTAAACATTATAATTTTCATTATTGTTCAACAGTAATTACAAAGGCAATGTGGCACAGGGAAATTTTTATTTTATAGTGTTATTTTTTTAAAAAAGAATTCAAAATTGTGTGGTTAAGTAAACTATTTGTATAATAAATATACTCAGGTTGTCAGAGTTCTGTTTATAAGGTAGCATCTAAATAGTTTCATTTATTCTATTTTATATTTTGTAATATATTTCTATAACTATATAGTATTCTCCAAAGAACAATAGTTACCACACCCAAAAGAGGAGTAATAGTGTACAATCAACAGGAAAAACTCACTATTTTTTTTTTTTTATGTTCCGTCCAGGAGCAGCTGGTAGACTCCAGAAGATATCAGTTGAACTGTTGCCAATGTAACTCTTAGATACTTTGTTACACTAACAATAGAAAAGAGAAGAACAGCATATTAAGTATAGAGAAGGATGTGACATCTGTACTTTTCTCTCCCTACTCCTCTTGGAGTTTACGGTGAGACCTTGTAAATTACCATTGGAAGCCAGGATGAAAAGAAAAATGCTTCTTTCATGCTGTCAATTTTAAAGGAAATGGTAAATCCTCTTCTTGTTCTGGCTTTTCCCAACAAGGAGCACAGAAATGCTAAATATGTTCTTAAGGCAGATCATTTGTAAAGCGGTCCGGAGTTCCTCTAGGCTCTCCTTCCATTTCTAGCTTTCCTCGAGCTTGGCTCCAGTATGTCACCTACTTCTTTAGATTACAGTTCCCTTTCACATGTAAAAGGGGAACTTGGGGGGACTCAACTCCAATATCTTTGCGTTGTTTACCGTCCCATGACCTGATGATCCATTTTTTATTTAAGGGTAGTTTGGTTATAGCTCTGATTCTGGCTGTTCCTAAGACTCTGAGACTTTAGTTTAGCTCTTTAGAAGCAACCTGGTGTCATCCTCATGTTTAAAGAGGTGTAAAATCAGAACCAGAGAGGATGAGCAGTGTGGCCAGCACTGTATAGCTAATGTCTGGGGACAAAACCCACTTCTCCTAGCTTCCACCAGAGTGCTTTTCCCTAAGCAAGGATTTTTGCACAAATACTTCTAATGGCCAGGAATGATTGCTAGTCTGCGACTGGTTAGAGTCTTAATGACTTGGTATGCAGGTGGAGTGAAAATAATAGACTCTGTAGATTGCTGCCAGTACGCTGAAAATTAAAATGAATGTAAATTATTCAGAGTGTACATTAAATGGCAAACACAGAGTGATGTATGCAGCACTCAACAACTGACGTGACTTCTCAGGAGGACCTTTGTCCTCAAGTGTCAAACATCACAGCTGGCAGGTACTACATAACTCAGATTTTGATTTCAATTGTTGATAACTATAGTAGCTTTGGTGACATTCTTTAGCATTTGATTTTAAGATCAATATACTCTTTACCTGGCTTAAACTTTTTAACAGATTAATTGCTAAGCATCTGTGGCTTTCAGAGTCCTATTGTCCCACAGGTTTCAATTTAGCTTTCTATTTATTAAATTTCTATATTTTTACATCATCATTCATGCATCACACAGATTACCATTCAGAGAGAGAAGGAGTCTAAAAATAAAACCTCCATGAGCTTTATTGGCTATAGCTTTGTCAATTTGGACACGTTATTTAATCTCCGTATGCTGTGGTTTCTTTATCCACAAAAGTTAGTGCTTTTTTCACTTATTTTCAAGGACTATTACAGAAAGAAACAGATATATAGGAAATTCACTTAAACACATAATCTTGTGGGGCAACTGTGTGGCTCAGTCAGTTAAACTCCTGGCTCTTGATTTCAGCTCAGGTCATGATCTCACACTTCGTGAGATGGATGAGCCCTGCCTTGAGCTCTGGACTGATGGTGGGGAACCTGCTTGGGATTCTCCCTCCCCTGCTTGCTTCCCACTCCTCCCCTTATCTCTCAAATTCTCACTCTCTCAAAATAAATAAACTTAAAAAACCCAAAATATTGTAAGATCCTAGTAAATATTGAGTATTTGCTCTCCAATAATCACTGTGAATATAAGCTCATCATAGAGTTACGTATTAAAGTCCATGCACACCCAACATCATTTGAAAAAATTCTATTTCATTAAACTTTTATTTATATAGTTATATGGAAACAGTATTTGCCCTAAAGAGAGGGAAGACTGATACTGAACAAGTAATTACAAAGCATCACCTATTACAAAAGGGTAGTACAGCTCAATGGGAAGCTAAATCCTCACTTGTGGAAACAAGTACTGAGAAAGGAAGTACTATCACCAGTGTGGGTGGGGAATAATAATAATAATAAAGTTTCTTTTAAGAAATACTGAGTTTAGAGGCGCCTGGGTGGCTTAGTCGGTTAAGAGTCCGCCTTTCGCTTAGGTCATGATCTCGCGGTTCGTGGGTTCGAGCCCCGCGTCGGGCTCTGTGCTGACTGCCAGCTCAGAGCCTGGAGCCTGCTTCAGATTCTGTGTCCCCCTCCCTCTCTGACCCTCCCCTGCTCACGCTGTCTCTCTCTCTCCTAGAAATAAATAAAAATTAAAAAAAAAAATACTGAGTTTATAAATTCCATAACATGTCCGCATGTGTAAGTGGTTGAAATGTACATTTCAAGTTCAAAGGAGATAATTTGATGAGAGATCTAAATCTTAGTATTATTGGCATTACACTATGGCATATAATTTATATTAAGGAAGTGGGTGGGATGGAAGAGGTCAAATGCTTAGATTGAGAAGATAAGGGTGTAAAGGAGAGTAGCGACTTAGATGTCCATGTTGAAAAAGTAACATTTTCTGGTCATCTGAGAGGACTAAGAAAATTTGGAGGAGATGGTTGGATAGTAAGGGGAAAACCAAATTATATGGAGTCACAAAATTCAATACAAAGGTTCCAAAGGGAACTTATCTAAGCTAAAAGTTGTTGTGAGGTCAAAAAGAAGTATATTTAAAATCTACAGAGGCACCTGGGGTGGCTCAGTCAGCTAAGTGTCGGACTTCTGCTCAGGTCATGACCCTGCAGTTAATGAGTTCAAGCCCTGTGACAGGCTCTGTGCTTAGAGCTCGGAGCCTGGAGTCTGCTTCAGATTCTTTACCTCCTTCTCTCTCTGCCCGATGCCCACTCACGTGCTGTCTCTCTCAAAATTAAATAAACATTAAAAAATAATAAAAAATTAAAATCTACAGGATTTAATAATATAGAGATCACTGGGGATATCATGAGACAGGTTTTTAAAAAGTTGTGGACGGGAGCACTTGGGTGCCTCAGTCAGTTAAGCATCCATCTTCGGCTCATGAAGATCCATGAGATCATGGTTCGTGGGTTCGAGCCCTGCATTGGGCTCTGTGCTGACAGCCAGCTCTGAGCCTGGAGGCTGTTTCAGATTTGTTTCTTCCTTTCTCTCTGAACCTCCCCTGCTTATGTCTCTCTCTCTCAGAAATAAATAAAAAACATTAAAAAATAAGTAAATAAAAAGTTGTGGATGAAGAATCCAATGAAATACATTGAGATACAAGAGGAAGATATGGGAACAGTTTTAAGACATTTTAGCAACTATAGCTGAAGAGTATAGGAGAAATAGGAATATAGGAGTATAGGAGAAATTTTCTTCAGGATGCCACTCACATCTCTTTGGAGCTATCTGAAAAATGTGAGAAATTATTGGAGAACCCTTAAAGTTTCCCTAGAACATATAGTCTGAGCTAATTAATGCATTTCATTTTGCTGATTCATTTGTTCTACAATATTCCTGGGACGTGTACTATGTGTTAGGTTCTGGTGTAAGTGTTAAGGATGTAGAAATGAATAGAACAGGGGCGCCTGGGTGGCTTAGTCAGTTAAGCATCCGACTTTCGCTTGGGTCATGATCTCACGGTTCGTGGGTTCGAGCCCCGTGTCGGGCTCTGTGCTGACTGCCAGCTCAGAGCCCGGAGCCTGTTTCAGTCTGTGACTCCCTCTCTCTGACCCTCCCCTGCTCACCCTGTCTCTGTCTCTCTCTCCTAGAAATTAAAAAAAAAAAAAAAAAAGAAAGAAATGAATAGAACAAAAAAAAATCACTTTCATGTGGTTGTAGTCTAATATACAAGATACAAAATAGGGGTGCCTAGATCGCTCAGTCAGTTAAACATCTGACTTTGGCTAAGGTCATGATCTTGCAGTTTGTGAGTGTTGAGTCCCTCATCAGGCTCTGTGCTGACAGCTCAGAGCCTAGAACTTGCTTCAGATTCTGCATCTTCCTCTATCTCTGCCCCTCCCTGCTGATCCTCTGACTCTCTCAAAAATAAACATTAAAAATATTAGAAATATATACAAAATAAAGAAATATGCACTATGTAGGTAATAATAAGTGCTATCAAGGCAGGCAGGGGGTTGGAGAATAAGGAAAGAATAGAAGAAAGGGTGACCCTGGAAGACATTCTTGAGATGGCGATATTTGGGAGGAAACCTAAATGAAACAGGAGATGAGTCACAAGGGAGACACGGAGGGAGCAGCCATTCAAATGCTCTCAAAACGGGGGATTGGTGAGTTTAAGAAAGAGTAAGAGGTTTAATGCATCTTGAGGAAAGAGAGACAAATTGTGGGGGAAGGGAGAGATTGAGATACACATACACAAACACAGAGAGAGAGAAATAAAATTGAAAAGAAGTACATGAGTCAAAACCTTGTGAAACTTTGTGAGCCACGGCATGGGATTTGGGTTTTGAGTGTGATGGGAGTAAGATAATAAGTAGGAGTTCAGTTTTCCATCACTTTGGCAATTATGTAGAAGACAGCTTTTCAAAAAAAAGACAAGTTTTCATAAACCTTGTTAATTTTGATAATATATATTATCAAATATATAGTTCCTTAACCATACGGATTTTGATTCTTTTTTTTTAATGTTTTATTTATTTCTGAGAGAGAGAGAGAGAGAGCATGAGCAGAGGAGGGTCAGAGAGAGAGGGAGACACAGAATCTGAAGCAGGCTCCAGGCTCTGAGCTAGCTGTCAGCACAGAGCCTGACGCGGGCCTTGAACCCACGAATGGTGAGATCATGACCTGAGCCGAAGTCGGCCGCTTAACCCACTGAGCCACCCAGGTGCCCCAGATTTTGATTCTTTAAATTACTATGTCTGCCCTTTAGTAGCTGCAGAAGAACTTCAAGAATTACAATACAGCATGTCCAATAAGATATTCCTTATGGTTAAAGAAAACGATGTATTGCCAGGGATTCTCAGCTCAGGCTGCTCATTTGTGTCACCCAGAAGATTAAAAAAAAATACCTTTGTAGAATCTGACACCCAGAGGTTCTGCCTCATTTGTTTGGGTTGAGTTCCTGGTTAGCAGTATTTTTAAAAAGTGCCCCACACGCTTATCATGCACAGCCTGGCTTGAAAATCACCCCTGTTGCCTTCATCTCTGGATGCAATAAACTAAAAAATAAAAGGTCTTGAAAGACAAAATCAAACTGATATGATGGCCTGCCCTTGAGGGAAGTACCAGGATTAAAGTGGTGGCTAAAGAACACGTTATGACATTTACATATTCAAGGTGAGACTATTTTCATCATGGTTATCTACCAAATAAAGTGTATTTAAATTGAAATTGGAAAAAACTTTTAAGTGAAAGAGTATATTAGAAAAATAAGAAAAATTAGCTTATAAAAATAAGCTAATAAGGCATGTCATTTTTTTCCCTTTAGGAACAAATTGGTTTGAACAGCTGTTTCATTGCATCATTTGTCCTGAATGACACTTTAATAGTGAAGGAGGCACAGGGGTCGATGCCAGCTCCACTGGCTGGGTCCTATTTCGCTGGGTTTGCAGAGCTTTCTCACATTCAACCAATCGGGAAGAAGGACCTGAAATTTTATTCTGTGCCAATACAGGAAAATGGGTTCAACTCTTAGATTTTGGCCATTTTACGATTTTTGGCTTAATGCTCCCCTATCTGATCAGTTTGGATTAGCAATAAAATCTTAATATGAAGAAGGATGTAGAAGATTTTTAGTCTTAACAGAGCCTCTCTTTAACAAGGAGAGACATACCTTTAGTCTTTAATGCAAAGAACAGATTTTTAATAAAATGATGAAATAATCCATTGTCACCATTTTAAAATAAATAATTGACTTGTATCAGAAAAGCAGCAAGTTCCCAGTGACAATTCTTCACTGGGGTGCACCTGACATTGTACCAAGTAGTTTGGGTTTGACTCTTCTTCTGATGCTCATTGTCTTTATTGGTTTGGCCAAACAACCTCTTACTTTTAGATTCATTTGTAAAACGGAAAAAAAATCGTGTCTACGTGACTAGTGTTCTGACGATTCTGCAAGACATTACAGGTGTTATAATATTATGTGCTAGAGAGAATATGAGTATGAGCTTTGGAGTCTGACAACCAGGATTTGAAACCAGATTTCATTTGCCTGGTCCAGTATCATGGTCAATAATTTAATTTCTTTGGAACTTAAATTCTTAATTTTTGTCATAAAATGGCTTTATTAGTTTAAATAAACTGTGGACTATATTATTTACTTGATAAAGTTTTATTTTCTTCTTTCTTCTTACCTTCAAATATCCCATCAAGACTAACAAAGTAGCTGCTTTTTTCCTTTATTTCATTTTTTCTTCTTTTGTTCTTTCCCTTCTCTTCTATTTTCCTTTTCTTTTTTTCCTTCTCTTCTACTTTCTTAATGAAATCTTCACCTCTACCCTATTGATTAGCCTCAAAGGCATGCAATCAACAACACCTGTACAGATGTCCAAAAACCGTGTGTATATAAATACTTACCGTTTTGATTTATGATTGCAAATGATACTTTTGGTAAATTATATTGAATTTTATTTTCCATTTTATCTCTAATTCTTGCATGGTATTTTTATTTCCTGGAAAATTTATGGCAAAGATCAAAGTGCCAGATTATATCAGATTCATTACTCTTTTATCCTTGCATCTTGACTCTCTGCAAGCTCAATGGATTTACATTTAGGTACTATTATCCCCTCAGACATCATATTCAGAAGTTAATGACTTTTAATAAAATATCCTCAATTCATCACATAATGCAACAGAGTTTTTGTAATGGAGGACTCTTCACTCAGCCATTATAAGGAAACTTAAGGGGCGCCTGGGTAGCTCAGTCTGTTAAGCATCTGACTCTGGAATTTGGCTCAGATCATGATCTCACAGTTTGTGGGATGAAGCCCCACATCTGTCTCTGAGCTGACAGTGTAGAGCCTGCTTGGGATTCTCTTCCTCTCACTCTGCCCCACCCCCACTTATGGGTGTCTACTCTCACTTCTCTCTCCCAAAATAAATAAACATTTTAAAAAAAGGAAACTTAAGATTGCATTAACCTTAACATACACTGACTAGGTGCTCAACAGAATTATTATCTAAAGGAATAATATAAAAATAATAAAATTGAGGGTGCCTGGGTAGCTCAGTTGGTTAAGCATCTGACGTCAGCTCAGGTTATGATCTCACAGTTGGTGAGTTCAAACCCCACATGGGCTCGCTGCTGTCAGCACGGAGCCTGCTTTGGATCCTCTGTCCCCCCACCCCCCTCTGCCCCTCACCTGCCCGTGCTCTTTCTCAAAAAATAAATATTTAAGGAAACATATCAATAATAAAATTGTAATGGTCTATTAAAAAAAAGAATATGTGATTCCAAATAACAACACGTTTTTATCATTCTTTTAAAAACATTGCTACAGGAAGACCAAAGACAACTTTTTGTGATGGCGAACACTCTGCAAGATGGTGGCATGACACCTGAACTGGCTGAGGTGATAAAAAGACTCTGGAGAGACCCAGGAGTTCAAGCCTGCTTTGAAAGGGCATCCGAGTATCATCTCAATGACTCAGCAGCTTAGTAAGTGAATGCATTTAACAGGAATTATAGTTGAGACATTTTAAGTTAAGAATTTTAATTCTTCAAGGATGCTTGGGTGCCTTAGTTGGTTAAGCATCCCATTTTGGATCAGGTCATGATCTCGCAGTCCGGCAGTCCGTGAGTTTGAATCTGAGCTGGGCTCTATGCTGACAGCTCAGAACCCGGAGTCCGCTTCAGGTTCTGTGTCTTCCTCTCTCTCTGCCTCTCCCCCATTGGTGCGTGTGCGTGCACCCATGCACTTTCTCTCTCTCTCCCAAGAATAAACATTAAAATAAATTAGAATCAATATGAGAATTATAATTCTTCAGATTCTACATTTGTCATCACAAATGAGGAAAGTAAATAGCTTTACAGTCTGTTACACTAAAATAAAAAGATGTTGAAGAGAAACATAGATCAAGGTGACATCATGAGATGTAAAAATATAAGCAAAGGAGCATTTAAAATAATTTTGGAACCGTTTGCCTGAGACAACCTATATTTTGCAAATATTTTCTCCCAATTGGAAAGGATTAATCATTGTGCACTGCTCTCAACATAAACATAGATTAGTGACATGCACACTGATGTTTTGGGCTATTCATTTCATTTCTAATCATAGTACTTAAATATTCTTCTAAAATAATTTTATTAATGACACATTCTTTGGCTCCATCGGTTTGATGAACATGATACAGAATTCTAGAAGAAAGTAATGATTTTCAAAATATTTGTATTTTGTGGGATACTGTTCCAGTCTCAAGAAAGATTATATAATTTTCACAGCTAATATCATCCAGTGGCCAATTATCAGCCACAAAGAAATTAGGAGGTTATGACACCATTTATAATTTCGTTATCAAAATTATTTTAAATTTCTATTTTAGTAAGCAATTCTTAACCTATCCTCTGGTTATAAGCCTGCAAGCATGTGTGCTCATGTATGCAAATTAATTTAATTACTTATTCTATATATTTGTCCATGCAAACTCATGTATAAAAAGGGATAAATACAATTCTTTTGATGAACTCACAACAGAACATGTTAGTAGTACTTAAAAAGTGATGTAAAAGTGAAGCAAATGAAAGATTATTTGACAACAGAACAATGAAACGTGCATGATACTTCAGATTTCTAATCATCATGGTCAGAAGGATTATGGAGAGAAAACAAACTGTATCAATTTTAGGAAAAGCTAACAACAACAGTCTTCTGTGATTACTCTCTCATGTTCATTTTGAATTCCAAAGCCCTTGGAGGAAAGTCGTGCTCTTGTCTCTTTGATGAAGTAGAAAATGAATATCACCATGTGATTATATAAACTCATATAATTGTTTTAAGTTTCCCAGAGCTTAGCCACATTTTAATACTAAGACAACTCTGTGTAGTATAGAAAACTCTACTTTTCTATAGAAAGCACTGATAAGGGCAGTCACAATAAGAAATTGAATTGTGGAATATTCTCATAAAATTTTGCTTAACAAAATGCTAGAGAAGGAAGGTGAGATAGTGGTGGGAGGCAAGAATTCCTTTCCCCTCAAAGGTCCCTCTAGCTGAACTCAGAATCAAATTGACATGAGACAGATTAGCAGGAGAAAACAAAATGTAACTGGCATATGTACGGGAATACACATAGACATAGAAATTCCAAAGACAGGCAAAATGAGGTCTATATGTCATTCTGAACTAAGGAGAAGGGGGTGGGGCCTGGGACTACAAAGGAAAGGAATTAACTTCAAAGCGGAGTAATACCAGAGGTTTGGTAATTAGATGTTTGCCTGGCCAGACAGAGGAGTCACTCATAAAATTTATCTTTGCTAACAACACTTACTCTGGGAAAGACCCCCAATTTTGATTCTTCTATATAGTTAAGGGAGGGGCAAGATTTCTCTTCAGCCTGCAGGGTTCATGTGCTTTCAGCTCAAAACAATCTACATACCAATGTGACACATTCTAGGGGACTGGGGTGCTGTCCTGAATCCCTTCAATAGCTGTAATTAATATATTTGGTTTTGGGTATACATTATTAAGCATGATTTTTCCATTCAAATATTGTAAGAACTGTATTTGCAATTATAATAATCATTATGTTTACCAAATACTTTGCTCTGTAAAAGTAAAAAAAAATTACATATTGTGTTGTCAAAATGGGAAGACGAAATCACCTTGTATGGTATTTTATAAACTTTCTAACCTTTCATTTCAGCTTTTTTGTTTTGACACACAAAATATATATTTTACAGAGCTATCATGCTGTAGATTCATATTGAAAATATTTATCTGTTCATGGGGCGCCTGGGTGGCTTAGTCGGTTAAGCGTCCGACTTTCGCTTAGGTCATGATCTCACGGTTCGTGGGTTCGGGCCCCGCGTCGGGCTCTGTGCTGACTGCCAGCTCAGAGCCTGGAGCCTATTTCAGAGTCTGTGTCTCCCTCTCTCTCTGACCCTCCCCTGCTCACGCTNAAAAAAAAAAAAAAAAAAAAAAAAAAAAAAAAAAAAGATCTAACAGAGACTTTAGCAGAAAAAAAATATTAGCTTTACATGATTAGAAAAAACATCAGGTATTTTGTAAACTGATCTGAGCTGTATGTATTTAGGGCCACTGGTTTAAGTTTTAGACCACAAGCCTGAGAATTCAAATCTTATATTTATTAGAAGCAGGCATCTTAAATGCAAATTTGCCACTCTGCTAATGCTTCTGCTTTGCTTGAAATCATTTACGCATGCAAATGAAGGTACATTAAAAGTGCCTTTACCAAAATATTCATTTAGCTACGATTAAAATGAATTGCATCTCTACGTTTACAGGTATGTTTTAGTTGTTCCTGCATGAATCAATTGACCAACCGTATGTGCAGACTTAGTCAATAGAGAATTCACAAAGGGTCTTGCTTCACAAAATAAAAAATAGATAAACTGGAAAAAGCTTTCAATATTTTCTGCTGATTTATCTGTTTCTTGACTTGTCTCTTGCTTTTAAGAAAAATTAAACTTTATTAGAATAAAGCATGGTAATAAATTTTCGTATCATACATAAATGTGTTTCTGAACTATGATTGCCTATTTGCCATTTAGCCAAAATCTCTTTGAGGCATTTACTCAATTTGTTAGGGCTCAAGAGCCGAAAGATCCTCCGAGAATAAATTATCCACATTGCTGTTGAATTTATTTTTTTGAAAAAGGATAAAATAGTTGTGTTTTTCAAGGCATGGTGTGAGGTGCTAACATATAACAACTCTTCAACTTAGTCCCTGAAAAATTCAACTTTTGAATGATAGCTAATATTTAGCTGGATTCTACCTCTCAGATTCTGTCCGGATAGATGTATCCCCATCCTATTCTTCCTGTTTAGCTATACATGTAAACTCAGTTTAATGTAATGACTAATTTTGTTATAAAACCCCTATCAGGCTTTTACTATCATTATTTAACATTTTCACAGAAATAGCCATATTGCTAAACTACTAAGGCCTTATATTTAAAACCTAGAAGAGTGGTTTTCAACTGTTTTTAAAGCAATGGGATACTTTGTTTTAGTTTAAAGACATGATCTGGCTTCCAGAAGGAGGCAAAGAGCAGGTTCTTTCCTCTAATCTAACAGACTTGTGGAGCACACAGCTTACTCAGATCTATTTCTGCTTCTCAGCACTCCTAGATCCTGTGCACAAAAAGAGGGCAGTAGTCACCTTAGTAACAGTAGGGTTTTTAAATATGTCCTCCAGGAAAGAGTTAAGGACACCGACACATCAGTGGAAGAGAAGAAAAGCACGAGTGGGTGCAATGTCTATGTTCAGCCTTCTATCCCCTGGATGGCTCAGCAATGTCATGAGTTAGTTCCATTGTGAACCAGCAAGCAAGTCAAAAGGTTTTCTTTTTCTGTGCTAACTGTATATAATCATGGCACTTAATACCATGAGTGCCATGTCCAGAGTCGTAAGCTGGACAATCCGTGGAGAACAACAGGACAACCTTCAAGTTATGAAAACCAATAACTCCCTTAAAATTCAAAGTACCTAAATTCAAACTACAGCATTTTTAGGATAGTCTAGTGACTACTATTACAAGATAGCATGTTTGGGGGATAATCAAAACCCAGAAACAGAACTTTTCTCTGAAATATATCCATATAACATCTATTCTGTTACATACACTCTACAACGTTCAGGCTAAGGTAGCATTGATCTAGTTCTTTTTTATTTTTATTTTAGAGAGAGGGTACACAAGCAGGGGAGAAGGGCAGAGGGAGAGAGAGAGAGAGAGAGAGAGAGAGAGAGAGAGAGATCGAGAGAGGATCTTAAGATCTTACCAGGGCTTAGCAAGTTACCTGACACGGGGCTGAGGTTAGGAGCTTAGGCATGACCCCATGACCCTGAGATCATGACCCAAGCCAAAATCAAAAGTCAGATGCTTAACCAACTAAGCCGCCCAGGTACCCAGATATAGCTATCTTTACAAGAGGTCTCCATGGGTCAGGGGTGTGCCATACTTAGCGCTTTGGAGTATCCAGCCTCCAAGCTCTGACAAGCAGGGTTAGAGGGAACCAGCCTGAAGTTTCATAATATTAATGGACCCTGAAGTACAAATTCATTTGTACTGAATCCTGGTATCTTCAAATGCGAATTTAAAAAATATATGCTATTTTTCTTGTTGTATTAGCTACCTTAATGATGTAGACAGAATCACAGCTGCTGGATATGTCCCAAATGAGCAAGATGTTCTACATTCTCGAGTGAAAACAACTGGAATCATTGAAACTCAATTCTCCTTTAAAGATTTGCATTTCAGGTATGAACAATGTCTTTTCTAATCATCAACAGAAATATTATATGTATATATATTTATATAAATATATAATTTTTATATTATTTATATTATAAAATATATAAATATTAACATATAAATAAATATATGATATATATTTATATTACTTATTATAATAGTGTATATTTGTTATATAATATAAATATTATAATATTTATATTATAATAAAATAAAAATATTTTATTTTATTTATATAAAATATAAATATTTTACAGAGAAAGGCCTAACCCATATTCAAGCCCAGTGAGCCCTTGGACATACTTCCTAGGCTTTCCTAGCTCACTTTTAGTACCACTTTTCCTTACTGCCTTCCTGTAGCCCTATACCTAACCCCCATTCTAAGCCCCATCTCTTCTCCCAAGAAAAATGCCTCTGTCTTCACTAGGTGGGTAGATTTTATTTTCCTCTTACTTGTAACTGATATCCTACTTAAAAAAAAAGGAAAATGTATTTAAATAAAATTTAAGTAACAGGTGCCATGGATACTATTTCCTTTGCCTTCTTACTCTCCCATTTGCCTGAAATATTCTTACTAATTCATTTCCTTAATTCAAAAAGATGCAAATAACTCAGAGGAGAACTATTTGAATATGATGCTATTTATTGAAATAACAAGGCCTATTTTATAAGCATCGTTTGGGTATGAAAAGGAGTACACCATTTTTATTGCTGTCACATTATCAAGACCTTTCTAGAAATGCTAGTGCAAAACCATGCATTTTCTAATTTTTTAAAAACCTTTGTTTATTTTTGAGAGAGAAAGAGCATGAGCCGCGGAGAGGCAG
This sequence comes from Hyaena hyaena, assembly GCF_003009895.1. Lineage (NCBI taxonomy): Eukaryota > Metazoa > Chordata > Mammalia > Carnivora > Hyaenidae > Hyaena > Hyaena hyaena. The sequence continues at coordinate 423,741 of NW_024081048.1, read as the reverse complement.
CAAGAGAAGGAGACACAGAATCCAAAGCAGGCTTCAGGCTCTGAGCTGTCAGCACTGAGCCTCATGCAGGGCTTGAACCCACAAACCATGAGATCATGAGCTGAGCCAAAGTTGGATGCTTAACCAAAGTTGGCACCCCAAAATCACTCATTTTCTGTATCAAGAATTGGAAATCCAAACCACAGTGTCAAAAAACATCATATTTGACTGCCTCTCCCTATGGATTGTCAAGGAGATGGACTGTTGAACATTAAAACCAGGTTCTAGATGTACCACTAAATAATGCAAAATTAATAATAAAAACACAATTAGCGGACTCATGTACACAAAAGGGAATACTTCTAAAAAGTAGAAAAACTGAATAAAAGTGATATGTCTCAGCTGTATCCATTTAAGGCAAAATTCACTGCAGTGGGATAAAAGCTTTAAAATTTTTTAGTATTGGGGTGCCTGGGTGGCTCAGTGGGTTAAGCTTCCGACTTCGGCTCAGGTCATGATCTCGTGGTTTGTGGGTTCGAGCCCCGCGTTGGGCTGTGTGCTGACAGCCAGCTCAGAGCCGGGAGCCTGCTTCAGATTCTGAGTCTCCCTCTCTCTCTGACCCTCTCTAGACGGCTCACGCTGTCTCTATCTCTCTCAGAAATAAATAAAACATTAAAAAAAATCTAATTTTTTTAGTATTAAAATTGGTGAGACATAATATCTAATTAGAGTACATATTACAGAGTTGGCCAGGATATTTCAAGTTAATATCAAAGAGAGCTTTTCAAAATTTACACCTGAATGTCAGGTCCACAAATAGTTAATTTTCTGAAAGATGATCCAAAGATCAAAGGCGGATAAAGGGACCACAAAGATCTGGGTCCATATCCGTTCTTGGCAAATGTAAGCAGTTTGTCTTCAGTCCCGTCGTCGCTGCTCCTCTTTGGCAACTACGTTCTCCAGACTTCCGGTTTTGATCCGGTTTCTAAGGTTTTCCTGTGAGAGTCCAGGTCCAACCTCTTGGACCTTCTGCCCTTGCTAACCTTGTCAAAGCATTACACAGCTGATGGAATTTTCTGGATTTTAGATTGCTCGGACCGTATACCAGTTATGAAAATTAATATCACATAATAAATACGCAGAAGCTTATAACTCAGTCATTCCCTGCAACACCAATTTATTATCATCTCAGAAACAGTCACTATTACAAATTACCTGCTTTATATACCTGTTCCTTGAACATTCTAAACCTTAGCGCCTTGCTGTTCTCTTTGCCTAAAATGCTCTGACCCTGGATAAGAAGGACTGGCTCCTTATCATTAAGTTCCCAAATCAGATGCTATCTCTTCATAGAGACTTATTCATTCTGTTAACCATTCCCACATATCTGTCACTACTACACCCAGTAGTAGTGTACTGGACAACCTATCAATAGGCTCTCTGGGAAGGGGGGAGAGGGAAAGCCTGATGTGTGGCTCTGGAAGATTCCCTTGCTATAAATACCCTAACAATGGCTAATTGCAACCTAGCAATGTGATGTCACTGAATGCAGGGTTGGGAAGAAACGCAAATCGCTCTCACTAGCCATAACTGTGGGAGCCAATGCCTTCACAACATTGAAATATCACAGTATCTTGTTAATTTTTTTTTTTTTACCAAAAAACCTTACTAATATATGAAGTTGCCTTGTTTCTTTATTTGTTTGCTCTTTTGTTTCTGTTTCTGTCTCATATGCTCTGAGCTCCTGGAGGCCAGGGGCCATGTCTCTTTACAGCATCATTTCCCAGGATTATCACAGTGGCTAGCCCAGAGTAGGCTTACTGTCAATTCCTGATGGATAAATAAATGTGCTATGCCAAGCACTGTATTACTGTATTTCTTCATGCTCATTATAACATGTTGAACATATTGCTGTCTTTATATTGGATAAAGAGTCCAAAAAATTAAGGCTAAAATTAGGTGAAAGATTTCCTCAATCTCATACAAAGAGGTGTTAGAAATGTGATTAGAACATATGTTTTTCTAACTTCACCATGTTGGGCTCTGTGCCGAGCATGGAGCCTGCTTAAGGTTCTCTCTTCCCCCTGCCCCTCTCCACTGCTCATGCTCCCTATCTCCCTAAAAAATAAAAAAATACTTAAAAAATAAAATATTTTTTTAAAAATATATTACCTCATGATAGGCCTCTTCATATTATACCTTTAAACACCTGTTGGTGCAGCAACACTTTCCCATCTTTTTGTAGCTCTGTATTTTGTGAGGCATTGTATTAAGTCCTGTAGGCAGTAGATTGCCTGTGCTAATTTAATATATTGTTGGCCCTTAAGAAGGAATAAGAAAGCTAATTCTCTACGACAGCATCAATGCTGAAATGGAAGTGGATTATGACACCAAGTTAGGACTTCTTTTAACATAACATTTTCTATACTACACAAATACAACCTCTTTGCATTCATTTGAACAGGTTTGTAGCTCTTTTGTTTTTCTTCTTGCTCAAGAGGATGCATTTTTAAAAAATTTTTAATGTCTTTATTTATTTTTGAGAGAGAGATAGAGACAGCAAGAGCAGGGGAGGGTCAGAGAGAGAGGGAGACACAGAAATCGACAGGCTCCAGGCTCTGAGCTGGCTGTCAGCACAGAGCCTGATGCGGTGCTCGAACTCACAAACCGTGAGATCATGACCTGAGTCCAAGTCAGATGCTTAACCTACTGAGCCACCCAGGCACCCCAAGAGGGTGTATTATTCAAGGCATCTTCTATTAGGAAATGGAGAAGACTACTGACTCAAACGCAGGGAATTTCTCTAAAACAAGTATGTAAACAATGAAGTTTTCAAAGTATTTAAATTTTACTACAAAATATTAAAAGGGCAACTATACATTTTTCTTAAGGAACTATTTAAAATCACGTAATTACATTTTTAAGCTTAGTCGCGGCAATTTAGATATATTAATCCCTTAATAAATTTCCACAGTTAAATCATTTGGGTTTTTTTGAAGTGCTGAATAGGGTTATCTAAAAGTACACAGGCTTTTGTAGTGTAAAATTGGGTAGTGTTTCAAAATAGATAGTATAAAAATAAGATACCTTAAAAATAAGATATCTTCCAACTTCATTTCAGTGAGTGCCCAGGTATTAAAATATACTGCATTAGCATTGATTTGTATTCACAAAGCATAAATCATCCTGTGACTATTTAAAACTAAAGATTTAATTTCCATATTAAACTAGAGAACTCTAGAATTTTAAATAGGACCATCAAAATGAAAATTTCTGTCTGCTAAGATGCTTTATCATCTTCCTGTATCACCTAATTTAATGGAAATTACCTTAGAATTCTTATCAAACTAGAACTCCAACAGTCAAACATAAAATAAATTATCTTTAGAGATATTAAAGTACTACGTAAATGGAAAACACGAGTGTGAGCTCTTTTATTGTCATAAAATAATTCCTCAGGTCAAAAAACTTACGGATCTATAATGATTTATCAAACAACAATAGAGAAGTCACTTTCTCCCTAATTGTTCCACAATTAAACAGTAGAATCAAAGAGACATAAAACTATATGGAAGTCAAGGAAGAGAGGTCAGCAATTACTACAATATAGAGCTTTAGTTTTTGTAAATTCAACATAACTATTTTCAACAATATTTGAGTGGATCTATGATAGGAGATAACTTATAATTTTCTGGAATTTTAAATTGATCATGTGCACTGTGTTTATTTCTGTGAGGGCATAAGTCAGCTTAAGAGTGAGTCTGATTCTCTACCCAGCTGATAGATCTCAAATTAGCTTTGTTATTCTCTATTAGATCTCACAGAGCAAGAACTCATGTATAGCTATATATTTGTTTCAGGTATAGTCCTGGTTAGTATTATCAAAACAATAAGCTACGTAACAGGTCTAATTTATTCTAGTGATATATTTTAATAACTTTGTGAATTATATTATTCAACAATTAGAGAATTATCTAGTGGGCATATCAAGTTCCAAACAGACACACACATGTTTAGTAGAAAGTATATAATGTTATTAACAATTATGTGCATTTAGAGACCCTGACTGTTTCATGGTTATAACTCCCTTTGATTCTGTTTTTTTAATTATTAGCAATGAAGGGACTTAGAATGATCTCTGTGCATATGTATTTTGTCTGCAAATATGTGCCCTAATCTATTTTCAGAACCTGGCACAAGAGAGACGTGGTTAGGCCATTTTGTGATGACTGTGTGGTGGTGACACAGATCTATATTGGCCCTCTAGTGTATGGCCATCTCAATTTGGCTTAGTATTACACAGTGAAATACATTGAAAAACCTCCACTCAACAGAATAATTTAAAATAAATTCCAAATCAGATTAAATCTTCTTTTTTTATCCTAGATTATAATCTATTCTAATATGAACTGTGAATAATCTTGTATGGTTAAATGTTTAGCCAATTGTTTGACACAAACCCATAAAATTCAATAGCTTTCCAAATTGTTAAAACAGACTATAGAACTCAACTATAACTCAACTGTAAACTCAGTGTTTAATATAAAGCCAACTATTTAGTATAAAACTCTGATAACCTGCCCTATATTAATACCATGGGTAGTTTAACAAATAATCAATGTTCAGCTGTCACTTAAAAGCCTTGCCTGTGGATTTTTAGTTATAACATACAACTCAGGCATTTAAATACTTTTTTAATTTAAAAATTCTGACTTAAATATCAGAATTAATAAGGAAATAGGTTTTACAAAAAAATACATAAATAAGTCTTCATGCAAAATGCAAAATGAGAACTGCATATTCTATTCAACATCATTAAGGCTCTGGTTACCTTAACTGCTCAGGGAATTAAGGATACTTAATCACATGTACATTTACCTCATTGATTTTCATGTAGACTTGATCAATTCAAATGTTCAGTCAGCAAGAATGAATGTGTTTCTCTGATTTCTACTTTTGTTTTTCACAGAATGGTCATGATGGAATGTATATGTATCCATACCCTCATATATGTATATATTTCTATATATTCACACTCATATACATTCTTAAATATATTTTTATATAGAAAAATACTTATTCAGTGAAATATATAAGTAAACCCTTCTACTTTGGGAATCTCTTGATTGGTTCAGTAGGCTGTAATGATTTACACCTCTAAAATAAGCCCCAAATTAAAATTTAGGTGAAGAACTAAAAGTGAAGAGAGATGTATGAAAAGAAATGACCACAACAGCAGCAAAACAAAATGTAACTTCTTCGAGCCAGCTTTATATCCAGCACACTCACTATGAAACAAAACTCCAGCCCTTGGTCTGATCTGCTAATGAGCATCTCAATTCTGTAATGGCAGATGGCATTAGAACAATGACCAATGCCACCTGGACCTTTGTCTCTGACGTCAACCTTCTCCCATACACATATACACACACACCACTGTTTATCAAGTGAGTCATGAGAAGTTTATTGACATGCAATCTAAGACTGCTTTTTATCAACCTAACAAAACCCTCAGAGGGCAAATCTTTGCCCTCCCTTCATCGGGAGAAAGCTAAGTCTATTAAAATGTGTTTAGTGGAGGCTGTATGATAGGTTAGAAGAACAGTGAGCTAAGGGACATATTACAGGTTATATCCTTCACTGACTGTATATGTTTACCTGAAGAGGAGAAGAACTACCCTTACACAAAGATGTTAATATCGATAGTAGGCTTTGAAGAAGCTGAATGATCAGAGAAAGTCAGCAGGTAGTCAGTGAGATTGCTGGGCTTGCTTTGATTCACATCTCAAAGGTTTTTCAAACATTCTATTTCTGGGAAAAGCCACTTGCTATCACTATGTTGTAGAAAAGAAAATACATAGGAAGTATATGAAATTTCTGTTTTTCCCTTTTCCTGGGGAGTTTTTGTTCCTCTAGGAGTTCATAAATTGGTAATATCCATGTCTTGATCATTCTTATTACTGTTTTCATTGTGAGGGATTCCCTGCAAAAAAGAAATTCTTTTCTGATTCAAAAACTATTAACATGAGATTGCCATCTTTTACATACAAATATGTAAAATATTTGACCACAACGCTGGGAATCTGAGCAGTTATATGAAGTCACCTTAAGAATATTGTCAGATTTGCAACTTTTGAATATAATCTATTTGAAAATATAAAAGTGATTTTAAAAAGAAATTATCAGAGATGCCTGGGTGGCTCAGTTAAGCATCCAAACCTTGATTTTGGCTCAGATCATGATCTCACGATTCATGAGTCTGAGCCCTGCATTAGGCTCTGCACTGATGATGTGGACGCTGCTTGGGAGTCTCTCTCTCCCCTCTCTCTATGTTCCTACCCTGTTTGTGCTCTCTCTCTCTTTAAATAAATAAACTTTAAAAATTGAAATAAAAAAGAAATTTTCAGACAGATGGAGATAGCTTACTTAGTGGACCATAAAAGCAGAGATAAAGAAGCTCAAAAACAAATGCTAATTAGACTAACCCAAGTCCTATTCAGTGGGGGAAACTTAACCAAGGTATCCTGGAATTTGGTTTCTGCAGCAATATCATTTCTACTGTGGAAACTGAAGACTGGGCTCTCTTAGCACAAACATTTTATTCATCTAGCAACTTTTGCCCTCATTCCATGATTGGTTAGCTCTCCATTACAGGATGCCCACTATGGAAACAAACCCTGAAGAGAGGACTAGAACACAAGAGGAAAGAAGAATTATGGAGATACTTACACATTAAAATCTAGTGGGTGGAGATACAAGGGATAGTTTTAGTTTGAAAAACCTACCAGGAATTTAAACCTACTGATGTATAGTCAATCCTCAGTACACCAAAACCCACAAGTTGATGCATCTTTGTTCAGTCAGAGTATCACAGTTCTTTGCCAGACATAATCCATCACATATTCATATGATCAAATGGAGAATATACACAACCCCTAAATTCCCGGGGGTCTATACCATCGCCATTAAAATAATGGAACAAAACACCTGGTAAGGGGAGTTTTAAATTTTCCCCCAGTTTGACAAAACATAGAACTATTGTTTGACTTAGGGGAAGAAGGAAAGACTCTACAGTGAGGGTAATTCTGGCCCACTGGTGAGAGTATGAGACTTTTAAAGCCAACTGTGGACACTATGTACTAGTTGGGGACTGCCGGTCTAAGCAAATAGACTTACACTTGATGAGCTTCACAACAAAGCGTCACTATCATACCCACAGAACCTATCATGGTGCCTGGTACATAAGAGCCTCTAAAGATATTAGTTGAATTAATAAGTCTTGGGCAGATTGTTTTAATGTCTCACCTGAAAAAGAGAACCAATAGTTGTACATAATCTATATGTATATGTACATGTATATGTATAAACTATAAGTTTATATTTTAAAATTTGAGTAAATTGTTATAGATTGCTTACATGCCTGGCAAATAAACTGTTATTAAGTACATTACTTTAAAATTAAAACATTACAATCGGTAATGTGGGCATTAATGGAGGAAATAAAAGTCGTGATCCAAACTATTTCTGTTTGTACTACATTTTATAATTTCAATAAAGCGATAGTAAAACTAATTTTCAAAGTCTGAAAAAAGACTAATATTCCTTTTATAGACCAACAAAACATTTGACTACAAATTTAAAAGTCTGAATGCACATTGATTATCCTTGCTTCCCTAAGAGTGTTGACTGGTTTATAAAAATTAAATATGTTGATTTACCCATAATACAAGCTTAAAGTCAAAATTCTGTCTTCTTCCTCCATTTATACGGTAAGTCTGAAACCGCAGAGGGCTTGGTATTACCAGCTCCTGTTAACAGTCCTGACACTGCATTTAAATTTCCAAACCATGCAACCACTGAGCTCTTAAGCCCTATCTCCAATACTGTGATCATATTCTCTCTTAATCTACTACTGAAGTCTTTTGTATTGGGGTGTGTGTGTGTGTGTGTGTGTGTGTGTGTGTGTGTGTGTGTTTGAGGAATTTCAGTTCTATATGTTTGTTCTCTGCCTGGTTCATATATGAAGTAGTAGAGAAACACAACGTATTGTACTTTTGATTATCTTCAGTAATGTTGGCTGATTACATTTATTACCCCAACTATAGTTATTGCCTCTGTAATCTTTGTACAGCTTGGATGGTTCTTAGTAATTAGTATCTTGTGGTTAAGCTATTACGAAAGCCCCATAACTTCTTTCTCTGCCTTATCAAATCTGTCTTCTGGATTCAGAACAAAGTGACCTAACATAACAACAAACAGTGTTAATTCCCTCCCCCAAATCTCCCATGGTTCCTCAGTGATTCCAATATAAATATCATTTTCTCACGTGATATAAAAGATCTCATTCATCTATTTCTGGCCTAACACATCAGCCTTACTCCTGCCTGCTCAAATCCTTTGCATTAGCTGTTTCCTCTGCTGCCTTTACCTGGAAAGTTTTTCCCAGACATCCACTTGGCTCAATCTCTCATCTTAAATTTTTAGTGACAGCAGTTTCTGATTACCTCAGTTCCAATTACCCCTACACTCTCTTTATGTATATCCTAAGTCTGTTCACACACACACACACAGCATGGACCACTGCCTTGTCTGTCACCAACAGATGAGAAGCTTCTTGAGGATGAATCTCTAATGCCTGACATGGTAAATAAATATTTACTGAATAAACAAATAATTAGCAGGCCATGTATCTCAATGGTTTTACATAAGTTTCTATCTTCCCCAAAATATAAATTATGCAGTTACCCTAACCATGCCATGTCTTCTCATTCCTTAATGACTTTTACACATGCACTTGATGTCAAAATTTGCTCTCCATCCCATCAACATGCAATATAGTCATTTGTTTAGCAAATATTTAACAGATGTCTCTTGTAGGTCAGACATAGCGCTTGCTACTGGGAATATAGTTGTCACTAATATAGTTAGTCCCTAACCTGAGGTTGTTATTCTATTAGGAAAATGATGGATATTAAACCCATAAGAAAGTAACAAACTAGTCCATTACTGATTGTGACAATCACTATGAAGGGAATAAAATGATGTGATAGAAAGTAAATGGGGATGGGGAGAGAGACAATTTACATGGATGCCCAAGGAGGCTTCCTTGTGAAGGAGACACTTATTGTAATACCTGCAAGTTGAGAAAGAGACAGTGTTAGGTGAAGAAGCAAAGAGACAGACTGTGCAGCAGTCCTGAAGCAGCAAAATGTAGGTTTATACTAAAGTCACTTAAAGAATAGCCTTGTGATTGGACTGGATTAAAGAGGAAAGTAGTATGAAGTAAGCTGGGAAAAGTAAGCAAGAACCAAAATAGCCAGGGCCTTAAGGGTCATCACACCAGTCTGTGTTTGGTTCTATGGCTACGAAGCCTATGGCAAATCATAGAGCTTTTGCAGTGGCCATGGTGAGCTTGGTGAGGTTAGTGGCTTGGGGCTCCTGGGTGGCTCAGATGGTTAAGCATTCGACTTTTGATTTTGGCTCATGTCATGATCTCATGGTGGTAAGACTGAGCCCCACATCAGGCTCTGCACTAAAAGTGTGGAACTTGCTTGGGATTCTTTCTCTGCCCCTCCCCTGCTCTCTAAACAAACAAACAAACTGAAAAGAAAAAAAAAAAAAAAGAAATGTTGGTGGCTTGCACAAGACCAGGGGACTTGGAAAGAAGAGAATGGATTAGGAACTGCATTTTGTGTGTGTATTATATGGAGGATAAGGGAACAGGAAGTCTTAAGAATAGAAACTCCTAGTTTCTTTACCAAGTTGCTGTGTCCACAATGATATATTTTACCAAAATACTAACACAGGGGGAGGGCTAAAGCTTCAAACACTTCCTCTGAGTAGGTTCCATGATGACTCAGGCTACCTTAAGATTTCCTCTGGGCTCACATTTTACCTATGCAAGGTATTAGAATATTTCTTATATAATACTATAATAGCATATTGGTTTTCTGTCTGCATAACAGAGAACTCTTCAAAGATAGTGACCGTATCTATTCATCTCTGTGTCTGTAGGCCTAGTACAGTGTCTGGAACATAAAATCCAAACAATAATTGTTTGAATGAACAAAGGAATAAATGTAGAAAGAGGTAATAGAAGAAACAAGAATTATAGTACGAGAACTCTGGTGACTTCCAATCTTTTTGTAGGTTCTATTCATTTAAGAATATGTATAGACTTTTTCAAAATTATAGATCTGATGCAGTTAATATGCAATGTTCTACTAGTTTCAGGTGTACAATATAGTACTTCAACACTTCCACACTATGCATAGCCTTTGATCAGTTTCTCAAGTCTAATGAATTTCTTACATAAAACCATAAACTGCTTAAAATTCCTCAGTCCCACAAAGTCAGTATGTGAATTATTTTATCTTCTATCTAGTTTTCATGAATACAAAAAAATGAAAGACAAAAAGATGAACCTTCTCTTTTTCTCTAGTCTGTGAGCTGCAAATTGGCTAATTAAGATATCCTATAATCAATAAAAATAAAAAGAATATCTTTTAAAGATAGGAGAGTATTCATTTATAAGTATAAATGTTAATGTAACTTTTTTAAATGTTAATGTAACTTTTGATAGGTATCTCTAATATTTCCTATTCTGTTTTTTTTAAAGAATGTTTGATGTAGGAGGACAGAGATCTGAGAGAAAGAAATGGATTCACTGCTTTGAAGGCGTTACATGCATTATATTTTGTGCTGCGCTCAGTGCCTATGACATGGTCCTGGTGGAAGATGAGGAAGTGGTAAGTCTAAAAGGAAAGTAAGGCCAGGGTAAAACAAACAAACAAACAGAAACCCAAACATTAGTACTTTTCGACATTACTACCACAATCCCCAACTCCGTGAATTCCTTCCAAGCATAGATATTACTTCTAAAGTTTTGCTTATAATACCCAGCATTAATATTTTGCAAATGATAACCCTATACATTCTCATCTTTTATACAAAACAGAACAGAATGCATGAAAGCCTCCACCTATTCAACAGTATCTGTAATCACAAATACTTTGCAACAACCTCCATTGTCCTGTTTCTCAATAAAAAAGATCTCTTTCAAGAAAAAGTAACTAAAGTGCATCTGAGTATCTGCTTTCCGGAATACACTGGTAAGATTCTTCTTTCTTTAATGCCATACTAAATTCTTTTTAAAATGTTTTTTTAATGTTTATTAATTTTTTTGAGAGTGAGAAAGAGACAGAGACAATGCTCAAGCAGAAGAGGGGCAGAGAGAGAGGGAGACACAGAATCTGAAGTAGGCTCCAGGCTCTGAGCTGTCGGCACAGAAAGTGAGGTTAGCACTCAAGTACTGCAAGGTCATGACCTGAGCCTACGTCGGTTGCTTAACTGACTGAGCCACCCAGGCACTCCACTGAATTCTTGCTCAGACCTGTATTTTCCTATCTGTATCTTGACAGATAACATTTACGAAGTTGAGGTTTATGATAATTGCTTGAGTCACATGTATGATCCAAGCTGGAAGGATCCAAACTGTTTGCAGATAAACAGAAACCCCCCTACATATTCTGCATTAAGGCAAAGCTCTAGTCAATAAACAGGAGATTAGGCAGACCAGGGTTGCTACTCTGTGTATTAAACAATGTTGCAAACTATATTACTTTAAACATTATAAATAATACATTCCAATTGGCATTTTTTATGTATTCCTTAACGAAACCTTAAAATGCAGTGGTTTCTCAAAGTCTGACTTACGTTTCCCGAGGGACAGTTTGAATGATTTTTAGAACAGTGACATTTTCTCTTTCCAGTTTTCCTAGATCCTAGAACTTAGTGCCTATGCTGTTAATCAATGACTATAAATGTCAGGTCTATAGGTGGGTTGCTTTTTCTTCTTAGACAACTTTTATTTCATAGTTAAATGCTCTGTTGTTAATGATATTGTCCAAGATGGAAATATTCATAATTTAAATGCAAATAGAAGACCAATTTCCCCACAGAGATATTTGGGTTCCCCAGATGTTCCTAGAAGCATGGTATTCTGTCACAGTACCTATTTATACTAATCTAAAAACAGGTGCTTATGTCTTTCCTCTCGCTTTGGGAATATTATCATTTATATGTTAACACATTGATCATGTGATTAAATATAGTCAAGATTTCATGTTGAATATTGCAAACTAAATATAGACTCAATAAAGCTCTATATGTTTTCCTTTAACTAATAGACTATTTCTTAGAACAGAAAATACAGAGTTTTCATACACTCCCTCTATGGTCACCTTCCCATTTCTCCTGTGAATAGCATTTTGCCTTCATGTGGTGTATTTGATACAAGTGACTAATAGATAGTGATACATTATAACTGTAGTCTACAGTTTCCAGTAGGGGCTCTCTGTGTTATGCAGTTGCATATGCTCTCCCAAATTCATATCCACCATTACAATAACATACAGAACAGTTTCACTGCCATAAAAATCATCTGTGTTCCGCTCTAAATTTATGCTTTTTCCCTTCCTTCTCTCTTGTGGCAACCTCTGATCTTTTTACTCTTATCTATAGCTGTGCCCTTCCCAGAATGCATATACCTGTAATCATACAATATATGGCTTTTTCTGACAGACTAGTTTCGCTTTTCATTTTTAAATGCAATATACATTTAAATTTCCTCCACCACTTTTTATGGGTTGAGAGTCCATTTCCTTTTATTGTTGAATAGTATTCCATTCCATAAATAACCCAGTTTTTTAACCTTTCACCTATAGAAGGACACCTGAGTTACTTCCACTGTTTGGCAATTCTGAATAAAGCTGCTATAAACATCTATGTTCATGATTCTATGTGCACATGACCTTTTGTGTCAGTATCTAGAAGCACATTTGCTGGACTGTATGGTAATATATGTTTAGCTTTATATGAAACTGCCCAACTGCCTTCCAAAGTGGTTGTACTATTTTGCACTCTACCATCCATGAATTAAGAGCTCCTATGGCTCCGCATCTTTGCCAGCATTTGGTGTTGTTAGTGTTTTGGATTTTAGTCATGTTACATTGTTATAAAGATTGTCCCTCATGGCATTTTTCTCCTAGTTACAATAAAGTGAGGAACAAAATCTCATCTCCTTGGAAAATCTTCATGCTGCTGCCCTATTGTGTCTTAGGTCCCCACAAGTATATTGTTATAAAGCCCACCAACAGGTCACTTTTGGCTGCCTTGTGTTTATTAGCATTTGTACCTTTTATTTGATCCATTGTGTGTCCTGCCTCTAGGCTAAACATTCCCAAGCTTACCTTTCATTGACTCTCCATTTAGCTCTACTAAAGCATCAGTCAAGAATAGCTGTCTTGATGGGGCGCCTGGGTGGCTTAGTCGGTTAAGCGTTGGACTTTCACTTAGGTCGATCTCGCGGTTGGTGGGTTCGAGCCCCACATCGGGCTCTGTGCTGACTGCCAGCTCAGAGCCTGGAGCCTGTTTCAGAGTCTGTGTCTCCCTCTCTCTCTCTCTCTGACCCTCCCCTGCTCACGCCGTGTGTGTCTCTCTCTCTCTCCTAGAAATAAGTTTTAAAAAATATTTTTTAAAAAAGTTAAAAAAAAAAAAAAAGAATAGCTGCCTTGGGGTACCTGGGTGGCCCAGTCAGTTATGCAAGCATCCTAGTTTGGCTCAGGCCATGATCTTATGGTTTGTGAGTTAGAGCTCTGTGTCAGGCTCTGTGCCGACAGCTCAAAGCCTGGAGCCTGCTTTGGATTCTGTCCCCCTCACTCTGTGCCTCTCCCCCACTTGTATTCTCTCTCTCTCTCTCTCAACTTAATAAGCTTCAGAAAAAGAACAGCTGTCTCTAGTTTTACATGTCATCTCAAGCCCTTTGTTTAGTTAGCAACATAGTCCATAGTCTGACCCATACCATCATTTCTACTTGATTTGCTACAATTCCAACTAGATTCTGCAAGGGGTACATTTGCCGCTCAACTCTACCTTCAAGTCTAGTGACAGGCCATTCTCACTCCTGCTTTTGGCCTTCACTTGTACTATTTTCTTCTCCCTTCTAGCTACCACCTTAAGATCCAGCTCAAATACTACCTCATTCTGTAGTCCACTCACCTATAATTTCTATTCTTCTTTTGGTTAATATTAAAACACTAGCACAGACCCACATGCACATAGACGTGCACAGCCTTTGTCATATATATAAGCTTCATTATATATGTTATATTTATGTATATATGTTAGTATTCTTACTGTATTGTGAGCAATTTAGCCAAACAAAGCCCCCATCCAGTGGGGTCAGCAGAGTTCCCAGCAACTTAACATTGGATAAATCCCTGAAAATTGACCATTGCCATCTTGATTTTTCAATACTGAGTATATCAAATAGCAGCACACAAGGTAAAATGTTAAGACACACTGATTTCATTTCTAACTTCATTCCTTCTAAAACGCAATTAACATTTCTTTCTTTCCTTTTATAACAAGGACCAAATACATTTGAAGATGCAGGGAACTACATCAAAAACCAATTTCTAGACTTGAATTTACAAAAGGAAGATAAGGAAATTTATTCCCACATGACCTGTGCTACAGATACCCAAAATGTCAAGTTCGTGTTTGATGCAGTTACAGATATAATTATCAAAGAGAATCTAAAAGACTGTGGGCTTTTCTAATCAGCCCTTCTTTCTTCTTGTTCTTGTATACTTTTCAAGATATAAAAAGAAAGGTGCTGTGTGATATGTTTAGTTTTGATAATATTAACTTATCTAGAAATATGATGAATGTTCTAAAACAAAAAGTTTTCATACAAAAATTGTAATATATTGTCAGCTTTATCTGAATGTTTCCATTCTCTGGGACAGTGAGGAGGGGGGTGTCTTTGATGTCTGAAAATACACATTTTGGTAAAGCTCTATCAGAACATATCAAGGATACTGAATTTTCTTGGTAGTGAATTTCGGTATTGTGGTCTATTTTTAATCATAGAACAATGTAAAATGCAAAGTATTCCATATCATTTCCACTGGCCAGACTTTGAGAGGCACTTGTTTTTACTGACATGTAACTGTCCTTGTACTATAAAGACTATTTATTATTGGTCACTTGCTTCTATTCAGTAAGCTGCTAATGAAACGTTCACTATGTATGTACTTGTTGATGGGAAATTCTATATGCAAAAGAAATGCATGCAATTTTTTCTGCCATGTTTTCTTTATAAAAAAAAAAAGATTATTAATGCTGAACCTTCCCTTAGCACTGAAGATTTTTAGCACAGTGTCTTTTTGTACCAGTTTAGTTAAAAATGGGACCATGTATGGTCAAATACATAGTGTAAGGCTGTTGAAGCTCAACAACAGTCCTTAATGGAGTACTTATTCTCACATTTTGCTCCAGAGTGGCGGGAACATTATTACAATTCATGGTTTAGGGACTAAAATTCTAAGCCACAGGAGAAAAAAACAATTCAGTTTCTTGACATTAGTACGTTTTGCTTTGATGAATAAGAAGTAGGAAATAAGAGTGAGTAACTAGGAGACTGTGTAGAAGAGAAACATTGAGCTTTTCAGTACTATACAGTCCATTCTAAATGCTACACAGTTTGCTAATGGTCAAGCCTATTTTTTAAAAGCTCATTTGGCACCTTACAAAACAAATCATATGATTTGTAAACAGAAAACATGACCTCTTTCTTTCTTCAAGTGTGTAACATTTACAGTACATACTTTTCAAGCAGGTCTTTATGTTGTTTACCCTCTACATGGGAAAAAGATGATACATAGGTCAAAATAGTAGGTCAGTGAATGAAATTTCCAACTACCCTGAAAAGAGAGCTAATTAAGTTTTTACAAGGTAGATAAGGAAAACATAAACTAACCCATTTGCCAATCTGATGGTTTCAGGTAGCTCTGTCTCAATGTCACTTCACGGTTCTGTAAAATTGCCATTCTAAACACTGAAGAATTATCACTATCCAATAAGTAACCTTGACTGAAGTGTCTCCGGCTTTATTTTCAAAAACACAAAGGAGTTATCAACAATTAATTGGAAATTTATTTGCAGAATGTAAATATTTAAGGAGCCTAAGATAGCAAGGACAAAAAAGGAGCAAACATTTAGTTTGAGAGTTCAGTAAATTTTTCTGGCTAAGAAATAGTATCTATATGACTAAAAGCAACAATGTGTTAGGAGATAATCAATGCTAAGAGATTCTATTTTTTTAAATAGTTTATTGTCAAGTTGGTTTCCATTTAACACCCAGTGCGCATCCCCACAAGTGCCCCCCCTCCATGCTCATCACCCTTCTTCCCTTCCCCCCGCCATCTGCCCTCAGTTTGTTCCCAGCATTCAAGAGTCGCTCATGGTTTGCCTCCCTCCCTCTCCCCCACTATTTTTCCCCTTCTTCTCCCCCATGGCAATGGAGGACCATGGGGGAGAATGCTAAGAGATTTTAAATTAAGATTGCAAATTCTATCATTTCATCTATTGCTTCATCTTTGTATTTTCTCCCATTCTCCTTTAACCTACTTTTCTCCAGTAGTGTGAAGAGAATTTCCCATAAAGGAACAAGATATTTTGTAAAATATTACTATTATTATTTGGATTTTGACTGTCTTACCCTTGGGATTTCTATTTGTGGTGTAAAGCGTGGGGTCAGAAATGGTTCATTTTGTCTTTTGCAAATATATAACTCATTTCAATCTGTGCAGAAAAATCATAAGTATCAATATTTGTAAAATACCAATGTGTGAGAAATTTTTAAAATATGTTAAATGACCAGACTAGAATTAGAGGTCAGTTTGGATTATGGGGGGGGGGAACCCTTAAATTCCTTCCTACCCTATGCTTGGCATTTTAAGAATTTCTTCACAATCACAAACAGTTGTTATACTAAACAATGTATTCTAATTAAAAATAAATTTTTAGTAGAGAAAAATAGATGTTTGCATTATTTCTTTAAGGATCACCCTCCTTAAAATTGAGTATATTTGTGATTCTACTTTTGAAATTTTTAATTAAGAAGGTTGGCATAGATGCACAGTATTTTGAACTAATTAGAGTAACAAATGGAAAATCTTGGAAATCTGGAAAAATTTCTGGCTTTTCCCAGAAGAAATTTGCACTGAGACCAGCAGTGTTAAAGTTGGTTAGCATTCAATACTCCAGTTGTACTATTCATGTTCTTGCTTTGCTAGCGGCTCAAAGAGGCAGTCTTAGCCTTTGTCAGAGTTAAAATGTTATTATACTGCTATTTTCCTTTTCTGTTATTTGAGGTCTCTCTTCCTCGTTCAGAATGTTCTCAAATCCTCATACCTCAGATTCATAACACTCCCAACTCTTTCATTTCTAAAATTTGCCCAACTGTGGACACACTGCACTCCCTCAGAGATCTGAGGCGGGCTTCCATCTAATGGGGTCACCAACAATTAATCCTTGCAGGGTTTTTCCAGAAGCGTGAACTGGTGAACAGATAAGTCTTTGTATCTTGGGACTAATGACTACAGAGTTAATTGAAGAAGAGTGTTAATTGGTAATACACTTGAATCTAATACTAAAGTTGGTGACTCTAAAAAGAAGCACTACAGAAAAGGAGTTTCAAATTCTATGAAATCTACCACATACATTATAGACATCCCATATCCTACTGACTAAAAGAGCTTGTAAACAAACAGCAGTCTTCAGGTGTGTCATACAAATTGGCAAACTAATTTTTCAGGCTGCGGGCCTGTCCTAACACAGGATTTTTCACTTGATCCATTATCTTATCTAGTCACGAAATATATTTTCTAATATTTGCACAGAATCATTCATGATTGACTTAATCAAACACTATGTGAGGAAAAGTAAATTTTGTGTATGGAGAAAGGTTTTTCCTATGTGACACGGCTTCAGAATCAGCAGAAGATGTGCTGGTTAACATGAGTCAACTACTAAAAACAAGATATTTGTAAGAACTATAGGAGCAACTATGAATCCTCTCACTTAGAATAACTTTAAAAATAGGAGAGGCAACCCTCCACCTGGATGCAATAAGTATTCAATTAATCAATAACCTAATCAGTTAAGGCTGCCTTTTTTTAGGCCCTTTCTGACAATCTTACCTACTAGTCTCCAGCCACATGGGGGCACACTAACATCATGTGTTTCTCTACCCCAATGTTGCACAAATAATAAATTTAGATTACCAACAGCTTTAATGAGACATAATAAAATCCTTTTAAGAAATATAGCTCTGTTTCGCTCCCCGATCAGTAGGATATGGTAATCTTCTGATAATCATAATATGCATTATTTGAGTCAAATTTATGAATAACAAATCTATTGAAATAGTTCCAAATTTGTTTCATGATATATAGATACTCAGTCTTTTCTCCTGCTCTATTTTTTTTTGTCATTTCCAACTTGTTGTTTAAATCTAAGTTTACTTAGATTTGTACGATGTGTTTTTCCATTAATCTATATTGTTTCTAAAATCTTGATTAGCTTACATAGAAATGAAGGAAAAAAATAACTGGATGTTTAACCACTGTGCTTCATGAATAGTAATTAAGTGGTTGCTTATTAATGTGTTTCTTTTCAGTAAATCAAAGTAAAATTGCACCCGGCTATAACATTAAGCATCCCATTACTGTGTTTATGACAACTTTTCCCCTAATCGCCACTCCGCCAAATCAACAGGAAAATAAGTGCCCTGTGACATTTGGCCATTACCAGTACTGCTGCTGCCAACATGTATTTCATTAGTAATAGCACAGTTTTTATTTTAAACCACATTTGTCACACTAGTTAAGTAAACACAGTCACATGAAAGAAAAAGCAAAGAAAAGGGCCCTCATTTAATTCCCAGGGAAAGTAATGACCCTCTAACTTTGACACCCTTCAGAAAACACATAATAGATGAGACCTATAGGCAAAGGGATGATTTGAAAGCCATTCATCTTTTCTAAATTCATCTGATCGGAACCAAGCCTAGCACATATATGCTAGTGAAAGTGTTCTTTTCAGTGGGTATTGCTGTTTTATTTTTTGAAAAAGAAAAATAGTCAAATGTGTCATGCCGTTATCATATCAAAACCAGTGGTGACTGTTTCTACGTCAGCATATTACAAGCCTTACATTGGAGGAAATATTAGGGGATTGGACTTACAGTTAGCATAAGAAAGTTTGGTGTAAAAAGCTCCACATTCAGAATGCCCAAGATAAAGATGATCTATGCTATGATTATGTATTCTATCCAATTAAAATCTGAATAGTTTATTACATTTAAAATATTGATGTACATTTATATGCAGGCATATCTTGTCTTTGCTGGTACTGCTTTTGCAGTATAATTTGTTTACAAATTGAATGTCTTTTAAAGTGTGACCCTGTCTCAAGCAAGTCTATCGGGGCCATTTTTCCAACAGCATCTGCTCACTTCATGTCTCTGTCACATCCTGAAATAACTCTGGCAGTTATTTCAAATGTTTTCATTACTATACTTGTTGGGATGACCTGTGATCAGTGATCTTTGATGTTACAGTTGTAATCATTTTGGGTGCCACGAATGTGACCATATAACACAGCAAGATTAATAATAAATGCTGTGTGTGTTCTGACCACACAGAAACAAGAGTCCAGTACCCAATTGACTGAGGCATCCAGGTGCCCCTACTTTTCAGTTTTAAGTTGAGAGCATAGAATTGTTATTTCTTGCTGGGTAGAAGAATCAACCATCTAACATTGGCCCTGGTAAAAGGTTTCACAACGGCAACATTTCATTGTTCAGCCTGATAAGAGTCCTTTGCCATACAAGGGAGGAAAAATACACTGATTAATGTATAAAAGTTTTATTAAACATAATGCGATAACTGGGCAAAATAGCAAATTTTTGAATTATGCACTTAAAATGGGTGACTCTATATAAATTATCCCTGAAATCATAACGATAAAGATGATTTTTAAAAATGTAACACTCACTTCTCCCCATAGTATCTTATGCATACTACGTGTAATGGAATAAATAAACAATAAGTTTGTATTTCCCATAATTACCTCTCAGCCTAAAATGGAAATGTACTAAACTCCAACATCCCTGTCTTATCTAAGACCACTGTCCCTGCAGGGTTGGTGGCCTAAAAGTAATAATTTATTTTTTTTTTAAACTCCTGGAATCTGGGATCATTCTCATGCTAAAATAAAGCTTCAGGTTAATTTGTAGGTCTCTGGGTACGTGGCCAGGTCCTTCACTCAGAAGGTCCATAATGTTTGCTGTTTCATTATCAGAACTGTCCCCCACTGGCTTCATGCCTTACTAGCTGCTACATAATTATTCCTTTAATCTCAAATCAGAGTTTACCTCTTCACACACAGGGGTTCCCAGACCTCAGAAGTACACCTGCTTTGTATTTTTATGTCTCTTTATACTAATTTTACTCTTTATGACATATTGAAATTTACAATGAAATATTTGTGTAAATTTTTAATTTACATTTGTTTTCCCATCTTTCTGTAAGTTCCCTGAAGGTAGAGCCCAGAGAGGGGTTTTCCACACCTGTGCTCAATGCAAAATAAGAACTTCATGGTATTTGTGAATTACTGAGTGAATCAGTGGTTGTTTACCAATTCTTCCTGGAAAGCTTCTATTCTTCGGTCTATGGAATATAATACAATACTTTCCTGATTTCCCTCCTACTTTGTTTCTTCTCCAACTCCTCTGACCAGTGTATCAATATTAGTTTTGCTAAAAATATGTATCTAGATCATCTTTTACTACTCTACACATACTCTGTTAGGAATCTTAAGTACTTTTTTGACTTCATTCTTTTCTAGGTAAGATCAGTCTTCTGACCTCTAGATGTGTATCTTAACTGCCTCTTGGGACATATACAAATAAAACTCAACACTTCTAAAAGTAAACTCATGATATAATGAGTTGCCTTAAATTTAAAATCACCAAATCTATTTCTCCTCAGAACACTAGGTTTTTACCTGTTCTTTTCTTTTTTTTTTTTTTTTCACATCTGACTCCCTTCTCAAATTACTCACGAGGTCTAGTGATCCTGCATGCTGTTTCTTTAGTTGCTTGCGTTTTTCCGTCATCACTACCCTTTGTGGAGTCCAAGTCTCTCTCTTGCAGAGATTTCTGGAACAACTCCTTGAACTGTCTGCATTGAGACACACACGAGTTGTGTCTTTCCACAGCGTCAGCTTTATTCACTCATAGAGCGATTATAAATCACGTTAATCACAATTATAAAGCAGGTTCAGGATTCCAAACACAATGACACTTCACCATGTGATTAAACCTGGCTTCTCACCAGGCACACAGAGCAGGAGAGAAGAGTCACAGGACAAGATCACAGAAGGGTGTAGGAAGTTAACGAACCTCTCTATTGCAAAGTCAGCCTGTGGGTGCGCAGTTGAGGTAAGGCCTCAGTCCGAGCAGGGTCAGCTGTCTGCACTCACTGCTTATTATGCTCAAGCAGTGAAGGCTCTCAGTTCTGTTTGCAGATCAGTCAAGCAGAGGCTTTGCTGGTAGTTCCTTTTTAAAGTGGTCAGGCACAGAGGGTCAGGTCTGAGGAGTCTGACAGTTTGCTGCAAAACTCCTCCCCCTTTTAAAGGGATTTAACTGGTCGTGGGCGCCTACAGACCTCCTCTGGTTCTGCCTTTTATCAGTTCTGGGGTGTCAGCTGATGCTGCTCCCACTGATGTCCCCTAGCGCAGTACCTTTAACTGCTTATGTCACTACTTGATACAGGCCTCTGCTTGACATGAGAGACTCGATTTTGCTCTCTACATTCTCTACGGCCAGGTACCTTTTACCTGTCAAGCCCAATCTTAGCGTTCTTCAATCTAAATCCACTCTCAAATGTGCTCCTTTCTAGAATATTCTTCCTTCTCTCCATTTGTAATCCACGTTGAGATAAACATAGTTGTATGTATGCTCTGTTTATACCTTGTGGATATGTGTCTATTTGTTTTAAAGTTCACAGAGCTGGGGTGCCTGGGTGGCTTAGTTCGTTAAGAGTCCGGCTCTTGGTTTCAGCTCAGGTCATGGTCTCATGTTTCAGGGGTTTGAGCCCCGCATGTGGCTCTGCGTTGACAGTGTGGAGGCTGTTTGAGATTCTCTCTCATTTTCTATCCCCCTCCCTCTCTGCCCTCCCCCCACTTGCTCTCTCTCTAAATGAATAAGCTTAAAAAATATTTAAGTTCACAGCTCTGTCTTAACATTTTTGGTATGGTAACAAGGAATAATAAAAACGCCTAAACACAATGATGTATCAGGACTAAAAACACATAATTTATTCTCTCCAATTCAGAACTAAAAACAAAAACAAAAACAAAAAATCTTGAATGCATTTGGTAAAGTTTCCAGTCAGTAAACCTTTACCTATTTATTTTATAATCCAAATGAGGCTCCATGAATATGTTGGCAATCTCCATTTTCTCAAAGCTATTTACCATGTCTTATGAGTATCAAGAGGAATGATACAAACTTGTAGAGAGGAAGTCAAACCCATCACTATTCTAAGAAATAATAGTACCGTCCTAAAGACATTTCAAAAGGAAGCAACATCACTCTTGCCTTTGCTGTCACACTGATGCCTTAGTAAATAGAAACTTATGTATGGGACACCTTGGTGGCTCAGTCTGTTAAGGCTCTTGATTTTGTCTCAGGTCATGATCTCATGGCTCATGAGTTCAAGCCCTGCACTGCCTGCTGGGGATTCTCTCTCTCCCTGTTTCTCTGCCCTTCCCCCCCAATAGATAAGTAAACTTTATATACACACACACACACACGCACACACACACACACACACCACACACACACACATATATATGATATATAAAGATATTTCTTTATTCTTTTATAATATATATAAAAGAAACCTGTCTAAATTATCTCAGAAGGCTTGAAATGGAGAAGACATGTAAGTCAATTTTTTTTGAGGCTTTGGATAATGAATAGCAGCATTATCACAAAGGCTTGTAACAATTCATTTATTCCAAAATAAACCTTAAAATGTGAGCATTTCTCTTGTGGATAGCTTGTACAGATAGAATTATGTTATATGAAGCACTGTTCTTAGAACAGTAATAAAGGAACCAATCTTTAGAATCTTTAGACATTCCATAACTTTTTATGCTATCTTTATACTAATTAGAGGGTGGCCTGCTTAGATTTTCTACTAATGTATTTATATTCTTTAAAAAACAAAACTGTCTTTAACTTTGCAAAAGCAACTCTGTCACCTTAAAAATGGGACAGACTCTGGGCACCTGGGTGGCTCAGTTCAATTAAGCATTCAACTCTTGATTTTGGCTCAGGTCATGATCTCATGGTTTGTGAGTTTGAGCCCCAAGTCTGGTTCTGTGCTGGCAGTACAAAGCTTATTTGGGATTCTCTCTCTGCCCCTCCCCACTCATACTGTCTGTCTGTCTTTCTCTCTGAAAGTAAATAAATTTTTTTTAAAAATTTAACAAAATGGGATAATTTAAAAAAGGGACAGGCTCTGATCTGCATATGTACATAATCGCTTTACAAACATAAATCATGTTTTCACCGAAGTATCAATAACTTTTAAAGCTAATACCATCTGCATTAGAAATAACCCTATCTGTAACATTTTGAAAGAGTACAAATCGAAGTTTTATCGTTGAGCTTTGGAAAATGTTTACATCTTAAAATTTACAATGTAACTTGTAGAGTTCATGAATAAACTACCCTCTAATGGCTATAAAAACAAGTAGATAATCATGAAACTCTTATATATTTTCTTAACCTGAACATATTTTTCTTTTAAATTCCTCACATTGTAACATATCTTTATGTAAAAATTATTTCCTTAACTGAAGTGTTTATAAGTATTTTTAGCTGTTTGGGATAGATAGCAGTTGAGAATCAATAAAGGCTTATTCTCCATAAAGTTTAGCAATTGTGATCTTTGATATAGATTTAGGAATTTCATCGTTTTCACTAATCATGTGAGCGGGGGTGTATAATCATAATATTTTTAGGTTTTTTTTCTTGTCTTTCCTTAAATTTATAAACTCATCAAATCTTGCAGATTTCAATAATTTTATCTTCTTGATATAAAGCACAGAGGCAAGTTGCTGCCTATAATTGCCTACATCATCTCATGCTTCGTGAAGACCTAAAACACCTTTGCTAAACACAGTTTAAAAAATGGTTTTTAAACTAATGAAACCTGCCAGTTACTTAGTCCTTCTTTCAATTACGAGTTAAAGTCCAACCAATTAGGGGGTGTAAGTTTTTTTATACAATTCACAAGGCTTAAAAAAAATTTTTTAAGGTTTTATTTATTTCTGAGAGAGAGAGAGAGACAGCGTGAGCAGGGGAGGGTCCTCTAGAGAGAGGGGGAGACACAGAATCTGAAACAAGCTCCAGGCTCTGAGCTAGCTGTCAGCAAAGAGCCCCACACGGTGCTCGAACCCACAAACTGTGAGATCATGACCTGAGCCAAAGTCAGACACTTAACCGACTAAGCCACCCAGGTGCCCCAACAAGGCTTTTAAAAAAATATGTTTTAACGTTTATTTTTGAGAGACAGAGAGACAGAGTACCAGCAAGGGAGGAGCAGAGAGAGAGGGAGACACAGAATTCAAAGCAGGCTCTAGGTTCTGAGCTGTCAGCACAGCACCTGACTCTGGGCCCAAACTCACAAATGGTTATATGAGTCACCCAGGCACCCCTCACAGGCCTTTTTAAAAATTTATTTTAGGGGCGCCTGGGTGGCTTAGTCGGTTAAGCGTCCGACTTTCGCTTAGGTCATGATCTCGCGGTTCGTGGGTTCGGGCCCCGTTTCGGGCTCTGTGCTGACTGCCAGCTCAGAGCCTGGAGGCTGTTTCAGTCTGTGACTCCCTCTCTCTCTGACCCTCCCCTGTTCACACTGTCTCTCTCTCTCTCTCTTCTAGAAATAAATAAAAAAAAAAACATTTAAAAAAAAGATTAAAATTTCTTTTAAAAATTAAATAAAAACACTTTTAAGAAAGTTTCAGTGGATTTACTGTGCATATACTCTTTGCTATTTCTCAGTTGTGTTTCAATACTAAAAATATAACTGGCATAAGTTTCAATTTTTAAAGACATCTGAAGGGGCAGAGCTCTCATGTATAGTGGCCAGACCACGTTACAACCAGCTTCGCGATCTATTAGACTCACACCTTGTGAATGGTGAATGTGTGCACTTTGACTTTCTGAAGATCATATAATAGTCTATAAAAAGTGCTGTGACATTTGCCTTCTGAAGAAAATATTTTCACTTTGGAAGTCTTTTTTCTCTTTTAAATTAAATCGAGTCTCACTTCTCAAGAGACCTATCTTAAAACCCTTCTCAGCAGAGGCTCAGCACATGTCTGTTTACGTTACCTTTGTGAGCTATGACAACACAACACCTAGCTGAGCCCATGGCATTTTACAAGTGCTTCAAACCCAGGAGACTGGCCTATGAAATATCTACGTACCGATTGTGACATTAATCTACAACCATCAGCTGACTAGGGGTGTTAGAACTGTACTGGAAACATGTTGCAGTTTGAAATTGCTCCATCAAGTAACTCACACAGCGCCATATTTTATTACTATTCCAACAAGGATAGCAAGAATAGTATAGCTGAGTATGAATTTTGAACAGAAAAGGCTCTGTTTTGATACACAAGTTGTATAAGCAGAATATGATAAAACTGTGCCATCTGGAATGCCAAGGACATTATCATCTGTCTGTATGGGAGATTTCTTAAACAGGGTGTTTTCAAGCGACTCGAGTATTTGCTCCTTTCAAACACGGGTATCTTAAACCATAATAAGTTATCCAGCTGTACTATATAGACTGTTCTGTCTTTTGAGATAGAATATATCCAACATGTTTTATTCTTTCCCTAATGTCCCATCATTGGTATGATGAACAATAATTACTGTATTGTAATGCAACAATAGTTGCAAAAATAGTTTCATTTAGGCATGTGGGTTTTATTTCATTCATTGTCACAGGTCACACTCATACGTATGAGAGGCTAATATGAGTAACCTGGCAAAAATACTCTTGGCTTTAAAGACAAACAAGCAAGAGAGACCTCTCTAGTGTGGAGAGGATATAAATAGAAAAGAGCAGTACCAAGTAAGGGTCCTTCAGTTAGGTATCTGGGCTGGTATCTCCACTCTCTCACTGATTAACTGTATAGTCTGAAGCAAGGTCCTCAACTCCTCAGTTTCCACATCCATAAAATGAGAGTAACAGTAGCTACAGGTAAGAGCCTAGGAATAAATGAGACAGCACATGTGGAGTATACATAAGAAAAGCTTGATCCATATTAGAGACTATTGGTTATTAATGAAGAGAATGGAAATTTTAACATGCAATTGTAGTGTGGTATACAGAAATAGGAAAGAGGGTTCATAGTGTAACAGAATCTAGTTGGGTAGAAGGAATGGATTGAAGGAGAGGGAAGCTAAAAAAGGGAGAGATTTGGAAGAAATGTCCTCTAAGGCTAATACATTGATTAAAAGGATATTAGAGGATTTTTTCTCTAGATACGTAT
The DNA here is from genome assembly GCF_003009895.1 of Hyaena hyaena. Classification (NCBI taxonomy): domain Eukaryota; kingdom Metazoa; phylum Chordata; class Mammalia; order Carnivora; family Hyaenidae; genus Hyaena; species Hyaena hyaena. The sequence continues at coordinate 397,275 of NW_024081048.1, read as the reverse complement.
ATGTATATTTTGCAAATATTGGTTCATCTTGCTGGTAGCCCCTGACTTGAGCAACCGTTATTTCATCTTTACTGTATCTCCGTTACATTCATCGTGCCAGGGCTAAGAGTTTTTAGTCATTTACTTACTTGCTTATCCTTCCATCTATCCATCCATCCACGGACCCATTCATTTGTTAGATTTTTCCACAAAGAACTATCGTAAATTGGCACTTTGAAAGTTTCTGTGAAATCATCAAAGTTTAATATGTTACCTCTCTGTTACTGAGACTCTTTCAAATTCATAGAACCATTGCCTACATGAGACAACATCAGTAAAAGCAAGGATTGAAGGATGAGCTTTATAAGAAAACTGTACAATTTTTCCTACGGCAAAACTCCCTATTTTTGCAGCTAATGTTGAGAAATACAGCCGGGGCAATATTGGATAATAAAGTAACGGCAATAACATTATTGCATGGATTGTGTGACAGGTTTGGGGGGCAAAGGCCTTTTCTACTTACTTCCCGGTTTTCAGTTTTGTTTAGCATAAGGTGATGTGGTCAGAAACTAAAATTCAATGAAATAACGGTACTATTTGTTTTCCCTTAAACCACACACATGGGGAACAGACTTCAGTACAGAAAAAACCAGTACTGATAACTGACCAAGTGCAGGCAGCAGGACAGGAAGCTTTGTCCTGGGCCTGGAGAGGCCATCTCGTAGGTAACGCTTTGGGGCTGGGAGTCAGCACTGCTTTTTTTCTGAATGTGCCATAGAGAGTATTTTGCATAGCAATTGTCTTTAAAAAACAAAAAGCCCTGAATAAGGAGAGGCTCTTAGAATTTTGCAGGGCCTTGGCTTTCATTCTAGAAGTATATTTAACAACAATCTTTAAATTATGAAATCCTAATTCTGAAACCCAGATCCGACCCTACCAGAAATCTTAACTGCTCCAAAACTGCAACCATTAGAATGTCATTGATCTGTTTTATTATCATGTTAGAATGCTGAGCCAAAGACAAGATTCTTTCTCTCCTTCCCTAGGAAACCATTTGCCCCTATATGTAAAATCAGTATGAGGTCACTCATCTGAGTACAACTCTTCCTTGACACTATAATTATTCACTAAAAGGCTATTGTAATAATCTTAAAACATGGCTTTCTCAGCCTAGCTGTTTTCCAGACAATTTAACCCCACAGTTGAACTTCGAAAAATGCTAGCACTTAGATTGAGGTTTCCCAAAAGAATATATGGTAAAATGTATGAGACATAATTGCACCTTTGCAGATTACAAGAAATTACACATTAAGTAAGACCACGCTATCAGCTTCCAATCTTAACTGATATATCCCCAACCTGAAGACATAAGTAACAATTCCTTTATCACTCAGGAGGGCAAACATGTTACTACCTTTAGCAAAAAACTGATACATGAAATCCCAAGTATACTTATAATTCAGGAAAAAGAAGACACAATTTGCAAGTCCATTATAAATAAACCTGATTTTGATTTTGGACTACATCAATATGAGTGTATAGATGGAGAAAAAATAAGGGAGGAAAAATACAAAAATGTATTTTTTTCTTAAGACATGTGTGAACGAGGGGCGCTGGGTGGCTCGGTTGGCTGAGTATCTGGCTCTTGATTTTGGCTTAGGCCATGATCTCATGGTTTGTGGGTTCGAGCCCAGTGTTGGGCTCTGCACTGAGTGTGAAGCCTGCTTGGGATTCTCTCTCTCTCTGTCTGTCTCTCTGTCTCTGTCTTTCTCTCTCTCTCCTTCCCCTACTCATGCTCTCTCTCTCAAAATAAATCAACTTAAAAAGAAGACATGTGAATGATGTCATGCTTTTCTCATTACTATATTATAAATATAAATATACTAACAACGTTAAGTTGCTATTTCTCAAACTTTCCTTTTTAAATTTTTAAAAATATTTTTTTATTTATTTTTGAGTAAGAGACTGAGTATTAACGGGGGAAGGGTAGAGAGAGATGGAGACTCAGAATCCCAAACAGGCTCCAGGTTCCGAGCTGTCAGCACAGAGCCTGACACAGGGCTTGAACTCAAGAACCATGAGATCATGACCTGACCCAAAGTCGGACACTTAACTGACTGAGCCACCCAGGTACCCCTCTCAAAAGTGCTTTCTAATATCAGAGATAGCACTTTAGAGTGCATATTCAGAGGTTCCCACTCGGATTCTGTTGCTCTGAAAAACATGAATTTCTGAGTCTTATAATTAGGTAGTAGGGGAAATATTGCTTAAAACATCAAAAAGAAAACACTGATTTAAATTTTTATTTCCGCCTATATTTTTTCTTTCAGTTTAAGTGTTAACAAAACAAAGTGTGTTCCAACTTAGACATTTAAGGGGAATGTGAGTGGATTAGATTAGTGTCTACTTTCAAAGCCAACTCTTCTAGTAAGGGAGAAAAGCAAGATAGCTCAAGGGGGATTCTCTAATAAAGGTATTATCTCCAATCTTGCATTTAACAAATCACTTACTTATTTATTTACTTTTAAGATGTATCCTTCATCTGTTACAACACAGGCATCATGTCAAATTAAGGGCCTACAACAGTGAGTAAAAATAAGCATATGTTCCACCTAGGAGGGAGAAAGCCGTCATACAGATTAATAATGTAATAACCATAAAATGCAATATATGTTATGAAAACAATGAATATAATCTCATTAGCACATAGCATGCAAACAGTGATCTAGTCAGATAGGGCCATCTTTTTTCTGAATAAATAAACTTGACTGGGAATGAGGATGCAGTAAGGAGAGGAAGGGAGGAAGGGAACTGTTCTGGGCCTAAGAATGTGCATGTGCCAATGTCCTGAGATAAGAAAATCATGGTGCATGTAATACCATGCAAATACATGGTGGCTGGACCTCTAAGAGAAAGAGTTCAGAGTAAGTAAAGTTGAAAAGATTAGGCTACGCAGGTTCTTTTAATATACATTAAAGAGTCTTATCTTTATTTTAAAAATGATTGTTCAGAACTAGGATGTTATGATAAGGGCAACGATGTGAAACGCTCACCTTGACTGTGATGTGGAAAAATGACTAAAAGGAGGATGACTGTATTTGCACAGATGAGTGGGAAGCTATTCACAATGCTCCCACAGGAAATAATAACCTACCTAGGACAACAGAGATGGAGAATAAAATGGCAGACAGACTTAAGATGTATTCTGGAGGTCAAAGCAATAGACCTTGATCATTAATTCATCACTATGACATTGTGGCAGGGCTGGTGGACAGTTGTGGAGAGAAAATTTTAGGGGTGGTGGTGAGTTACCAAGGTGGGGAATGGCCAAGAAGAACACGTGTGAGGAAGGAAGAGGAAGCACATGAAAATGGTGTTGAACATGATAACTTTGAGGAGCAGTCTGGACCGGAGATAGGTATTTTTGTGAAGCATCAAGAAAGAGAGAGTAACAGAAAGTGTGGGTGAAAATGACATTGTCCAAGGATACAAAATAGAAATAAAAAAAGAGCTAGGGATATTATTAACAGTTATTTGGCATAGAGGTGGAAATTGCAGAGGAGGGAGAAAAGGCAAGAAAAATAAAAGTAGGATCCAGACCAGGGAGAGTGCAAGGACAAGACAACCTAGGAGAATTTTTCCAAAAAATGGAGAAGAGGGATCAATAGTTTTTCAAAAGAAAAAAAAAAAAAAAAAAGAAAAGTCAACAAAGATGAAGCCCAGAAAGTATCTATTGGACTTAGGGACACTGATGTCACTAAAGTCATTTCAGTCAAGTGCTATGGTGAAAGTCAGTAACCATGAATAAGAAGAAGATAATGGTGATGATGAGCAGGGGAAATTCTTAAGTCTGTCTATAAAGAGGAGAGATAAGGCAATGCTGATTTCAAATGCCGATCAACGTCTCAAATAATTTCCCAAAACATCATCTTTACTTTATTTACTCCTTCTTGTATGTGTTTTTCTATTAAATGTACCATGAGCCTCTGCCAAGGAAGCTAGTAATCTTACTCCAACTCATCCTCTCTACGAAGACTTTGGTGGTTCCATCCCCCCCATCCAGATAGGCTGAAATGGTCACCTATCCCTCTTTCCTCTCTACTGAAATGAGCATATGACTTAATTTCTCTGCAAGTTCCACTCTAGTTCTATCATTTAGTTACTTAAATTATGTACTTAACCTTCAATACATAATTTAACTGCTCTTAAACACTTCGTTCAACTACAAGGGAAGAGATGTGCTTACTTCATAGATTTCCATGAAATTTGAATGAGATAATGAATCCTGAGTGTTCATTACATTTCCTGATCACTGTAGATCTCAATGATTATCAGTTGAATTTGAATTTGACTCACCTGTGCCTGGTGTCTTTTTATCTAGTGTTAAAATGAGACAATGGGCCCAAAATGGAGTTGACTGTGGTAAGCCCTAGGTCACCCAACGGAGATTTAGAAGATTTAATTACAGTATTGGCCTCTCCAAGAAGTGGAACCTTAAATCAGTCTATCAGAGAATACTCACTTAACACTAATTAGATTATCTGCCTGATAGACCTCTGCCATCCCTTAAAGTAGCTTTACAATAACCACCTTGCTTTTTTGCCCAGTGAAGACTTCCTTATTCCTATTACTTCCTTTCTTCTTATTCCTGTTCGTATGACTTTCCATAGAAGTCATCTTGTACTGCTCCTCCAAGCTCCTTTCTATCTGCTAGATTGGACATTGTTTGATTCCTAAGTCACTGAATACAGCCAGTAAGATCTTTAAAATTTACTTAGCTGATTTTTTTTAACACCAGTTTCCACTAACTACATGTATAAATGAGTAAGAACAACCAAAATGCAGGTGAGAAAATTAATCTGTAAGTAGCAATTCTGATTAAGTTGAATCACAAAATATTCCTCTAAATTTTTTAATAATCACATTACTTTAAAATAAAAAAATATGCTATCTTAGTCCAAGTATTTTGAGGGGCAGTTATAATAAACATATTATTCATTCAGCACTTGGATCTCATGTCCTTATTTTCAGGAATATTTTAATTCTACCACTGGAGTATGAGGTTTTTCCTATCTTTTTAAATCCCATCCCATCACATTAATTAGTAACAACTATAAATTTTTAGGATAGGAAGAGAAGCAAGGTCAATTTCCTAGACTCAGCTAATTCAACCCAAGTATTCTTAAAACAACAACAAAAAAGGGAGGTTAGATTCATTCAAGTCACATACACCCTCCCTATCATTACTTACTGAAAGATTAAGAGGTTAACTTTAGAATAATTTGATAATTTATACTTTTTCACTTCAGGGTAATTTTTAAAATAAACTTGCAAACGGTGATATGACAAAAATTAAAGTTTATAGTTTGCTTTAATCACTTTTATTTTTGAGATTAAGAATGGGCAAAAATATTCTATTTAGAGGAGTAGACAAGTAATTTCCCATCCAAGTACTAACCAGGCCCGACCCTGCTTAGCTTCCGAGATCAGACGAGATCGGGCTCGTTCAGGGTGGTATGGCCATAGACGACAAGTAATTTCCAATCACCCTTTTGGGTTTGCAAATTAAAAAGGAAAAACAAGCCTATATATGAAGTGCAAGAATGGCAGAAGAGAAAAATCAAGAGCCATTTTACCAAAGGATGGTGGAAAATCATGAATTAGTTTTTTAAAGTTTATTTATTTAGAGAGAGAGACAGAGAGAGTAGAATAGAGAATCCAGCTCTGCACTGTCAATACAGAACCCAAAGCGGGGCTTAAACTCAGGAAACCATGATTTCATGACCTGAATGGAAATCAAGAGTCTGAGGCTTAACCAACTGAGCCACCCAGGTGCCCCATGAATTATTATTTCTAATGTATGCATTTTCCTTTGTGTGAATGATAGTTGAGATTGCCAATAGAACTAAACTAGCTAGCAACAGGTGATCTAGCAAAGTGAAATAGAATAAAAAGAATGTCTCTTTATGGGCACATTTTTGATATAAAGTTGGAAATTTTCCAAGATAGGAGTAACGATTCCAGAAGGAAAAAAAATGAAGTAGTAATCATTAAGATAGGTGTTTTTAATATACTATTAATAGAACAGGACATAAATAAGAAAAGGAGAAAACTTTTTATGAGATTATAGGTTAGAGAGTAAAAGAAATTTCTGGAAGAGAGGCACCTACATTCATTGGAACCCTGGCAGGGATCATAGACTATTAAGTGAAAGAAATCCTCTTTTCATTTCCTCCTTCCTCTCCTAGGCTGCTGTCTTTGAAGGAAATGATACTGTGTGATCAGAGTCAACTCAGCCCACTGCCATGCAACGTAAGATCTAGAATGTCAACGTAGAATGCAGTCTCCTGGTGTTCAGACCCCAGCTATACCACTCGCTGTGTGATCTCACTTCTGAGCTTCATTGTCCTTAATGTGTATGTCTGTTAGAGCCACTGTACAGAGTACCATAGATTGGGTGGTTTATAAACAACAGAAATTTGCTTCTCACAGTTCTGGAGGCGGATCAGGATACCAGCAGACTCAACATCTGATGAGAGCTTGCTTCCTGGTTCCCTCCTCACTATATCCTCACAATATATCCCACAAGGGGGAGGAACACAATTTGATTCATGAGCACTCTACCCTCACATGCTTATCATGAGTAAATTCATTTTTCTTTTCTCATTTCTCTCCAGTTTTTATAATGTTGCAATGACGACTACAGCTTAAGTTGTAGCTTTTTAAAGTGATTACCTGGACCAACAGGTTTATAATCAATATGGTTTTCCATGACATGAAAATGGATAGCTCTTTCACAACTTTTAACATTAAGACATTTCAAATCCATCTGGGGAAAAAGGCAATTTTCCTTAACCATCATGTAACTGAAGTTAAAATGTTTACTTATTTCTTATATGTTTGTCTTCCATTTCATCTTTTTCTGACCTGTTCCATATATAATTTTATATCTGTTCAATATAGAAGTTTAAGTTCTATGTCTACCTCAATATAAAAGATAGGAATCTAAGATGGCCCCAAGATGTCCACCCTCTGGTGTACATATCTTGTGGAATACTCCTCTTTGAATGTGGGCAGGACTGTGAGTAAGATGAGATACCACTTCTGTGATTAGCTGGTAATCAGCTGATTATGAAATAATCAAAAGGGTTTCTCTGGTACCCATTCTCACTTCCGCTACTGTCCACACCTGCTTCTAAGAATCACTTCCCAAATATATGACTTGTAAGCAATTTTTCCTCTTAAGGTTTGCTCTCTGGAAAACTCAGGTTAGGACTAACTGTATATTACATATATACATTTCTCAAATTTTAGTTCATTTTATTTCATTTGATTGAAGATATTTAAAAACCAAATAATTATGTTTTTGAACTCTAAATTACAACCTTGTGATAGCATGTTTAAGCAGAAGTGAATAGTCTCAGATTAAAATGTTTATCATATTAAAAAGAATTAAAGTGTAATGCTCTTCCTATTATTTGTGAAGTACGTGGAGCTGTTTATATTCCCTCTACTTTTTAAGTAGGCTTCACGCCCAGGGTGAAACCTAATTCAGGGCTTGAACTAATGACCCTAACATCAAGACATGAGCTGAGATCAAGAGTCAGACCCCTAACCGACTGAGCCGCCCAGGGTCTCCCCACTCTACTTTTACTGAAATCTTTACAATGACTAGCATGCTTTTGTGTTAAGTACATGCTGATCAAGACTTCCCAGATCATCTCCCCTTTCTAAGCTTGGATGAAAATTCTGGTCCAGTTACCATCCCGGAGGTTTTGCCTATCAGATGTTGGCCGAAATGATCCAAGTAGAAGATTGCTTTTAATTAATATTATGGGGTTGTCTTTCATAGGAAAGAGAATGAGAGCAATTATAAGACATCTGTACAAAACAAAAATGGAGAAATGTATAGGGTGACTGCAGATGTGGAGAACCACTTTGAGGGGAAGTGAACCTGACCTGGGTCATATATACAGATGTGGGACTCACTGAATACGTACCATTTTATCCACTTGAGGAATACACATTTGGTTTGTTTATTGGAACAAAGTGAGATGAAACTGAACAGGAAAAGTCAAAGGGTAAAAAAACTTTTTCTTTAAATCTAATTGAAAACCTTAGAGAAGACTGAGAATTGCTCTTAATGAGAAAAATAAAGTCTGTAGTACTCATGAACCAATTGGAAGTCTCTAGACAAACAGACCATACTAAAATGCATAATCAAGAATTTTTCGTAATAGGAAGAACAATCACTTGATTTAGTATGAATAACACGAAAAGAGATTCTGACCTAATATATAGCAAGAGGTTATAAAATCTTATGAACAGTTATCATTCTTATAAAAAGGATGAAAAATTCTAAAAGAATTGAGGCCATAGGAGACAGTCTCATTTAAAGGAATAGACTGATTTTTTTTCTCTCTCAAATAGTTCCCAGTTTGCTTTAACTCAAGACGCGCTTCTTCAAAGTACAACAAATCTGCACTAATATTACCCAAATAAAATACACCCTCTCAGGATTTTGTTGGGTTTTTACTTGGACCTTGGGAACTCAGAAAGATCTATACACTCCAGAATTTCCTTAGCTGTCTGTAATTCCTTATGCTTTTTGGGGCAAACACTTTAAAATGATAATTTCATGTCATTACTACCTAGAATTATCTCTGGATAAGAAGATCTGAGACTATATAGGGTGACTCAAGACATGCCAGGAAGGTTCAAACTACTTTCATGACTGGAACTTCCCTGGAGGAAGGGAGACAGGAAAGACAGAGAAAAGGGTGCCGAACATTTCAAATTTTCTCTGCATACCATCCCCACATCTGATATACACCAGGGAAGCTATCTTGTGTACATATTGGGGGGAAAATCTTCAAATGATTACAATAAAGCCAGATCTCCCTTCTCCCTTTATTACCTCTCCCCATCACTGAAAACCCCTTAAAGGCAGACAGTAGCTTTAAAAATACAAAGCCCTTAAGATTCAGCCATGTTGTTGAATGTATCAACAATTCATCCTTTTTGTTGCTGAGTAATATTTCATTGTATCAATATACCACAATTCATTTGTCTATACATATGTGTATAGATATATATACACACATATGTATATGTATACATATGGATGGACATTTGTTTTTCAAGTTTGAGGCTACTACAAAAACAGCTGCGATGAAAATCTGTGTACGAGTCTTGGTGTGAACGTATGCATTCATTTGTCTTGATGAATTCCTAAAAGTAGAATGGCTAGATCATGGGTCATATGGTTGGTATCACTGAACTTTTAAACAAATTATCTAGCTCTTTTTTCAAAGTGGTTATACCATTTTACATCCCCACAGCAGAGTACATACATGAGAGCTCTAGTTGTTTTACATCATTGCCAACACCTGCAAAAGTCCAGCTTTGTAATGTTTGCTAATCAAATAAGTATGTATCACATCTTATTGTAGTTTTAATTTACTTTCAGCTAAAGACTAAAAATATTGAACATCGTTTCGTTGTGTTTATTGTCTGTTCACACACCATCTACATATTGCAGTTCTACGTATATAAATGAAAGGTCTTGTAAACAAATCTCTGATGACCAAAAACAGATCAGCGATGGGCTGTGGGCAGGAATGGAGATAACAGATGGGTTGCAAGGGTACAAAGAAAAACTCCTGTGTTCTGTCGACTCACTACTTCTTTACTACTCTCAATATTTTTACCTTTGACACCAGATAAGTGAGTTTGGGATTTTATTTCTTGTTTTTGCTGTTTTGCCATACCAAGCAACTCTCTAATTCTCCAGACACCAGTTCAGCGTCCTTTAACTCAGTTCTGACGGTATCTCTCTGGAGACATCAACTCTCACAGGTTAGGGCTCAGTCCCACAGGACTTCGTCCCATGTCAGATGACAATAAAAAGTCTAGGTTGTCATCTATACCTGTGACCAAGCTGTCATAAATGAGAAGTTCCTCATCCCTTCTTCCAGCTCCATCATTTGTTAGAATGGCTCGCAGAACTCAGAACACAGTTCACCTGTTAGAATATCAACTTATTTTAAAACGATACAACTCAGGAACAGCCACATGGAAGAGATGCGCCAGTAAAGTAAGTGGGAAGGGGTGAGTGGCTTTCATATCCTCTCCAAGCATGCACTCTGGCAGCACTTCCTCGTGCTCACTACTCCAAAGTTCTTGGAACCTATCCTTTTGGGTTTTGACAAAGGCTTCATTATAGGCATAACTGATTGAATCATTGACCACAGATGATTAATTCAACATTCAGTTCTCTGTACCAGAAAGTGTGGGATAGGGCTACAAGTTTCAACCATCTAATTAACACTGTTGATTCCTTTGGTTACCAACTCCCATTCTGTGATTATCTAGGGGGTTTCCAAAAGTCGCCTCACGGACATGAACTCAGGTGGGTGAAAGGGCTTGTTAATAACAAAAGACACCTTTATTGCTCTTATAGCTTAGAAAATTCCAGGGGTTTTCTGAGATCTGTGCCAGAAGTGGGGACAAAAGCCAAATATTTGTTATAAATTAGAACATCACAAAAGGGCATGAAGAAACTTTTTGGAGTTACGGAAATAGGTGTTATCCTCATTAAGGTGATGGTGTTACAGAAATGTGCAAATGTAAAAAATAACCCAAAGACATACTTTAAATATGTAGAGCTGACTGTACTTCAATTATGCCTCAGTTAATTTGTAAAATATGCAAAACCTTTATTAAAAGGTGCAGCCATTATTCAAGGTACCTCACAGACTGGTTATTAGTCCTCATGGTAAAGCCTTGAAATTTTTGGGTACAGAATTTGTCTAAAAGGTTGGAATAGACCATGAGTCAGAGAAGGAAGCCCAGCCCAGCACATCAAAGGGAATGATCCAGGAGAAGAAGATGGAAGGAAACCGGCTTTCTGAGTAGTACGGTGTTCCAGGGAAGAAAGGCACCCTGGGAGGAAGCTGTTGCTTCAGGACATAGCTCTTCCACTGTTTTGGGGATTAGAGACACTGCCTGTATCTAGAGTTCCTCTTCCTGCTTAGGCAATGGCTTCTGAAGTATACTAACAGAGAGTGGGAAGAGAAACTTTGGAAGCCAGTCTACTTTGTTACTGGTTCTTCGGAGCCACCTTGCCTTCAGTCCTTAGGATTCTTAACTGATGAGAAAGCATTCTATATGGTAGATTCACATACTTATAGTAGGATCGTGGGAATGAAGTGGTGTGGTTTTCAGAAAGATCATGAGATCTGAAGTTAGGCGTATGTTTGAATCCTATCACCAGCTGTGTGACACTGGGTAAAGTACAAAATGCATTTAAGCCTTTAATTTTTAGCTATAAAATACTGTCTATTAAATAGTATACATGCAGGGAAGTCACTCAGCAAATCTCAGTTTGTTTTCTACAGGTAACTGAACACTCTAGATCTAGAATTAATGTATTTTGAAATTGTGTTTTTTAAGGAAAATATCTAAGGTTGCCTTGAAGCATGATGTTTATCTTTAAGCACAAAGCTATCACTGGATGGGTTATAGCTTTCTTTTATTTCTAAAATTCCTAGTCTGTCCTCCACAATCTACTATAATTCTTCCGTGAATTACACCAAGCTTAAAGAATTTTTAAGACAATACATCTGATGAAATAATGGTGATTTGAACACAACTAATAAAATAGCAAACAGGGGATGTATCATATTCTTAATAAAAGCCTAAAATAGATGAGTGGCCTTCTAAATACAAAACTAAATTCCATCTTGTAGTATTATAATGTTGTCTTTCATATAGTCAACAACTAATATTACATTGTTATTCATACCCCGCAGTTTTAGATGCTGGAAGATCTTAAATCCATCCATTCTCAAGCACTGATTCTGTGAAATTTCTCTCATTATTCTGAGTTTTAAGAATTACGTTTTTGATATTAAATTTATTTTGATATTAATTTATAATCAGTTCAACTTCTAAGTATCTCCATTATGACACTCATACAGAATTGGCCACATAGCTCTTAACTAATGAATAGATAATATGGACCAAAACTGTAATTTCTGTATTTCACAAAAAATAAATTCTTTTGTTCGTTCTTTCCTTCCTCCCTTCCTTCCTTCCTCCCTCCCTCCCTCCCTCCCTCCCTCCTTTCTTTCTTTCTTTCTTTCTTTCTTTCTTTCTTTCTTTCTTTCTTTCTTTCTTTCTTATGACCTCTATACAGTGGACTCTTCAAAAGTTTTGTGTTCTCTGTATGGTCTGCAGACACAGTGAATGGCTGCATGTTGGTGTGTGCTGCCGCCTACTGCATAAGCAGCAAAGCTATGTTTTCATGAGTAGGACATGGCCTCAACAGACTTATTCACATCATTGTCTTCACATTGTTAAAGATAGATATTTAAAAATCAGAAACAGCCCCAGCTTTCAGATTCATATCTACTCTAGATTTATAGTCCTACATATTGAAACAGTCACAGATCTAGTCAAAGAAAGATTCTACACTACAAATGTCGGCAATTGAAATCTTCTAATTCACAGAAAAGATCGAGGCCAACATAATAAAAAGACTAACATTTTGGTGAAAAGCAAAGTTATACAGACTTGGGTTTAAATCATGCTTTCGTTTTTCTGTGACATTTTAAGTTGCCTAAACATTAAACCTCAGTTTTATCATCTGTAAATTGTGATTAACAATGGTACTCCATAAAATTGCTGTGAGAATCAGATTTCATGCATAAAGCACTTAACAGTTTCTGGAACAAAATACAGGCTTAATGAATGTCAAATAATAATCATTCAATAAACTACTTAACATTTTCTAGAGCTAAAAAAACTCACAAAACAACATTCCTTCCCTACCTCAAGGTAGAGTAATCAGAATGGTATTTCCTGATTTCAAAGGCTACACTTGCGTTCTTTGTCTGACACTCTACCACCTCACTCCTCACTTGGTACTTTTCTCAATGAACAATTCCCTCTTATTTTGTAATGACTTCTCTACTCTGATTACAAACATACTTTTTCACTTTGAATGATGGCTTTATCAAAGGTTTCCTTTCAAAATCAAAATTGCTGAATATTACCCCACATTGGCCACATCCCTGCTGGAGTCCTGAAACCTTTGTTATGCAGTAGTACTTTCTTTATTCTACTAAAACCTTTCTCTCCAAGGTCACCAATGCTTGATCTCCTTTTTGCCACATTTAATATCCATGTTTCTATTCTTGATCTTCATGAACTATTTGTAGAACTGGCATGGCTTTCTTCTTCAGTTTCCGAGCAGTTCTATTTTACTTCCTTCTTCAATTTCATCTTTTCATCAACTGCTTAAATATGGTCATACCCTAGAATCAGCATTTTGTCTCTTTTGCTCTATACTGTTACTGATCTTTCTTTTCATGTCATCTTACTGCACATCATTCTTCCATGAATGAGTCTCAAATTCACCATCCCAGCAATATTTCATCATCTATGCCACAGAACCCAGCAATTCCACTCCTATTTATATGCCCATGAGAAGAAAAATGCACCGACACAAAACAGACATAAATGTTCAGAACAACATTATTCACAATAGCCAAAAAGTAGAAACAACCCAAACATCCAGATGATGAATGGATAAATAAAATATGATGTATCTATAAAACAGAGTAGTATTTAACAGTAAAATTAAAGTGTTGGCACATAACCTTGAAAACATTGTGCCAAGTGAAAGAAGCCAGTCACAAAAGGCCACATATTATATGATTCCTTATGAATGAAATATTTAGGTAAGTCTATGGAGACAGAATTTAGATGAACTATTCATCAGCTTTAGAGGGTGGAAGAAGGTGGGAATGGTAACTGATGGTTAATGAGTGTGTAGTTTCTTTTAGGAGAGAAGAAAATGTGCTATAATTAGATTGTGGTAATGGTGGCACAATCACGTGAATATATGAAAATAATGAATTGTACACTTTAAATGGGTAAATTGTATCATATGTGAATTATATCTTAGGGCTACTGAAATTAAAGTAAGTATATGCACAAATAAAACACTAGTAAGCATCCAGTAGCCTTTTAGAAAATCATTTTCCCTCAAAGAATTTTCATTTTGAAAGTATTTCTGGATTAACCCCATTTTCATTTCTAAAGCTCAACTTGTGACTTTCACATCTTCCTGTGTTTTGTATAAATACCTGTTTCTTATCTACTTAGTCAGGCAGTCTTTGAACCTAGAGAAGACAGAGGATTCTACATTTCTTTACTGTCTTCTAAAAAAGGACAGACTTAGGAAGCAGATTCATTTCATATTTAATGTGAACACACCGCATACTACATTTTTAAAGCATCTTTGTGTGCTGCTGATTCTTAAATTTCTCGTGTCTAAATATTGTTCCCTCCTTTTTTCTTATTCAGAAGTAGATTTTCTTAATATATGTAGTGACTAAGTTATTTATGATATACTGTACATACTATGTGTGATGTACATAGGAAAAATACTTTTATGGTTTCTAGAAATTTTCTTGTGTTTTATCTCAGTTTTCCCCCTACAAAATCCCAGGATCTTGGATAGGGCTAAATCTGTTATACATAATTTACAAATGAAGGAACTGAGGCTTAGAAAGCTCTAACAAGTTGCCTAAGGTATGTATGTGGTTAACATGATCAAGAATAGTAGCACTCCTTTTAACCTTAAACTCGAGCATTCTTTCTAAAATTTTAATTGTGATTTACTTTGTAAATAAAAGTATCTTTTTTTCCTCTTTTCTATCAGAAGGATAACGCACACACAAAGAAAATATTTATATCTTGTAAAAATTTAGAGAGATAAAAGGGAGAAACCCTCAATGTTAGATCCCACTACTAACCACTAAAGTGTTTGGTGTCTCTTCTACTTTATCACCTTAATTTGCACATATTTTGGATTTTTAACAACATAAGTTTATACAACTGTCTCAGCTCGGGCTGCCATAACAAATACCACAGACGGTATGGCTCAAGCAACAGTAATTTATCTCTGGCTTTGTGTTCTTATGATCTCTTTGAATGCCCATGGGGAAAAGGAAAGCAGGTTCTCTGCTATCTTTTCTTGCAAGGGCACTAATCCCATCATGAGGGCACTATCCTTAAGACCCCATCTAACCCTAATCCCCTCCCAAAAGTTTTCTCTCCAAATAATACCACATTGGGGGTTAGGGCTTCAACATATGAATGTGGGAGAGATATGAACACCCAGTTCTTACACTAATATACATTAATATAGTATTAATATAGTATAATTCTTAACACTAATACACATCTGCCAACGTGTTTTTAATAAACTATATTTGTAATATACTCCCTATCAACAACTGAATGGACATACATTAATCTACCACATGGATCCAGTAAAGCATTATCAAATTATTGCTAAAATTAATATTCTTTATGTATCACTGTATGCTTGACTTAGCAGTCCCTATGGATAGAAATAAATGTATTGATAAGTATGAGCCCTTATCAGTTTAAATAGTAGTTCTGTTAAATTTGTTTCTTGAGAGAAATTCTGTGAAGGAATGACAACCTTGTGCTTAAATAAGTTAATAGCATAAAGAAGTTTCACATCAATAATTTCTATTTGGTTCTTCCAAGCCCTATGTACAATAGAGCAAATACATTTAACCATATTTTCATACATTAGGAAATTATGGGATAGAGAAGTAAAAATTACTCCTCCAAATTCACATCTGAGTAAGATCCAGACTTAGAATTCAGGCCAGGTACATAGGAGTCCATGGTTAATATTTCTCATGTTCTCTGATGCACTCAGAAATAAGAAGGAACCATGTGAGAAGCAGGTACTATTCACTTTAAAACGGAGCTTTCCAGGGTGCCTGGGTGGCTCAGTCAGTTGGGTGGCTGACTTCGGCTCAGGTCATGATTTCACAGCTTGTGGGTTTGAGCCCTCCATCGGGCTCTATGCTGACAGCCAGCTCAGAGCCTGGAGCCTGCTTCATATTCTGTGTCTCCCTCTCTCTCTGACCTCTCCTGCTTGTGCTGTCTCTCTGTCTCAGAAATAAATATAAAACTAGAAGCTTTCCTGCTTCTGGGATTCTCCTCAGGTTATTTATGTACCTGTTTGCTTAGTTTTACCTTTTTTCATTATTTTATTCCCCCTCCCCAGATTCAGTACGTATTAAGATATGCTGATTTCCCAATTTTGTGTCCATTTCCTTGGAAATGACTCTCTGGACTGTGCCTTTACACCCAGAAAAAGAAGAGAAACTTGAAGAACAAGAAATACCAGCAGCAAATACACAAGGCTCTGCTTCTATCACACTTCTGTTGCACATATATAGTTTTTTCATAATGGGAAATGTTCACTATGGAAAAGACTAGAGAGAATTATGTGCGTACGATAATATCTGTACATCATAACCTTCAGTCAATCGAGGATATATAACCATGTTTCGTTCTAACTATGCTTGTAGTTATGTTGATTTTTCTTTTGTTTTTATCTACAGAGATCATCTCACCTGTATTAACAGCTATCCTTTTAACAAAATAGAACTTGTTCTGCCCAAAACAAAAATCCACTGATCTAATGAGCAGGAATTCAATTATTAAAGCCTGGAAAGAAACTAGGGCATGACAAGTATTACATTTCTAATTTGTGATGCCAATAAAGGCCAAAAGTTTCATCAAAGTAACCAAGATGAATCTCAAACCTACAATATTACATTAAATAACATATGCAAAATTGGACAAAAATCACAGGAAATAAGTGACCAAGCATCAATCGGCAAATATCAACATTTCAAGAATGTAATTTGGACATGAAGTAGTACATAACCACTTAAATTCTATGCCTTAGAAGTTACTAAATACGCCTTCCCTGAATTCTCCAACAATTCCTGATATTCTTTCCTTCTCTCATTTTCTCATAGTGACTGAATTACTGTCAAATGAATATTTATTGCAGTTAAAGTATCTTATTTTAAAATGCCTATTTTTCTCAAAGGGTTTGGTAGTAAGGTGGATTATCAGCTATTCATACTTCTGGTATCAATTAGTATAATCTAATTGCTTTCCTTTTAGACCCAGCTGACCTCAGATTGAGTGTGGGACTGTGAGTCTGAGTGGAAATAAAAGGTTTAGCACATGGGGCGCCTGGGTGACTTAGTCGGTTAAGCGTCTGACTTTCGCTTAGGTCATGATCTCGCGGTTCGTGGGTTCGAGCCCCGCGTCGGGCTCTGTGCTGACTGCCCCCTCAGAGCCTGGAACCTGTTTCAGAGTCTGTGTCTCCCTCTCTCTCTGACCCTTCCCAGCTCACGCTATCTCTCTGTCTCTCTCCTAGAAATAAATAAAAATATTAAAAAAAAAAAAAAGGTTTAGCACAAAGTGCTTCAAAGAGAGTAAAGAAGGTAGCTGTGTGTAGATTCTTGGTACATCAAGTGGTTTTGGACAATACGAGGACACTGAGTCCAAGAACAGGGGAGACGAAAATGCTGTAAGCTGACTGGGCCAGTGAGGGATAGGGATAAGGCTAAACCCAAATTGTTATCTCACTGAGGTCTCTCTAGGGGACTAGTCCTCAAGGGAACAAGTAAAGTATAAAGTCAACAACATAATCTGTAATCTTTAAACTTCTATAGAGCATTATTAAAGTTCCCCAATTACCAATTCACAGATCTATGCATCCCTTCTTTCAGATATTTTATTATGTGCCCTTCGCTACAGGCCAGAGCCTCCTCCCTTTTGACTCAACCTACTGTTTCCCTTGCTGTCTCTCTGGTTATGATTCTTTTTCCTTCCCCAGCCGCACCCCCCCATTTTTTTTTTTTGGGTGGACAAACTAATGTAGCCGTTAATAGCTCACAGACTCATCTCCCATCTCAAGGCCGTTTACCCTATCATTCCCCACTACTGAACTCCCAACAAAGGGAAGGCTAAATATGGAAATCAAAACTTATAGAGCAGCAGGCGCCTGGGTAGCTCCGTAGGTGAAGCATTTGACTCTTGATTTCAGCTCAGGTCGTGATCTCATGGTTTAGGAGTTTGAGCCTTGTGTTGGGCTCTGTGATGACAGTGCAGAAGCCTCTCCCCTGCTAGCGAGTGCATGAGTGCACATTCATATGTACGTGCTTTCTCTCTTTCTCAAAATGATTGAATAAACTTTAAAAATATCACAGAGCAGATCTATTTATTCTTTATCCAGAAAAGGACTTTAATCCAGGATCAAAACCAAACAGACTTTGATAAGCTGTATCTTAATAAATTGGTTAGCTGTTTGATTCACAGAGTTCATTTTTCTGGTTCTTGAAGATTATTCTTAGGTGCCAAAACATATTCACAAAGAAATATGCCAAACTGAGATAGTTTATCTTGATATGAACAATCATACATAAGCACTTCAGTTTATACTAAACTGGTAACGTTTTTCTCTTTTAGCAGAAAGTTTACACAGTTATTTCTATGTTGTCTGAAATGCTAGTATCTCATATACAAACAGATAATGTATTCAGATAGACGTATAATAGTTTTTTCTTCCATGGAATTACTATGTAGAAGTTTCTGATTGCCATATTTAGCTCATGCCAAAGTGTTTGTTGATACTAAACATAACATCACCAAGGCCTCATACTGATAGAATCAAGATTTGTGTCTTGATGTTTAGTTCTTTTATTGCCTTGACTTATTTCCATTGTTTTTTTATATAGCTGTTTAATTGTATTACCTAGTTATCTAATCATTTTTAACTTTTTAAAGTTCTTCTTGTCATAGTTTTTATATTGTTATCTATACTCAATATTTTTTTTTATACTCAATATTTTTAGTTCTTAATTCTTACTCTCATTCTACAATCTTACCTACTCATGTTTAAAACAACACTGAGATAGGTCTATTTTTACATATTATAAAATTTTCCTTTTAGCATTTTCATTTACATTGTAATTTTCTTTCATGATTAAATTTTTTTTTCTGATTCCAATTCTTCTTTTTTAAATCACTGATTGTTCTTCAAATACTCTTATCTCTTTGTACCTATTTTATTTTTTTCTCTTTAAATACTCTTTTCTCTTTGTACCTATTTCTTTTCTCTTTTTACATATACCTTAACTACCTTTCTATTTATTAGTTTAACTTTCCATATTTTTTTCTTTTTTAATCCCTTTACAATGGTCAGTAATATGGCTATGGATTAGGCATCTGGATAAATCTACAGCACAGGTCAGGGATTTGGGAAACCTGCTCTAACTCAGTAGGTGTCCTATCCTCTCAAGGAATGCTTTCCACAATTCCTTTTCATAACCAGCTCCTAGAATAGTAAGTTATATCTCATAGGAAAAATTATTCCCTCTATGTAGATGTTATACCTAAAATATTGCTGTTGGATGACATATATTTGGCTGTTCATTTGATAAATTTGTGTTTGTATTTGTTTGGTTCTCTTCTCTGACATATAAAAATCCACTAGACTTGGAGAAAATATGGCAATAGCTTTTTTTGACTAAGAAGACAGTATCTGGATAATAATGGGCCAGGTAGGGGGCACCTGGGTGGCTTAGTCGGTTAAGCGTCCGACTTTCGCTTAGGTCATGATCTCGCGGTTCGTGGGTTCGAGCCCCGCGTCGGGCTCTGTGCTGACTGCCAGCTCAGAGCCTGGAGCCTGTTTCAGTCTGTGACTCCCTCTCTCTCTGACCCTCCCCTGCTCACGCTGTCTCTCTCTCGCTCTCTCTCCTAGAAATAAATAA
Source organism: Hyaena hyaena (assembly GCF_003009895.1). Lineage (NCBI taxonomy): Eukaryota > Metazoa > Chordata > Mammalia > Carnivora > Hyaenidae > Hyaena > Hyaena hyaena. The sequence continues at coordinate 377,605 of NW_024081048.1, read as the reverse complement.
AACATTAAAAAAATTACTTTAAAAAAAATAATAATAATGGGCCAGGTAGTACTGATTCTCTCAGTGGAGATTCATGGCAGAAAACACTGGAAAGTGCTACCATTTTAACATTCGCTTCCTGCTACTGTATTAGCAGTTTGGCTCTCCTCTGTTTTCCTAAGTCTATTTGTTTCCTAAGGGAGAATTTGTTGAGTGCCTGATTGTCACTCACCCTTTCCCATTTTGATGGTCTAGGAGAAGCTGGACAGACAGGAGTTTATCCTGACCCATACTGTGGGTCATCAGTATGCCTATTGGAGGCCTCCACAAATTTCCAGAAGCTCTACATGGCCTGAACTCACTGAGAAATAAATACTCTAACAAAAAGGAAGACATAGTTGATTCATTCTGGATGTTTCATGGCATAATAGATGGCTCTCTCCCTCTTTTTTTTTTTTTTAACTTTTCCTTATAGGTAGAGAAAAGAGTAAGTCATTTTCAAAACTGTATCGTGGTCACTCTCAGAATAAATTACATGTTGAAACTTTCTAAAGAGTAAGGTTAACCCTATGCAAGAGATGACATAAGTATTCACTCAAGCTAATTCTGAGTATAAACTTGAGGATAAAAGACTATAAAGTGATTATAAGTGAGGAAGCTCTTATCTTGGTAAATTCTTTTTCTCATTTGAAGTGAAAAAAAAAAAAACATATTCATGACCGGAAAATGGCTTAAATGCCATCTATGAAAAAAGAACAAAGAGCAGAGTGGCATGGCATCTTCAGCATTATCCCATAGGCAACATGTTTTATGTGGCATATGTATACACACACACACACACACATATATACACACACATATATATACATACACAAACACATATATAGCATAGCATTGGATACCATGGTCTTAAATGCATTAAAGTTAAGAACAGCCATTCTCACTTGCATGCCTATTGTCAATTTCATCATTTGTGAAATGGAAAAAATAGTACCTACCTTATAATAGGAGATTTAAATAATGTAACTTAATTGTCTCCCAGGACATAAGTGCTCAATAAATATGAGGTATCTTAATTATTATATAGTTATCCAACTTAAGGATTTGAAACTGCTATTACAGAAATTGTAGACATACGCTTAATTAGCATAGTATTTTAAAGCCTTTGTTGAATATAGTAGTGACATTATAAAAGATACTTTTTATCATATAATTGTAAGAAAGTGTTGATTTTTGTTTGTAGCTATTGTTCAATTAAGAACAATTCACAATTAATCAGTTTGTTTTAAAATCTATGATACAGCTTGTTCATTCCAACAGATCTTCTATCAAAACACACTAATTATAAACTGCTGTATTAGTCAGCTCAGGCTGCCATAATAAAATACCATTATGAGTGGCTAAAACAGCAGAAATTTTTTGTCTCACATTTCTAGAGGCTACAAAGTCCAAGTTCAAAGTTTGGCAGGATTCAGTTTCTAGTAAAAGCTCCCTTCCTCTGTAGGCTTACAGATAGCTGCCTACACCTTCCTGCTGAGTCGTTAGAAGACTCCGGGGGGGTGGGGGTGGGGTGGAGGTGGTGATAGGGAGGGTGTGCACAAAGCAAAGAGGAGAAGGGGAGACAAGTGCAGGAAAAGATCTGTTCCTCTTTTCATTTTTATTTATTTGAGAGAGACAGAGGGGGTGAAGGAGAGAGGGAGAGACAGAGTGAGAGAGAGAGAGAGAGAGGGAAAGAAGGAGAAGAAAGTAGGCTCTGTACTGACAGTAGATAGCCTGATGTGGTGCTCAAACTCACAAACCATGAGACCATGACCTGAGCTGAACTCAGATGCTTAACTGATTGAGCTACCGAGGCACCCATCTTTCTTTTATTATTAGGACATGGTCCTATCAAATCAGGGTCCCACCCTTAGGACCTCAAATAAACTTAATTTATGTTATTTTATGCTAAAGATATGGTCTCCAGATACAGTCACATTAGGGGTTAGGCCTTCAGCATAAGAATTTTGCAGGAATACAGTTTAGTCCGTAGCATCGCACAAGCAAATTAGAGACCATTGTCATGTTTTAATGTACAGCCTGCTTTCAGAGTGTTTAAGAAGGCAGAAGTCTAGAAATAATACATACAGTGTACTATTTTCTTTAATGAGAATAGTTAGATCTCTATATTAGCATGAGAAAACATTAACTTATATAGACCAAAATATTGGTCTTCAAACTAGGAGAACAGACATGGGGGCCGGGGAGGGCGATCTATTATGATAGGGTGTTTAGCATTAGGGATCTATTTACAACATTTATAGAAAAAGTTTCTTCACTGCTTAAAAATAATTGAGGGGCGCCTGGGTGGCTCAGTCGGTTAAGCGTCCGACTTCGGCTCAGGTCATGATCTCACGGTTCGTGGGTTCGAGCCCCGCGTCAGGCTCTGAGCTGTCAGCACAGAGCCTGGAGCCTGCTTCGGATTCTGTGTCTCTCTCTCGCTCTGCTCCTTCCTGCTCATTCTCTGTCTCTGTCACTCTCTCAAGGATAAGTAAACATTAAAATTTTTTTTAAAAATAAAAATAAAAATAATTGAAACAGGGGAACCTGGGTGCCTCAGTCAATTAAATGTGTGATTCTTCATTTCTGCTCAGGTCATGATCTCAGGGTTAGTGAGTTGGAGCCCCATATTGGACTTTGTACTGACAAGGTGGAGCCTGCTTGGGATCCTCTGCCCCCCCCCCCCGCCCCTTTCCTGTTAGCATGCTCTCTCTCTCTAAATAAACATTAAAACCTAAAAAAATAAAATTAAAATAATTGAAATAAACCCAATGTGTTTACAGACAGTATTTAAAAACAGGCTGCCAGAAAGAGGAGTTAAACATATTGTATCATAAAATGATGCTACTAATCTTGTCTCACATAAATCTATCTCCATTTTAGTTAGGATCTTTATGCTTAAAATTAGATATGCTTGTTAAAGTTAGGTTTTCATTTGGTCACTGCAAGTGCAACAGACATGCTTAATTTTATAGTTTCTATGTTGTTCAGTATTAGTCAACACAGGTAAGTGCTAGTGTGATAATGCCAATTTATTAATAAAGAAACCGATATAAATAGCTGACTCAGCTATAATCTAGTCATTTCACATGCATGGGGCAATCTATCATAAAATCCAGTATCACGTATATCAGAAACTATGTAAGAAAAAGTACGTAGCATATATGAAGCATCCATGACCTTCAGAGTACTAGTGTTTCTATAAGAACATTTTGTGTTAACACATGATAGAAAGAATTTAGTAATACAGAATTTAGGTAGAACGAGAGGATGATTAAGTTCATGTTATCTATAAATTCTGAAGTTTCTGAGATGAACCGTTAATGTTCCAACTAATGAGGATCTACATTTCATAGGAGAGAGAACTTTTGCCACAAGTAAGGAAGGATGTCTTCAGCTTGGCTAAAATACATGACCCAAATGGAGTAGTAATCACATAGGAAACAGCACCGTTGGGAATAGAAAACAGTGCTGATTTTTTTTAACTTTTTATCTGATCTTCTCTATAGTGTTATAAAGATGAATTCAGAGGCTAACTCATTTTGTTTCTTAGTTTCACTTTTACAGATACTTAAAATTACAACTTATAGAAGAGCCATCCTATTTTTTTTTTTTTCTGGGACTGCTATTCATATCATTACTGCATGGTTTATGTTTTTCATTTTTATATTATTTCAGCCATACTGAAGGACAAAGGACAGGACAGGGTACTGTCCTTTACCCTTCTTTCAAGCATTTGGAAAACAGTTTTTCTGTATGTTTTGTTTTCTTTTTTTGTTTGTTTTTTTTTTTTTGGTTTTATTTACATCCAAGTTAGCTATCATATAGTGTAATAATGGTTTCAGGAGTAGAATTTAGTGATTCATCACTTACATATAACACCCAGGGCTCATCCAAGCAAGTGCCCTCCTGGAAAACAATTTTAAAGTAATAATTTCTCTTAAACAACTCACTTAAGTAATGACCTAGGTCATTATCATCTGTGGAATTTTATAGATTGGTCTGCATCTTATCATTCCATGCATCAAAGTATAGCTGGCCACCAGATTAACACAATGACCCAATTTTGCACTAGGTGTTTTTTGATTACATAAAAATAGTTATTTTGAAAAAAATCTTTAAAATTCTATTTTTTTAAAACACAGTAGGTATTTTTTTCTAAGTTGAAAATGAGCAAAACTGACACATCACATAGATCTCTTGATTTAGAAATAGTTTTGGTGATTTGAAAATTAACTTGCTAAGCTACAAACGTCTAGTACAGTTAGATGTTTATTAAAAGAAATAAAGCTATATATCTCATCAGTTTTTCTGGAATTAAGTAGAACATCACAGAGTCAGTCATGGCACAGCTTAACGTAATAATGGACATTTAGGATTATCTGACTAAGCAGCTCATTTGGGACTGAGACAAATAGTTCCTAATTCTAGTCTCCTGGGCCATCATTCATATATATTATTATTCAAATAGCTAATGAGACAGGAAGAGTTAGAACCATAATTGACTTGTATTCTCTTGGGAAGTCAGCCCTGAGAGTAGATCTAAATAAATTCCCCCAGTGTATTGTCAACAGAAAGCGTTGTAATTAATTTACCAGTCAGCCTCAAAGCCTTGTGAATAAAAGAATTGCCTAGCTCCTCATTTACCAACTCCTAGATTTCAACCACTCGAGGAAAAAAACAAAGATCTATGTTCACAATTTTTAAAATACAGATGGGATTGAAAATGTGAAATATGTGATATTATGTATACATATACATATATAATATGTATAAATATATATATGTGTGTCTATGTATAATATGTATATGTGTGTTTGTGTATCTTTCTAGTTTCTAAATATGGTAGAGAGAAAAAACACTCATCAATGATAATGCAGTAATGGATATCACAGAAGTTCAATTATGTTAAATATTACATTATTTATATTAATAGAAACAATGATTATTACTGCTATACACCCTAAAATTTAGCTGCTATCAATCTTTAATCATCCTCACAATTTCACAGTTTAAAATTTGGACAGGTAAATACCTACTAGTACAATTTCTGAATCGTAGAGTAGTTCTATTCTTAACTTTTTTAGGAACTTCCATACTGTTATCCAGAGTGGCTATACCAATGGAAAGAGAGTTCCGCTTTCTTCACATCCTTCCCAATACCTGTTTCTTATGTCATTGATTTTAGCCATTCTTAAAGGTGTGAGGTGGTATCTCAGTGTGGTTTTGATTTGTATTTCCCTGATGATCAGTGAGATTGAGCATCTTTTCATGTGTTTGTTGGCCATCTGGGTATCTTCTTTGGAAAAATGTCTATTCATGTCTTCTGCCCATTTTTAATTAGATTATTAATTTTGGGGGTGTTGAGTTGTATAAGTTCTGTATATCTTTTGGAGACTAACTCTTTATCAGATATGTCATTCGCAAATATGTTGCCTTTTAGTTTTGTTCATTGTTTCCTTTACTGTGAAGAAGACTTTATTTTGATTAAATCCAAATAGTTGATTTTGTTTTTGTTTCCCTTGCCTCAAGAGATATATCTAGAAAGAAGTTTCAATTTAAAGGGATACATGCATCCCAATGTTTATAGCAGCATTATCTACAATAGCCAAACTATGGAAACAGCCCAAATATCCATCGACTGATAAATGGATAAAGATGTGATATATATACAATGGAAATTACTCAGCCATAAAAAATTAAAGAACTCTTGCCATTTATAATGACATGGATGGAGCTAGAGAGTATTATGTTAAGTGAAACCAGTCAATCAGAGCAAGACAATTGTCATATGATTTCACTCATATGTGGAATTTAAGAAAACAAAACAAATGAGGCGCACCTGGGTGGCTCAGTTGGTTGAGCATCTGACTCTTGATTTTGGCACAAGTCCTGATTCGAGGGTAGTGGGATCAAGCCCCATATCAGGCTCTGTGCAGAGCATGGAACCTGCTTAAGATTCTCTCTCACCCTCTGCCCTTCTCTCCTATTTATGCTCCTTCTTTTTCTAAAATTAAAACAAAAACAAGAAAAAAACTGCCTTAAGACAAATGAGCAGAGGGGAAAAGAGAGAGAGAGAGAGAGGCAAACCAAGAAACTGACTTTTAAATGTAGAGAACACAGACAGTTACCAGAGGAGAGGTTGTGAGGAGAGGAGGTATAAATAGGTGATGGAAATTAAGGAGTACACTTGTGGTGAGCACTGGCTTGTATGAAAGTGTTGAATCACTGTATTGTTCACCCCAAACTAACATTACTCTGTATGTTAACTAAGTAGGATTTCAATAAAAACCAATAAATAAATAAAATTTGAACAGGGAACAGTGAGAATGGCTTATCTCTCCTGTACAGTATCTGGGCCCTCAGCTGGGAGCAATCAATGGCTAAGGGTGACTGAATGATGGGGAATTATTTGAAACCATCTTCACTCATACGTCTGGAAACTGATGCTATCTTGCACTCCTGACCTCAGCTGAATTCCTAAGAAATACATCTGGTCTCTCTATGTAGCCACTTTCAACATAGAAGTTACAAGATAGTCAAGTTTTTATGTGTCTCAAGCCACCATTATGAGTGCTTCAGAAGGCAATGTGGAAGTTGCATCATCTTTACAACCTACTCTTGAAAGGTCACACAACATCATTTCAAATGGATCCATCAGTTATAAACAAGTCACTAAATCAAGACCAGGTTCAAGAAGATAGGACATAGATCCTATCTCTGTGTTGGAAGAGTGTCAAAGTTTTTTGGATATGTTTTAAAACTGCCACCACTTGAATGTCAGAATAAACTCCTAGCATAGGAGTTTAAAAATTCCTATACTGAAGTAGTGACAGTAAAATTCAAAGCATTTAATCTATTTTTCTAGAAGTTTCCAGATATAAAATAACCAAGCATAAAGGATGGAATATAAAATTGATGTCAGATTTCTAAATTTATACACTAGAATCTAGAATACTATACTAATGACATTTTTTTGACAAAGAAGTTAAGTGAACTAAATGGGGGAAAATTATTTTAAACAAATGGTGCTAGGATATCAAGATAGCCACAAACAAAAGAATAATTTTGTATCCCTATCTCACACCATATGTGAAAAATAACTCAAAATAGATCAAATACTTATATTTAAGAATTCTTCTGCTATAAAACATCAATGAAAGAAACTGCAGACGACACAAACAAATGGAAATATAGCCCATGGTCATGAGTTGGAAGAATTAATATTGGTAAACTATCCTTACTACCCAAAGCAATCTAAAGGTTTAATGCAGTCTTTATCAAAATACAAACAGTATTATTTCACAAACTTAGAATGAATGATGCTAAAATTTGTATGCAACTACAAAAGACATCAAATAGCCAAAGCAATATTGAGAAAGGAAAACAGGCTAGTGGCAACAGCCTCCCAAATTTCAAGGTATACTACAAAACTGTAGTAATCAAAAGAGTATAGTACTGGCTCAAACAGAGACACATAACTCAAAGAAACAGGACAGGGTACTTATACACAAACCCATGCTTATATGGGTCAATTAATCTCTGCCAAAGGAGGCAAGAATATACAATGGTGGAAAGAATCTCTTTAATAAATGGTACTGGGAAAATTGGACAACTAACACTAAAGAATAAAACTGGACCACTTTCTAATGCTATACACAAAAATAAACTTAAAATGGATTAACGACTTAAATGTGAGGCCTGAAACCATAAAACCTCTAAAATAAAGCATAGGAATTGTCTGAATGTACCATCTATTGTCCATTCGAAACGGTAATAATATTTTTGAGGCCATAAGAGCACTATCCCTATCTAAAGATTTTTCATAAACACTAAAAAGAAATATATTCTCCAAAATGTGGACCAACCCCAGTTCTGATTATTGTGCTCTGGTCTGTCTGATTTGGGATTATCAAGGAAATACTTGTAGCATTTAAGTGTATCCAAGGAATTGGTACAGCCAGCAAGGAAGTAAATGGAATCATCACAGAAACTGAATCCAAAGCAATTTCTTTCCAGGGATGGAGATTATCTGTAAGATTCTCATAACTTTCATATTTCTATAGTGATTGGTTAGCCTATTTATTGGCTTGCTTCACTCATATTCAGTTGTTAAATAGTCAAATTACATTGTTAACTAAAAATTAATAGTTTTATATATCTTTTCATCCCATTTACTGCCTGTTTGGGTTAGTTGTTATTTGTTTGTTTCTCAAGACATGTGATATTTTCTTTAAGGATAAGATAACATGGATCTGGCTTCCTTCTTATTTCAGCGCTCTCCTCACTCAACTTCCTAAGAATCCCATAGAACTCATCTGTTTCACTATAGAGGTTAGACCTTGACCTTAGTACCTAGCTTGAAACCTAGTGCATGTGTTTACATCCAGTTGACAGATAATGATAGAAAAGGAATAAACATATGTGTCCACAGCAACACAACAATAGGGAAAGAAGCTTTAGGAGAGTTTAAACAAAGAGGCAAAAGACAAATGGCAGAGGGAAGGGTGTTAGCTGATGAAGCAGACAGGAGGAAACCTCCACTTCGGATATTTTAAATGGGAGCTGCAACTGGAAGGTCTCCACAAAGTAAACTCAGAGAGTATAAATTGAAAAGGGACCTGGGTGAGGACTGGGGCATTAAAAATTTGAACTGGAAGTCTACAAGGAAGAAACTCCTTTCCTCCAATAATACCTTAATACATTACCTATACTCATATGTTTACATCTAAATAAAAACTATCAGGAGTCCAAAAACAAAGTCCGGAACGAAATCAGGGAAACTTATGTGGAAGTTAGCCCTGCAAAGTTGAGATTCCCTTCCTCTGGCATTTGGTGATCCGCCATCTGTACTATTCCCTCAAAAGTGAAATTGTTTCTTAGTAAGCCTGAACTACTTTTCAGAGCCTCCAGTCACACTTTTCATTGTTAAATGTGGACAGATAATAAAGAGTCATACAACATTTGAAAAAAGGTTTGATATGAATGAGTAGAGAAACAAGACACTTGGGAAAAAATCATCTTGGATGAAATCTAAGTTTTAAAAAAGAAAAAATATTCTGACTAATATCCTCATATATGAGTGAAGATATCACATTCAAAATACAAATAAAAAGCTATGACCAATAAAAATGAGTTTTTGTTATTTTAATTTTTATTTGTAGATTTAAAAATAATATTTTAACAGTAGTCAGGGAAATCTTCCAGAGCATGGGGGGGGGGGGGAGTAAAAATAGAGAAAATACAAGAGGAAGCAGAGAATGAATCCAACAAATCTAATATTGATTTGATGGGAAATTTTCTTTTAATGGTATTGGAAAATATAGAGGGAAAGAAGTTATCAAAGAAATAACACAAGAAAAGTTTCTAAGTGTATTTATTTTGAGAGAGACAGACAGACAGACAGAAAGACAGTGCATAAGCAGAGGAGAGGCAGAGAGAGAGGGGGAGACAGAAAGAGAAAATCCCAAGCAGGCTCTCCACCATAACATGGAGCCTAATGCTGGGCTTCAACTCACGAACCGTGAGATCATGACCTGAGCCAAAATCAAGAGTTGGATACTTAACCTGATTGAGCCACCCAGGCAGCCCCACAAGAAAATTGTCTGGAAGAGAGCCATGAATTTTCAGCAAGGGTCCACAAGTGCTCCAAGAATAAATACTCATGTGTAGGTATATAATTTAGAACTTTTATAATAAAGAATTAAACCTTTATCTCACATATCCTTCATGGTTTTTTGATGGTACCTTTTTCAACTTGGTATATTTTCTTAAAAACTGCTTTCTGTACATAACTCAAAATTTCTTTTATGAATTTCTATACCAGACTCTGACCTCTTTCATGTCACGATTTTATCCTAGGGTCTGACATCCAAGCATGTCAAGTAGTCACTAGAGCCTACATCCTGACTAAATGAACATCGGTATCTACAGATGGCCTATTATTTGTCTGTCCTTCTTACTCCACTTATGGATTATCAATATCTTCCTATGACCTCTTTCCAAGAAATTCCTAGTTCATCGATTGTGAGGGAATAGGAGATTTCTGTGTTTCTGGAGAGCTAGAGCTTTTTAACGAATTTTACTGAAATTGGGTATCATCAGCTAACAGCAAAACTTGGGAAGTTAATTGGCCCTGTATAGATGGTCTAGAAAATTCCAGAGATAATGACCTAATTCTAGAGGTATTAATTTACTTTTGAAGGGGAAATGAAGTCTATGACCTTAGCAACATCTTTGGTCATAAAATCCAGAGACATTGGATCTTATCTGGCCTTCGGAGAGAGATATTTACATTCCAAAAGATTAGAGTGAGAACACAGGATAATTCTCATTCATCTCCAAGGAGCAAAAAATACTTTTCCTCTTTTGGGAGGATAGGGGAAGGAGTTATCCCTTTCTCTTGTATAAAAGCAGAGAAAATCTATTTTACGTTTTCTCTCCTATGATAGAGATTTTTAAATTTTCTTTTATACTTGGTTTTCATTTCATTGTCCAGAGGTTAAAATCCAAGTGTGGGGAATTACGCAATCACTATTTGACTTCTAGGTGAATAATGATTATCTTTAATCCATAAGGCTTCATGGGCACATTTAGGATTAAATTAATAAAGATAAATATATAAGAACTCAATGTCTATCTGTCCTAACTCAAAACTGAATGTCAGTCATCACAAGAACTCCAGAGATCAAAAGCCAAAAGTCCCAAGTGTTAAATTCTGAAGGAAATAAATAGATATTCCTTTCCTTTTTGTACTCTAAGATCATAGCATAATACATTTCATAATAATGAGATAATCCAAAAGTTAATAAATGAATTATTTTTTCATTCAAAAGATGCATTTATTAATCTATTTGAGGTAATCTGTAAATAGCATTGAGTGAAACAAAAATAAATAACTGGAGATGGAAAATAACATTTCCAGCTAGATGTAGGCCACCTTTAAAGCTAAAATAAACTGAGTATTTTAAAGATGATCTTATCTCACCACTTCTTCTGATTCTGTAAATAAAAAAAAATATTGTAGAAAAACAAAATATATCAAATATTATTTTGTGTCTTGAACTAAGACTACTTTTAACTTTTGTATGGGGTGGGTGATTAGGGTTTAGACTTTGTACTTTCTAGTAAAGTTTCATTATGATTCCATCAAGCTTTACATTTCTATTATGAATATCTGTATGATGGAATTCCCCTGCATCATCATTTTATGTCAACCACATACATAGAATAGGGGCAGTTTTGAACTATTGACTTTCAGGTTGATTTTTTTTTCCCCACTCCCTTTGGCCTATGTTTATAGAAAACAGAGTTAAAATCTTTGAGATCAAAGTGAGTACTGACGAGAATTTTGACAGAGTTAAACCTACACCAGAAAATAAGCTGGGAGCAACTCCATAAACGCCAAAGGTTTCCTGAATCAATCTGTAGTTCGGCACTTGAATACCTACGGTTTCATTCAGTTTGTCTCAAGAGCCTCCTTTATCCAATCTACTAATAACACTGTGGCCTTTTTGTCTTTTCACAAATATCCTAATAATCCTATCTCTGGAGAAATCTATCTCCTCTCTACTTTTAGGCTGCCAAGCATTGCCAGGGAGAGTCAGACAGATACAAATATGTGGTGCTCTTTTGAATCATCCTGTAATCGATTCAGAATTCTGTGTATTGACTAATCAGCATCAAATCCCCTTTCCTTAAAGCAATTAGTCAGAATCTAGAGTACTCTCCACAAACCTTTTATTCTTATTCTAGTTACCTTCATCTAAGCATGTTCATTTGAGCATGAATAGGGGAGGGTCAGAGACAGAGGGAGACACAGAATCAGAAGCAGTCTCCAGGCTCTGAACTAGCTGTCAGCACAGAGCCCGATACGGGGCTCGAACCCACGAACCATGAGATCATGACCTGAGCTGAAGTCGGATGGTTAACCGACTGAGCCACCCAGGAGCCCCTCTTTTCTTCTGCTTTTAACTGCATAAAACTCTCCCCCACCCCCTTTTTAAAAGTTTATTTATTTACTTAAAAGAGAGAGAGAGCACACATGTACAAATACCTGTGCCAGCAGGAGAAGAGCAGAGAGAGAGGGAGAGAGAAAGAGAGGGAATCTCAAGCAGGCTCCATGATGTTAGTGAGAAGTCTACATGGGCTTGATCCCACCAACCATGAGATCATGACCTGAGCCAAAACCAATAGTTGGACACTCAACTGATGGAGGCACCCAGGTGCCCCAAAGTCTCCCTTTTTAAAACTACAAATATTTCCTGCTATCCTAGATTCCCAAACAAATTCTCCTTTTCCAGTCAAACTTTTTTTGGAGAATAGGAACTATTCCCATATTTCAAATAGTGTTAAAAGCACTGCAATCTGTCTTTGTCAAAGACAGGGTCAAGAGTAACATCCTAACTACCTAAATGATACTTAACCTTCAGTTTAATCCTATGTGGTTTCTTTTTGACATTTTATATTTTAAGCCAATCCATTCTTGAAGTACTATTTATTCATGACCAGAAGGCACTGTTATCTTATGGTGCTCATTCTCCCTAGATGACTGATTTCTGGCTTCCTCTAAGTGCCTTCACATATCACTTTCTGATCTTCCCATGTTTTCCTTGAATAACCTCATGAAACTCAGCTCAATTACTCTCAATTCTTTATCTCCATCTCTCTCCTCTATTTAGCTTACCTCTTCATAGAGACAGAATAACGTATTCAGAAATTTATCCTTGTTAGAGATTTAATTTCTGTAAGTAGTCAGTCATACTTTATCTAACTCTTTGCTGCAAAATATGACCACTCCTAACTGGAAACTAGAAGAATAAGACTCTAAGTAGTAGCCAGGGGGAAATAAAATATACCACTGTTTCATATTTTTCAATATTAAATATTTATTCAGTCGAGCAAGACAGTATTTATGGAGGAGAAACATATGTTTTTAAGACCTGGAACGGAATGATGTCAGTATCATGGTATCATGAGTTCTTTTTTCTTTTTTCTCTTCCCTTCAATTTACAACTAATCAAACTTTCTAAACCAAAAAAGGCACCTCTGTGCAGCACACCAGGACATCTGAGACTCCACTCATCGGTAGACCCCAAAGAAGGTGGACTGGATCTCAAAGGTGGCTGTGGAGAGAGGAGAGTGGTGACTGTGGCAGGTCCCCACAGTACTCAGCACTGGAGCGCTGGCAGAGGAGATGGAGGGTGGAGGGCACGAGTGGGGGGTCTGCCCTGCAACTAGAGAATGCCATTGCTCTCTTTGGGAAGAGATGTCAGTGACTATGGGGTTGATAATGGAAAGGGAAGAAGGAAGACAACCAACTGAAGGAAAGCGTTTCTTGCTATCTGTCCTGGGATTCTGGCAAGAGAACTACTCATGACCCCTGCCTCCCCCGACCCCCCCAAAGGATCCACACTACCAGGCTGTGGACATTCACAAAGCCCCAGTGCTAAGCACTCACCTCACTCCAGTCTGCTGCCATACCCCTTTTTCCCTGCCAGATTTTTTTTTTTTTATGAGTACATTCCCAACCTCAGCATTGAGTCAGTTCTGCCAGGAGAAACCAGAAATTAGTGCTCTAGTGCCACTACCTGGAAAACAAAAGGAAGGTTCTTAATTGCCAACATGTTGAATTGCTAGAATCAAGGTAAACAAAACCTTACCTAAATAAGAAAGGTGTTAGTACTTGAAATGCAGTGGCAGAGGTATTCTTCATCAAACACTACGAAAAATCAGGGTAAATTGGTTTTGTGAGCAGAAAATGGTAACTTTCCAGCAACTGAACCCCAAGATACAGGGTTAGATTATAATCTAACTGATGAAGAATTCAAAATAGCAAATTTCAATGAGAAGGTAATACCATTATCTCAGGAATAAAACTTAGTGAACAGCTGGAGAAGTAAAGAGATTAAAAAAAATTTTTTTTTTAAAGTCTAGGGGCTCCTGGGTGGCTTAGTCGGTTAAGCGTCCGACTTTCGCTTGGGTCATGATCTCGCGGTTCGTGGGTTCGAGCCCCGCGTTGGGCTCTGTGCTGACTGCCAGCTCAGAGCCTGGAGCCTGTCTCAGAGTCTGTGACTCCCTCTCTCTCTGACCCTCCCATGCTGTCTGTCCCTCTCAGAAATAAATAAAGCTTTTAAAACTTTTTCAAAAAAAGAAGGCACCTTCTTTTGAAGGCACCTGGAGGGCTCCATTGTTAAGCATCTGATTTTTGGTTTCAGCTCAGGACATGATCTCATGGCTCATGTTCTCAAGCCCTGCATCAAGCTTCATGCTGACAGTGCAGAGTCTACTTGGGATTCTCTCTCTCTCTTCCTCTTTCTCTACCCCTCCCCTGCTTGTGCTTTCTCTCTCTCAAAATAAATATACTTTAAAAAAAACAAGAAACAATAGCTGAGAACTTCTTAATCCTGGGAAAGGAAATCGATATACAAATCCACAAAGTTAATAGAACATCTTATTATCTCAGTGCAAAAGACCATCTCCAAGACAAATTGTATTAAAACCACCAAAAGGCAATGTTAAAGAACTTTAAAATCATCCCAGGAAAAAAGTATATTAGCCTACAAAGGAACCCACATAACGCCACCAGCTGATTTTTCAGCAAAAATTCTATAAGCCAGGAGACAATGTAGTGACATATTCAAAATGTTGAAAGACTAAAATTGCCAGCCAAGAATACTCTATTCAGCAAAGTTATCTTTCAGGTTTGAAGAAGAAATAACGGTTTTTCCAAACAAACAGAAATGGAGGGAGTTTACCGCATTTAGATCTGCCTAAAAATTGTTAAAAGGAGGTCTTCAAACTGAAATAAAAAGGCAAAAGGCCACAAAGCTCTGAATAAGATGATAAATATACAGTCTTATTAGAAAGCTGTAACTTTTTTAGAATTGTCTTAATCTTTTAATTATAGTTTAAAGATTAAATAAAAAGGCATTAAAAATAACAACAGTTATTACCAATGGGTAATTAAATTACAGCATAAAAAGATAATTTGTGACATCAAAAAATAAAAGGGGCACAATAAAAATGGCATTCTTATAGGCACGTGAAGATAAATTGCTATCATCGGAAAAATAATTATTTCATCTAGGAGATGTTTTATGTAAACCTTGATAGCCACAAAGCAAAAATGTAGATCAGAGATACAAATCATAAGGTTGGGGGTGGGGGGGAACTGAACAAATCACTATGGAAAACGACCAACTTGCAAAGACGGACAGAAATGGAAGAATAAAAGTAGAGAAACAAAATAACTAGCAAATAAAAACTAAAATACCAAATACAGACTTATCAATAATTACCCTAAATGTAAATGCATAAATTCACAGACCAAAAGAGACAGAGTGACTGGATGGAGAAAAACCAAACCAGCCACAGTTGATTTTTGAACAACATGGGTTTGAACTGCATGGGTTCACTTCTATGTGGATATTCATGCAACAAATATACTAGAAACATTTTTTGGAGATTCAGAAAACTCACAGATGAACCACATAGGCTAGAAATAACAGCCCCTCCCAAAATAGTAAATGGTAGATATGACAGGAATGCATAATATATATGTAGATACTAGTCTATTTTGTCATTTACCACCATAAAATATACACACATTATAAAATGGTAAAATTCATTAAAACTTACACGAACTTACAGACCATACATGCCATTCATGCTGGAGAGAAATGTAAACAAACGTAAAGATGCATTATTAAATCATAACTGCATAAAATTAACTGTAGTACCTAATACTACCATTACTAGTGTATACTTACTACTGTAATTGTGTAGCCCCTCCTATTGCTGTCGCAGTGAGCTCAAGTATTTCAAGTATTCACTTAAAATACTGTCTGATGTCAATCATCTTCTCAAGAGCAGTTTGTCTCTCTTGTCAATTTCCTATCAGTACACAGTAATCTCATGATTCTCATGTATTTTCGTGTTTAGTGCAGTACTGTATACCTTATATAACACCATGGGACACATACCAAGTGCCACTAGTGATGCTCCAAGAACTCCCAAGAAGCAGGAAAAAAGTCATGACATCACAAGAAACATTGAATTAACTGACCTGTATCATATATTAAGGTCTGTAGCTGTGGGGCCTGCCATCTCAAAATGTCAGTCGAGTGCAAGGAGCATTGAAAAATAAGAAAATTTGTGAAACTACCACTTCAGTTACATCCGTAGACATGAAAAGCAGTGCTTCTTTTAAAATATGTGTGTTTTTTATCTTATATTGAATGTGCAAGATTGCTTTAAGAGAGGCATACCTATAGACTCTAGTAGAATTGGAGAAAAGTGAAGTGACTGTATTACAATTTAAAGGAAAAGGAAGGTGAAGGAGCTAAAGGTAATGCCTACAGAGGATGGTTGGGGAATTTACGAAAAAGTTTGGCATTAAAAATGTCAAGATATCAGGAGAAGCAGCTGCAGTCGGCCAAGAGGCAACAGTTGAATTCCTCGATGTCATTAAGAAAATCATTGAGAAGAAAGGGTATCTGACCAAACAGGTTTTTAGTGCAGACAAAGTACCCTATTCTGGAAAAGAAAATGCCACAAAGGACATTTAGTGAGAGGGAAACGAGCACTAGGATTCAAGGTAGGAAAGGATAGGATAACTTTACTGTTTTAAGCAAACAACATCAGGTTTATGATCAGGACTGCCCTTGTCTATAAAGCTGCTAACCCATGCCTAGAAGGAAGAAGATAAATACTAGCTGCCAGTCTTCTGCTTGCACAACAAGAAGGCCTAGATAAGACTCTGGCTGTTCCACCCATGCTTTCTCCCTGAGGTCAGGAAGACTTTGCCAATAAGTGGCTTCCTTTTAAAGTTATTTTGATATTTCACAATGCTCCTGGCCACCCAGTACCCTATGAGTTCAACATCAAAGTGTCAAGTGGTCTGCTTGCCCCCAAACACAATGTCTCTAATTTAGCTTCTTTACATAAGGGAGTCATAAGAACCTGTAAGGCTCATTATGCACAATTTTCGATAGAAAGGACTCTCAATGCTAAAGAAGAGAACCCTAATAGAAAACAATATCAGCAAAGTCTGGAAGGATTACACCAGTGAAGATGTCATCATTGTCATACAAAAAGCTGTGAAAGCCATTAAGCCTGACACAATAAACTCCTCTTGGAGATAACTATGTCCAGGTGTTATGCAGGACTTCACAAGATGTATGGACAGAGCTAATGAAGGAAATCATTAAAGGATTGTTAATACGGAAAAAAAAAAGGTGATATGTGAAGAGTTTCAAGGTATGGTTCTTGGAGAAACCTAAGAGCTAATAGACAACACACCAGAGGAATTAATGGACGACTCGCTGGAAATGAATGCTTTCAAACCATGACACATGTTCAGGAAGAAGTCATAGAAGAAAACAGTACCAGAAAACAAATTGACTTTAGACAACCTGGCCGAAGGTTCTAATTATCAAGACAGCTTTGAACTTCTTATACAACATCAAATCCTTCTAGGATACAGGCACTGAAACTAAGGTAAATGGCAGAAGAAGGATTGGTAATGGATAGAACATGTTTAGAAAAATTAAAAAGCCAAAAACTCAGAAAATTACATAAAATTCCACCCAGTGTTCCTCTCTCTCCTTCTACCTCTTTCACCTCTGCCCCCCGAGACAGCAAGACTACCCACTACTCTTCTTTTTCCTCCTCCTCCTCAGCCTACTCAACATGAAAATGACAAGGATGAACAACTTCATGATGATCCACTTTCACTTAATGAATAGTAGATAATCATCATGCTGTACAGCTGATAAAGTTATCTATTGTGTATGTATCTTCACATGAATATCTGAAAACTGTACAGTAACAACTGTATGTGACATTTCGTCATCATCATTGCCTAAGTTTTCATCATGTAGTTCATATAAGACCTTCATGGAAGTACATAGCTTATCCTTACATAGGCATAAGGTAAGTGATAGTTAATATAAAATTAATTTTGTGTCAGTTTTGTGTTTTATAACTTTTTGCACAGAATTACATTATCATACAATATGCCTCTTTCTCATGATTGGAGAAACAGTCTTAGCCTAACGTCGTAGGTAAGTGGGTTTTTTTTTTTACATAACAATGTTTCTAATACTTTATTACGAATATGACTGTGATACTCTACGCTATAAAATTTTTTATAACAAATCATTCTTTAGTGTATAGGCTAGGCTACCATGAATCAATCATATCTATTACACCAGGCTACCATAATACAATCATATTGCTGCTTCTGCATTATCAATTCATGAATTATTTCATCTGTAATATAATTTTTTCACATTGTCTTTTCATTCTTTATGTCTAATACTAGCAATATGTATAACATCTATATATAATATTTTGTATCTTCATATTAATGTGGGTACTGACAGCTGATTCATCTTGTAAACTAATAATGTAAACTTACAATATTGATAAATACAGTACAGTACTATATATATTCTTTCTCTTATGATTTCCTTAATAACACTTTCTTTTCTCTAGCATACTTTATTGTAAGAATACAATATATGATTTATATAACATACAATATATTAATTGACTCTTTACATTATCAGTAGGCTTCCAGTCAATAGTAAGCTATTAGTTACAGTTTAGGAGGGTCAAAATTATACATGGATTTTTGACAGTATGAGAGGTTGGTGCTTCTTCTCCCATGTTGTTCAAGAGTCAAGTGTATATGCTTACAGGAGACCCTTTTCAGCTCTAAAGACATACATAAGCTCAAAGTGAAAAAATGTAAGATGATATTCCAAGCAAATATACACCAAGAACGGGGGGGGGGGGGGTAGACATCATTATATCAGAAAAAATGGACTTCAAACCAAAAAGGGTAAGAAGAGATAAAGAAAGTCATTATAATGAAAAGGTCGACGTCAAGAAGATGTAATAATTTTAAACACAGAGCCTGTCAATACTAAGGCACTAAAATCTATTAAACAAATAGTAACAGATTTTAAGGGAGAAATAGGTAAGTATACAGTAATAGTAAGGGATTTCAATATTCCACTATCAGCAATGGATAGGTCATAGATGGAAAATCAACGAGGAATCACTGAAATTGAAAAATGCATTAGAAAAAATGGATTTAACAGAGATATGCAGAACATTCCAGCTAAAGGAATATATATCCTTCTCAGGTACACATAGAACTCTTTCCAGGATAGATCATATTTTAAGCCATAAACAAGCCTTAACAAATTTAAAAAGAATGAAACCAGATCAACCATTTTTCTGACCACAAAGGTGTGAAATTAGAAATAAATTACAAGATGAAAAATGGAAAATTCACCAATGTTTGGGGATTAAACAATAGGCTAGTAAACATTCAATTTGTCACAGAAATCAGAAGTGCAATAAAGAAAACCTTGAAACAAATGAAAATGGAAATACACATACAGAAATCAGTTGCATTCCTTTACATGGATGATGAAGCATCTACAAGTAAAGCAAACTATCCCATTCACAATAGCATTAAGAGACAATAAAACAATAAAGTTGGACAAGGAATTTAAAAATGTGTGCAATGAAAACTATGACTTTGCTAATAAAAATCAAAGAAGACACAAATGAAAAGACATCCTGCATTCATCACAATACTTAATATTGTTAAAATGGTCATACTACCCAAAGCCATCTTCATATTCAATGCAATTCCCACCAAAATGAATAAGGCATTCTTTGTAGAAATAGAAGAAATAGGGGTGCCTGGATGGCTTTGTCTATTGAGGGCCTGACTCTTGATTTTGGCTTAGGTCATGATCCCAGGGTCATGGGATTGAGTCCTGCGTCAGGCTCCACGTGGAGCCTGCTTAAGTTTCCCTCCCTCGCTCCCTCCACCCACCCCTCTTCCCAATTTGTGCTTGCCCTCTTTAAAAAAAAAAAAAACAACATAAATAAATCAAGAAGAAACAACCCTAAAATTGGTGTAGAATTACAAAAGGCCTCGAACTTATGAATTTTATGAATTTCAAATTGTACCTCAAAGCCATAGTAATAAAAACAGTATAATAATGACATGAAAATACACACATTAACTAATGGAACTAAATAGGGAGCCCAGAATTAAATCCCAACATATATAATGGACTACTATTTGAAAAGGGAGACAAGTACCCAACGAGAAAAGGACAGTTTCTTTCACAGATGATACTGGCAAAACTGGAGAAACCCCTGCAGAATAATGAATTGGACTCTCATTTCATAGAAAGCACAAAACAATACTCAAAATGCATCAAAGACATAAATGTAAAACTTGTTACCATAGAACTCCTAGAAGAAAACAGAGAAGTTCATTGATATTAGTCTAGGCAATTATTTGGGGGCCCCTAAAAGCATAAACCGCACAAATAAAAATCAAACCAAACGGCATCAAACTCAAAAACCGCTGAACAGCAAAAGAGAATATCAACAAAATGAAAAATAACCTACAAAATTGAAGAAAACTTTTGTAAATTTTATGTCAGATAATTCTTAAAAATACAGAAATAACTCATTCAACTTAATAACAAAAACAATAAGCAATCCAGTTTAAGACAGTATAGGCCATTTTCCAAAGAGGACACCAAAATATCAAACAAAAAGTTGCTCAATGTCAATAATCATCATGAATGATCAAATTAAGCCCATAATAGCTATTATCAAGAAGACAAGAGACAGCAGGGACTGGCGAGGAGGATGTGGTGAGAGGCAAACACTTAAAAGTTGCTAGTGGGAATGTAAATGAGTCCAACCACTATAATTAACTATGTGAAAGTTCCTCAAAATATTAAAAATAAATATACCTTATGATCCAGCAATTCTACTTCTGGGTATATACCCAAAGAAAGTGGAAACAGGAGTTTGACAAGTTGTATGCACTCCCATATTGCACATAGCATTATTTGCAATAGCCGAGATATGGAAACAATCCAAATGTTCATCAATGGATGAGTGGATAAAAAAGATGTAGTACATATACACAAGGAAAATTATTCAACCTTGAGAAAAGATACTCTGCCATATTTAACATGGAAGGACCTTGAGCACATTATACTAAGCATAAGTCAAACAGAGAAAGACAAATACTGGTGGATATCACTTATATGTAGTCTTAAAAATAGACTCTTAAAAAAATGCAGTAAAATGGTGGTTACCAGAAGATGGGGGAGGTGGATAAGATTAATGATGTTTACAAGTACCAACCTGTAATGAACAGTAAATAGACCATTGAGATCTAATGCACAGCATAATGAATATATATAATACTATAGTATCATTATGTAAGGTGATAAATACTGTTATAGTTTCAATCATATTACAATATAAATGTTTTGAATTAACATTCATGCTGTATTCCTTAAATTTACACAAAAGTATGTCAATTTTATTCAATTAAAAGAAAGAAAAAGTATAAAACACATTAATTTTGTGTTGATTACATGTTGAATTATAGTATTTGGAATTAAATAAAATGCAATAATGTTTTTAAATAACTGGGACAGATTACAGAGCCATAGAACCCTCAAAATAAGAAAATGTATGATTTGTTTAAAAACTATAAATTCCTATCCTACATAATAACTACCAAACTGATATTTTTATTTTAATTCCCCCCATGGAACATATTCTTCATTTATTGTCTCTGGTTAATGTATCTAAATTGATCTCTAACCAAGGAATTATGAATATAGCTTTCTATATTCTATTATACTCCCATCTAAATGACCCAAAACAGAACAGTTTTCAGTAAGATTTCCTTTTTATTTTAATGAATAAATTTGCATCTGGATTTGTAAAGTCTTCATTAGAAGACTAAAAAATAAATTATTAATATTTTCAAGCAAATATAAAAAATTCAAGAATAATTGGAGCTAATGTTACCAAGTAGAAAAAATGTGGATGTGACCTGAAAAACAAATAATCCAGTGAAGAAACGGGCAGAAGACATGAACAGACACATCTCCAAAGAGGACATCCAGATGGCCAACAGACACATGAAACGATGCTCAGCATCCCTCCTCATCAGGGAAATACAAATCCAAACCACACTGAGATACCACTTCACGCCGGTCAGAGTGGCTACAATGAACAAATCAGAAGACTCTAGATGCTGGTGAGGATGTGGAGAAACGGCACCCTCCTACACTCTTGGTGGGAATGTAAAATGATGCAGCCCCTCTAGAAAACAGTGTGGAGATTCCTCAAAAAATGAACAATAGAACTCCCCCATGACCACGCAATAGCACTGCTAGGAATTTACTCAAAGGATACAGGAGTGCTGATGCATAGGGGCCCATGTACCCCAACGTTCATAACAGCACTCTCAACAATAGCCAAAACATGGAAAGAGCCTAAGCGTCCATCAACAGAAAAATGGATCAAGAAGATGTGTTTCATCTATACAATGGAATACCACGTGGCAACGAGAAAGTCTGAAATCTGGCCATGTGTAGCAACATGGATGGACCTTGAGGGTGTTATGCTGAGTGAAATAAGTCAGGCAGAGAAGAACAGATACCATATGTTTGCACATATAGCTGGATGAGGAGGAACGAACAGAGGACCATAGAGGAGAAGAAGGGGAAAAATATTTGGGGAGAGGGAGTGAGGCAAACCATGAGAGACTCTTGAATGCTGAGAACAAACTGAGGGCTGATGGGGCAGAGGGAGAGGGAAAGGGGGGTGATGGGCATGGAGGAGGGCACTTGTGGGGATGAGCACTGGGTGTTATATGGAAACCAACTTGACAAACTATTTAAGAAAAAAAAGAAAAAAGAAAAAATGTGGATGTGGAAATTGTTAAATATGATTACAATCTAGTCTTAATTTTGCTACTGATTAGTTGAAAAAGTTTCATATAGCTTTAGGGTTTTAACTTACTTATCTATAAAAAGAACATTTTGAAGTTAAATTAGATTATCTCTAAGGTACAACTTATATTTCATAATTTGGCATACGTTTATCATTCTCAGTCCTTTCTTGGTGATCAACATATACTCAGGTTAATGTTGCAGCCAAGTATAACTGCCTCTTCAGATTTTTAACTTGCTTTACTCTATAATGATGCTATTCTTGAAGGACACTACCAAGAATAATGCATATATTAAGCCCTCTTTATAAAATACATGTTCAGAGTATAAACTAATTCCATGATTTACAAGATAACTAAAGGAGGAGAAACAATGGTTACATTTATGAGCTATCAGAATAAATGGATGAATTAATGAAATGAAAATGCCTTTGTTAGGTACTTGAATAGAAGTAATTAATGCTCTCAGTTACTCCAAGAGTTGTTGATATAGGTAAGAAAGACAAAAAAAAAAAAAAAAATTCATTTACTTTAGATGATAAACTCAAGTAGCAACTTTTCATTCTATTTTGTGTTTTATGATAGTATGGTTTTATGATAGTAGTTAATGCATGTTACAATAATTTCAGCCAATATATGAAGAACAAACTAAAGGCAACCATAACTGCATATCTAGGTATGACAAACACGAATATTTTAGTGACATGCCAGAGAGAGTATTGGGAGCCAAAGGACACCTCTCTGGAGCCAAGTTATCTGCTGAATCCCCTCTCTATAAAATTACTCTTTTAAGCTCTTTCTTTTCTGATTCAGTGTCAGATTTTAATATATACGTTATATATTAAAAATACTTCTCTAACTATACTATATTACAAGGGTTAAATAATAGAAAACATATATTGTATATAGTATATGTTATATATCATATAATTTTATTACATTATATAGCACATTGTATGTAACATATTTACACAAATTTCTGAATTGCATCAGTTATTATACATGCATCATATTTACTTCTAAGCATTTTCCCAAAGATTAATAACTGGCTACTTAATTGTACAAAACTGAGGCACATTATAAAGTTATAGAATCTTCAATAGGATTTGGTTTCAAAAAACAAATGCCTCTTCCACATAGTACATATGGCATTACATTTTTAAATTTTGGTATATTGTAAAACATATTCTTCATTCAATGTCTCCAGTTAATGGGCTTAAATATACTGCATAGTATTTGCGACATATGGATGTACTTGAATTGATTTAGTAATTCTGCTATTATTAAGTATCTAGGTTGCTTTTAGTAATTTACTATTACAAATAATTCTATTAATAGACTTGTTTTAATCCTTTATGCAGTAAGATTTACAATTATTTGATAATTAGTATAATCTGTAAAAACTTTATCATATTATCCATGCTTACCTAAATAAAATTCTAAAAAATGTAGCTCAAAAATTTTGAAACACTGGAACATTCATGTATTTTATCAGTTTTATAGCCACATTGTTTGATGAGGGAATATAAGGTTCATAAATTCTCTTAGGCTTCCTTATCATTCAAACACATTCTTTCATATGCATATGTCATTTATAATTTGCTGATGCTTTAAAATATTAGATCCAAACTAGACAAGCAAAATACTTAAGGATTCCATTTTGCAATACATTCTTTGTAATTATAGCAATTACTCTAGTGGGGGAAGTAAGTGGGTCATTAGACATATTATGTCATATTAGTCAGATTTTATTCTTTTGTAATCTATTACTTAAATATTAGTTTATGTCATATATAATTCTTATGTCAACTCATCTCTCCAAAATGCCAATTCTTACACACACCTCTACCCACCATATCTATTTAATTAGTAAAATGTCTATTGTCTTCATTCAAGAATCGGCTCCTTTTTTTATCCTATTCTACACAGCTCTTTTTCATTCTTATTCTCAAGAATTTGTCATTCTTTCTGATTGTACCTTACCCTTCAAGTACTTGTCATACTATACTTATCATACTGCCTATACTCATACAGTTCCTTGAAATATATGAGTTACTTAAAGGCAGGATCCATATTGAATAGTTACGTATATCATTCAAAGACTTTAGCACCCAATATAACTACTGGCTTGGTGCTAACAATGAATGAACAAACAGATATTTTCATGGTATTTAAGGATCATAATTAAAATTTCTTGTGCTCTTTTATTTTCAAGCTCTGTGAAGATTTTGCTACATAAAGAATATCATTTAAGATGTAGTTGTTTCCTTATCTTTTCTGTTTTATAGACTTAGATCTTAAAATACATTAAGAAAGGAATATAAAATGATTGGCAATCTTGCAAGAATGGTATTTTTATAAATTCATCCTTGGCACAGAGAAAATTGTGATCACAACCTGTCACCATTCTAAACATCATTTTTATGGTTGTGAACAAAATATATTTGGCGGGGAGTAATTTTAGACAGAAAAAAAATCACCCTGATTTCTCAAATAGGAATGGAAAATTCCCTGAGCTATCACCAATATATCAAGGTTATTCACAGAATGTTTTTAGATATATTGTATGTAGGAGATATTTTTATTTATAAGGTTACCACAGTGATAACTACACACAGTATACATTCAAAAATACTTAAAAACATCAAACTTTGGGAAACCCTAGAAAATAGCGAAGGAAAACAAATGAGTATTTATACCCATGCTGAATAGTTAATTATGTCTTAGTGAAGGCATGTACTTTCTTGAGAAAAATTATATCATGCAAATTGCTCTCAGCCTTGGGAAAATCCATTGGGAAGACAAAGGTAGATGTGAAAGAGAAGGCATCCTTTCTCCTCTTCCTACCACATATGGTGCTTGGCCTCTGACCAACTAACTGATAACCTCTGTTAAAGTGTTTTCACCTTGGTAGGAACTTTCTGAAAGAAGTGTCATCAAGGTCTAAAAGAATTTAATCTTTAATTACAAACTTTCAACCTGAGTTTGACAGTGGACGGTGGTAGCTCTTTGTAGATGGCCCCACGCTTAGTCTTCTTAACTCACATTGTCGAGCTCCCCATTCACTTAGTTTTTGTCATCAACTGCCCCCTTGTGGACAGTTGCTCTTACATACAATATTCCTCACCTATTAAGTACTATTTTGTCCTTTTTTTGAACTGGCTAGAAGCAGGG
Source organism: Hyaena hyaena (assembly GCF_003009895.1). NCBI lineage: Eukaryota > Metazoa > Chordata > Mammalia > Carnivora > Hyaenidae > Hyaena > Hyaena hyaena. The sequence continues at coordinate 351,609 of NW_024081048.1, read as the reverse complement.
ATAGGAAGAAGCAAATAGAATTAGAGCAAAGCTGAATATTACAGTTTTTTTAGCAGTCTATTTTATAAATTCTTTATAATATATTTATTGATAACTAAAAAGCCTCTGGTTCAGGTGGGTTGTATTTTGTCATCATCCCCATTTTACAGATAAATCTACTGAGATCAAAATTATTAAGTGAAGTCAATTAACAGGAGAGAAAAGTAGGCCTGGTATCCTATCCAAATAGCATGTTTCCAAATTCCCTGTCTTTTTCCTAACAAAATAGAAAAATAGAAAAATCTCAGAGTCTTCAGAGGGAATATCGAGTAAAACTTCAGTTAATATTGAAAATATTCTTATCTAGGCAGAACCGCCCCTCTTGCACACACAGCTGCAAAGACTTAATCAGACAAATAAGCCACCTAAGACCAACCCCATTCTAAGAGGAAGAATCCCCCCCCACACACACACACCCACAGTGTTGACAGTTCTCTGACAGTGACAGGTTAGTAGAGATTCCTGCTAACTAGTAAGAGTGGGAGGTTTTCAGGGCAGTCGTGACCTAGAGTCAAGGTCTTAAAGGGAGTCAACAATTAAGTTTGACCCTGACCCTAGGGAGAAGCGATCCTGTGATGGATTACATTGCCTGGGATATCTTCCCTTTATTTCCACTATAACTATGTAAGCATCTGCTCTCTCTGGTTCCCCATTCTCTTGCTACACTCACTCCTGTTTCATTACATATTTTGCATGGTTTGAAAGGAGTACAAAAAACTGTTCTTTACAGAAATGAAGGTCCAGATGCTCACAAACCAATCGAATGGTGGTCTTCAACTCCACTGACAACTGCACTTTACTTTTTCATTTTGCATTCAATTTACTTGCCTATTCTTGAAAAGACATTAACCAAAATTAATAATTCTAAAGCTCTCTAAAAATTCCTTGGCATTCTAAAAATGCACTGGGTCGGAGAGAGTGGAAGAAAATATCTTTAGATCCTGTTGAAATGAAAAAATAAGCTTCATTCCAAAACAATGTCATTTATAGAATTCAACACAATAAACTTTTGTGTGCAAATAATTTAATAGGTCATCATAAATTTTGATTGAAAAAGTCAAAAAAGGAAATACATTCCATTTTTTCCATGTGCAATGTACTGAAATGCATGCCAGTTTCACTTATGGCAAATTACTCTGTGGGAGGCAATGCATATTAATATGTGTGTACAAAGAATATAGCTTCGCAGACTGCAAGAACATCAATATTTTCAACCACCAGATGGCAGGAATACAGCTATAGAACTTAGAATCTAAAAATTCAGATTCTACTAAAGAAAAATGTAACTACAGTCCCCATCTTGATTTTATTTTTAGTTGAATAGCCATAAAAATATATTGGTGTAAATTCTGTTGTGTGTAAAGCAGAAAAAATTACTTTTATTAACTACAGCTTTCCATTTGAATGGGCTGCCAGCTCATTTTTGCATCAGATTATGGATTCTTTTAAAAGAATTATTTTTAAAGACATGCTACAACCAGATCTGGACTATAAAACAACTTATCTATTTAATCAGCATCTCCTTCTGGAAGGCATTCTAAATCAATCCCACCTGTTTCTAACCATGCACCACAATCCTTGTTTTACATTCTCAACCTTCTATCCTTTTCTCATTTTTCAAAACCTCATCAGTTGTCTGTGCATCTGAACTGCCCTGGATGAGATGGGCTGGCTGGGTCATTCTCTCATGGGCTGGTGTAATGTGATCTCCAGTAAGAACAATATGGATTTAATTTTGATTTGCTGCAGTAATGTTTATGTATTAGGTAGTTATAATATAATACCCATAAAATAATACAGAGGAAATGTCTATATAACATAAATAAACAAATTCAGATTATAGGAACCTGGAATATCTCATTTCAGTGGTATAGATATTGTGATAACTATTTTTCTTACCTTCCAACAAGAGATATTATGAAATACCTCATTAAGTTAGATGATTTCTACAATATTTGATCTTCCTTAGATTAGCTAAATTTTTAATGTCTTCAATGTAAAAATTTTATTTTTGTAAAATTTTGTAAATGTAAACATTATTAATGTAAGTTAACAATAATAGCAATAATGTAAGTTAATTGGGTGTCAAAAAGTGTCCAAGAATTTTAAAAGGATACAACTTAATCTTTTTAACAACCCTTAGATATAAGTACCATGAATGTCCCCATTTTACAGTTTAGGCTGCTGAACCACTTTAGACTATAGAACTTTCCCAAATCTCACAGGTAATATACATGTAGCTGAGCCCAGACTTATAGTCAGGTAATCATAGTCTCCTGTTTCTACTCTTAACCACCATGTCATTCATCTGAACTGGACTATTAAACAAAATAAGAACAACAAAACGACAACAGAAAAACCTACACATTTCTTCATTATTTACTTTGTGCCTTTGTTCAATAACTATTGAATTCCTACTTGCTATCAAGGATGGAATATTCTTAGAAAAGTTTTTAAGTGGACCCTACTCTGGAAGGTGTACAGTATGATGGAGAACAGATATGTGATATGTAAAGACAATAAGGATTCAGGGGCATCATGACAGTTATGCAGAAGGTCTAAGACCAAAAAAAAAAAAAAAAAAAGTGGATAAAGGTACTTTTTACAAGTGTTTTCTACCAGGTGACTGGACAAGTGGTGTAGGTCAAGGGAGAACAGGCATAGGCATGTGCAGAAGTACTATAGAGTGAGGCAGATTTGAAGATATGTAAGTAGTTCATTATTCTGAGCTGAAGTCAGATGCTTAACCGACTGAGCCACCCAGGTGCCCCTAAATTTAATACACATTTTTATTGCAGTGATACATGGATATACTTTTAAAATGTGATAGTAAATGTAATAGTAAAATGTAAATAGTTCTACAAAGTTTGTTACAAAAACCCAGTAGTCTCTAAAACACAGCCCAATTCTAGGCCCTAGAGGCATTTTTCTTTATTTTTAAAAAGTGTTTATTTAAATTTTTTATTTTTAGAGAGACGGTGTGAGAAGGGGAGGGGCAGAGAGGGAGAGAGAAAGAATCCCAAGCAGGCTCCATGCTGCCAGTGCAGAGATAGATGCAGGCCTTGAACTCTTGAACTGTGAGATCATGACCTGAGCTGAAACCAAGAGTAGTATGTTTAACCACCCAGGTGCTCCAGTTTATTTATTTTAAAGAGAGGACATGCAGGTTTCCACATGAATGCTTGACAGTGGGGGAGGAGCGGGGAGAGAGAGAGAGAGAGAGAGAGAGAGAGAGAGAATCCCAAGCAGACTCCAGGGTGTCAGGGCAGAGCCTGAAATGGGGCTTGATTTCACCTGAGCTGAAATCAAGAGTCAGGTAGTTAGCTAACTGAGCCACCCAGGCACCTGAAAAGGCAATAATTTCAATTCCAAGTTGCTTCTTTTGAAATTTGCCCTCAGATTTATAAACATCATGTGTATATCATTTTTTTTCAGTTTTAGATATTAGCTATTGACTTCCTACAGAGTAAGAGTGTTCACCTGTTTTAATCACTTATTAAGTGATTAAAATCGTATATCATGATTCGTGGGTTCGAGCCCCACGTCGGGCTCTGTGCTGACAGCTAGCTCAGAGCCTGGAGCCTGTTTCAGATTCTGTGTCTCCCTCTCTCTTATCCTCCCCTGCTCACTGTCTCTCTCTCTCTCTCTCTCTCTCTCTGTCTGTCTCAGAAATAATTCTCTCTCTCTCTCTCTGTCTCAGAAATAATTTTTTTTATTTTTAAAAAAATTTAAAAATGTGTATTAAATTTAAAATAATTATTAACATTAAGAATAGTAGTGGTTTGAAAGCTATCTTAAGGAATCAGGGGATGCCATCTATGTTTTGAAAATCTGTGGCACATGCTGTGAGGAAAGGGCATTCTCCTCAAGATGGGCATCTGAGGAAGACAGTGTAATCTGCGGAGAGGAGTTTTGATCAATGTGAGAGGTGTAGAGTGCTTGAAGACATAGGAAAGTTTGTTCAAAGGAATTTTAAGTTTCCACTGTGTCATATAAAAGAAAAATCTGGAAAGAAGACTCCCGATAGCATGGGAATTAAAAACAGTTATTTTAAAAAGCATATTAATAAAAATCAACAGGCAAATGCAATTTCAGTACATGAATCATCCCCTCACCACCCATAGATCAATGTCTTGGTATTTGATACGGACCACAGAAATATTTTTAAGTCCAAAAGCCTTAACAAGAAAATCTTGAAGGTCTTATGACCCTGCTAACTATCCTACTCTGATTAGAAAGATACATAACAAAAAAAAAGGAAGAGAGCAGATTATTTAAAACAAAACTAAATTAACTGCATTTCTTCCCCCTTTAGAAGGTGATCATGTTAACACAATAGGGCAGAGGCCTACTGAACCCTTCTGTCCTCACGCATATACACAAGTTGACAATTTAAGTAACAGAGTTCGTGTCTTGAAGCCAGAATATTATATTCAGATGTTTCTAGGATCACATTTTCCTAACTCTAAAATCCTCAGAGTAAGCAAGGCAGAGCATAGAGCAGTGTGCCAGGAATGAAATAGAATTGTTTTGCCTCAGGCAATCACGAATTTGCCCGTGGAGGCCGAGCACGGTGCTCTGGCTGAAACACACACCCTCCTTTGTTGGTAGCATTTATGCTTCCCTCCCATCCCCTTCCCCTTCTTCTGACCTTCACATAATTGATTCAAGAAAGGAGTACTTCAAAAGTAGGTCATTTCCAATCCACACAGTTCGGAATACGTATTTAAGTGTTTCTTGGTGACTAGAAGGTAGAAATAGACTACAGAGTTCAATGAATTTACACTTTTCCTAAGAGTTAGACTGTAAACTTTACCTTTTTCTTGATCTCCTTTTTGTTTACAGATTTAAGAATCCTAACATTTTTAGAGACCCCTCACTCCACCCTGAGATTTCAGTTATTCCCACTGGATGATATGGTTCCACTACAGCACCATTAACTGCCACAAATTTTAGTACATAGTAAAACAAATCTGACTTCCTGATTTTAAGGGATTTTGTAATTTGGCAACTGACACAGATATTTTCAACGGAATAAATTCTTCCTCCTGTTATTTGATCTGCACTTTCTGAAGAACTTCTAGTTCCCTAAATATGACATGGTGATGTCAGTCACATCCTCACCTTGTTCTTCTGGACAGAATCTAATGTTTTCCAAATGAGTAACTATTTTGAATTGCCTCCAAGATTAAGGACAATTTACCATCTCAAATGTAGCGACTATCTCCAATTTTCTTCAGCCATCTAAGGTAGGATCATTCCCTGCTTCATCCTGTAATTACAGTCTAATGTTTTATATTCATTCATACTTTTATTGCATCAGTTCCCTGACTATAGCATGAGACTCTCAGAGCACTGGTTAACCTGATTGTTAAGCACCGCCCCCCCCCACAAGTCTCCTAGTTAGTGGTCTGGAAGGAGACCTAAGATTTGACATTTCTAAACAAGCTCTCAGATAATGATGCTGCAGCAGTTTTGGATCATACTTTGAGAACCTCTGGTTTAATAGTTTACATTCATTTACATCTGTTTATTCCATGTGTTAGAAGGTACATCAGACATGTGGACTAAGTGCAATCCTATTTACTGCCCATTCTATGCATGACAACACAGAAGCAGAGAGAATAAGTATTATACCCAAGGTCATAGAAATAAGAGAGGCATAATCCAGATCCAAACTGAATTCAGAAATTACCCTAGGTAACTATTGTTTGACAGGTATATCATTAAATATTGAAACATTTGATCACCTAGGTGGCTCAGTCAGCTGAGTGACCAACTTCAACTCAGGTCATGATCTCACAGTTCTTGATTTGAGCCCTGAATCGACAGCAGAAAGCCCACTGACAGCAGAAAGCCCACTTTGGATCCTCTGTCCGCCCCCTCTCTCTGCCCCTTCCCTGCTTGTGGACTCTCTCAAAAATAAACAAACATTAAAAAAAAATGTATTAAAGGAGTACCTGGATGGCTTAGTCAGTTAAGCGTCAGACTTGTTCTCAGGACATGATCTCATGGTTCGTGAGTTTAAGCCCCATGTCGGGCCTTGCACTGACAGTGCACAGCCTGTAGCCTGCTTCAGATTCTATGTCTCCCTCTCTCTCTCTCTGCCCCTCCCTTGCTTATGTTCTTTCTTTCTCTCTCTCAAAAATATATAAACATTTAAAAAATTAAAAATATATGTACATTAAATATCTAAGCATTTCCATTTAACAAAGAAATACTACTATAGGAGATTAGAAAACATTAAATTTTTCTTTCTCAATCTCGGTCATCCTTGCTTCTGACTCCAAGCTATAGATAACTAATGTGGTATTCTCGTTTAATAAGGAGTTGCTAGCTCAAAAGTAGTATCCAAGAAGTAATTGTTCAGAGATTGCAAACAATGTGAAAAAAATAATTTATTATGTTTTTTAAATCCAAAAGCTCTCTTTAAGTGCAGTGAGCTGGATGGAGAAAGATTGAAAGCAGCCAAGAGTTGGTATATAATTTCAATTAAAGATAGTTTCCACTATTCTGTAATTAAGCCAATAAGGACATAAAGTCAAGGTTATCTACAATGATTATAATTCACCTGTTGATAGTCAAGAATTAAACAGTTTATGATTACTGTTTTATAGGCAAGCAAACAAGAAAAAGCAGACTTCTCCATGAGAGTACAATAGGTCAGGAGCAGGTTAAAAAAACAGTTCTGGTTTTCCTTACTTGGATTAGACAGTTAAACACTGTGAGCTAATTGGAGCATTACTGAACCTATTAAAAAAAAATAACCCTAAATCTAAAGAAAACCTAAAAAAGGTGATCCTTTATTTTCTGGGGGAAAAAATTCTTATCTCTGGTAAATACTCACTTTAACTTACCTTTTACTGCAATGACAACATGCCCAGAAAAAAACAAAAAATTCAGAGCAGGGCTTTATGTCAGATTCAGAATTTAAAGGCACCTGGTTTAGTGAGATCAAAATATTTAGAGCTGTACTGAAGAAACGACACGTTTCCAGCATGTAGATTACATTTGGAGGAAATGGTAGGGAGGTTTGGATCTTAGTAGAGATACTAGGAATTGAAGAGAAGAAATTAAATTAATAGGAATGTAGTACAAATCTGCAGATCTTTGAACTTTTTATATGAAAAGAAAGAGATGGGCACTTCTCTGGGGGCTGTCCATGGAGGCCCGTCATGTGCCATTCATCATTTCATCTTCCGTGTCTAGACCACTACCATCATCTGCATATTAAGGGGTTTTTTCCATGTATGAAAATGAGACAAGGTTTTGAGCCTGGTAACTGGGAGAAGTAGAGTGGGACTCATGTACATAAGTGAAAGGAAGAAGGCCTGCTTTGGAGGAGGGAAAAAAAGGTTTCCTACCCTGGACAAGTCTGCAAACAGCATCAATCAATTATCTTACAGGCAGTAGAACATGGGCATAGGGGTTTGGAAAGAGTTCAAAGATAAAAGAAATAGAGTGGCCAAAATCGACGTAAGAGGGTAATGGAAATACATAGAGGAGAAAGTGTACAGAAAGAAGAGGGTCTAGAACAGATTTTACATTTCAGAAGCAAGAGAATGGGAACTTGAGAAGAAAGCACAATAAGAATTTCCAGGGACAAAAAAAAAGGGGAGACTAGGTAATACATAGGAGGCAAGAGAGGAGACAGTTTGATGAACACAGAGATGTCTATACTCTGGTATCATTAAATTGATGTGTGCTTATGTTTTAAGTCACTTGGCAAGAAGTTGATGGTAATAAAGCTAAACTTCAGGAAAGAAGTTTTGATTACTGCAACAGAATACAACCTATCATATTTGGTTTCAATTTATTTTTAATTGTTTATTTATTTTTGAGAGAGAGACAGAGACAGAGACAGAGTGCAAGCTGGAGAGGGATAGAGAGAGATACACACACACAAAATCTGAAGCAGGCTCCAGGCTCTGAGCCGTCAGCACAAAGCCTGACACAGGGCTTGAACTCATGGACTGCGAGATCATAACCTGAGCCAAAGTCAAACGCTTAACAGACTTAGCCACCCAGGCACCCCTCTTATTTGGTTTTAAAAATCTGTCTTTCCAGGGGTACCGGTGTGGCTCAGTCAGTTAACTGTCCGACTTCGGCTCAGGTCATAATCTCATGCTCTGTGAGTTTGAGCCCCATGTTGGGCTCTGTGCTGACAGCTCAGAGACTAGAGCCTGCTTCAGATTTTCCCTTTCTCTCTCTGTTCCTCCCCCATTCACACTCGGTCTCTCTTTCTCAAAAATAAACATTGCAAAATAAAATAAAATGAAAATCCATTATTCCTCCAAGATCCTCGGGCACAATTAACCAGGCTTCACTATGAACTAAATGCAGACAGATTAGGAAACATATAATGAAATCCAGTATCAACACTTCTATTAACCATTGTCCTCAGGCATAGTGAGGACATAGTAACTTCTATTCACCAGAAAATGAAATAAAAATGTAATATTGGAGAGATCATAACTGTATTTTTTAAACATTTTTTAATGTTTATTTTTATTATTGAGACTGAGGGAAACAGAGCATGGATGGGGAAGGGGCAGAGAGAGAGACACAGAATCCAAAGGATGCTCCAGGCTCTTAGCTGTCAGCACAGAGCTTGATCTGGGGCTCAAACCCACAAACTGTGAGATCATGACCCGAGCCAAAGTCAGACGCTTAACTGACTGAGCCACCCAGGCACCCCATAACTCTCTATTTTGTAGTATAGATTGCATACAGTGACTTTCCTCCAAAAGTACAGAAAAAGGGTTGGTGGAAATGCACAGTAGCTTTACAGTAGTGGACTAGCTGGATAAACACTACTTTAACTAAGTGATTAAAGCCAATAGCAATAGTCATAAATCATGTAGATAGTAAGTACCCTTGATATGACATGATGAAAATACTACCTTACTTCTGTGTTTTTCCTTCCCCAAATCCATAGCCTCTGTCAAATCATGAGACAGAAAGAAAATTCCAAGTGAAGAACTGTTTCCAAAATACCTGACTATTAAGTAATTCTTCAAAGAGTGAAGATTATCAAACACAAAGAAAATCTGACAAACTCCCAAAGCAAAAAGAGACTAAAGAGTGGTGACCAAATGTAATGTAATGATATTGTAGATGGTATCCTAAAATTAAAAAAAAGACTTTTAGTAAAAACTAAGAAAAACTAGAGCACTTGGGTGACTCAGCCATTTGGGTGTCTGACTTGATTTCAGCTCAATTCATGAGATGGAGCCCCACATTTGCCTAAGATTCTCATTTTCTATCACTATCAAAAGTAAAAAATAAAGTTAGGAAATATGAATGCATTTTTACTATAGTTAACCTTACTGTATCACTATCAGTTCATTAGTTGTAAAAAAAATGTGCCATACTAACGTAAAAGTTAACAAGAGAAACTGTGGAGTAGGGGTAGGGTATATGGAAACTCTGTACTATCTGCTAAATTGCACTCTAAATCAAACAATTCTAAAATTTCAAAGTCACTTTTCAAAGATGTCACTTACTGACAACAATATACATCATCAAAGTTTACAAAGATTACAAGGTCTTTATAAATCTAATTCATTGGAAGACATTTAAAAAGATATATAGGAGGGGCGCCTGGGTGGCTTAGTCGGTTAAGCGTCCGACTTTCGCTTAGGTCATGATCTCGCGGTTCGTGGGTTCGAGCCCCGCGTCGGGCTCTGTGCTGACTGCCAGCTCAGAGCCTGGAGCCAATTTCAGAGTCTGTATCTCCCTCTCTCTCTGACCCTCCCCTGCTCACGCTGTCTCTCTCTCTCTCCTAGAAATAAATAAAAAATATTTTAAAAAAATAAATAAATAAAAAGATATATAGGAAATAAAACATGAACAATGAATCCAGAACATCAACATTGTAGGTCTATCAATTCTTCCCAAACTGACCAATAGTTACGAATGTTAACTGACACTGATCGAACTATTATTTTGGTGGAAATTGAAAAGCTAAATCAAAAATTGTATGGAAGTACAAAGACCCAGAATAGGTAAGATACTCTTAAGGAAGACAAAAGTGTAGAAGAATTACCTTACCAAACACTACGAAGTATTATAAATTTAGATTAAGATAACCCGGTATTACTTAAATATAAACTAGTTGAACAGAACTCTCATCTCCTCTTCCAACAGAAAGCCCATATATATTTGCTAATTGCTTTATGATAGAATATTACAGGGCAATGGAGAAAGGATAGAATTTTCAATAAATGGTACTGACACTACATTTTTATGGCATGCAATCATCAAATTAAATTACTCTCTCACACCATATATAAAAAAGTGTAGAACATTTAAAGACAATATAAATCTATAAAACTAATAATAGGCAATATAGAACAATATCTTTATGTTACCAGTTAGGGAAGGGTCTCTTAAGTAAGATACAAAATAACACACACAAAGAAATTAGTAATGTTTTATGGTATCAGAAGATACCACAAGTAAAATAAAACAAACTAAAAATGGGGGGTGGGGAGATGAGTTAATATCCAAAATATATAAAGAAAAGTTTACCATTGTATTAAGAACACACATAACACAATAGAAAAGATGGCAAAAGCCATGTAAAGCACATTACAGAAGAGTAATTCTAAACATGAAGTAAACACATGAAATTATGCTCAGCCTCCAAATTAGGAAGCAGATGGGAGCTATACTTACAGTGATCATAGTATATGGGAGCTATACTTATGGTAAGCATAGTATAATGTACATTGACTTGCAGATTCACTATGTTGTACACCTGAAACTAATATAACTCTGTGTCAACTATACTTTAATAATAAACCAAAATTAAAAATTAGTCTGAGAGGAGTGACTGGGTGGCTCGGTAGGTTAAGCATCCAACTCTTGCTTTCAGCTCAGGTAATATCTCAGTTTCATAAGTTTGAGCCCCACGTCAGGCTCTGTGCTGACAGCAGGAAACCTGCTTAGGATTCTCTCTCTCTGCCCCTTCCCCACTCTCACGGTCTCTGTGGCTCTCAAAATAAATAAATTTTAAAAAACAATTAGTCTGAGAAATGCAAATTAAAATAACCATTAAATAGTTTGATACCCAGAGAAATGGCACATAGGAAAGTGGGACATTGTCAGGTGTGGGTGAAAACCAAAACAAATGGGATGGGTATAAAATGATGTAAGGAATACTACTTACTTCAAGCATTTTGCAAGATGAATGGAAATACTCTAAACAAAGCTAATCCTGGGGCACCTGGGTGGCTCAGTCGGTTAGGCGTCCAACTTCAGCTCAGATCATGATCTCACAGTTCGTGGGTTCGAGCCCCACATTGAGCTCTGTGCTGACAGCTAGCTCAGACTGTTTCAGATTCTGTATCTCCCTCTCTCTCTGCCCCTCCCCTGCTTACGTTGTCTCTTTCTCCCTCTCTCAGAAATAAATAAAACATTAAGAAAAATTTTTGTTTAAAATAAACAAAGCTAATCCTGGAATCCAGTAATTCCACATGAGATTATTTACCTAAAGAACTCCAACACATGTGAACTGAGACAAAAGTACTTCTGGAGGGCTGAATACTTGTGGAAACAATCTGAATGTGCATTTGCAAAAGAATCAATAAGTTGCTCTACGTTCATATTGTATTGATGTATGATAACAAGCATGAATGTACTACGCCCTTAAAAAACAGTAAGAATGAATTTCTGGAGCACAGCCTCTAATAAAGTTAAAAGGCAAATCATAGTTGGTTTGTACAAAGTAATTCTCTCCTAGAACCATGAAAACTTAAACATTATGTTGTTTTGGTACACAACAACTTATCATAAAAGTCAAAAAGCGAAGCAAAGGAATGTTAAACAGAAAATTATTTCTTTTGAGCAGAAAAAAATACAGAATGGAATTCAGGAAGATTACAAAGATGATTGCAAAGAGAATAATAACCACTTTCTTGAAACAAGATTTTGACAGAGTATACAGGTGAATTGTCATTGCTTAGCTTACACATATTTACATAATTTTTACATACATAGTAAACAAAAATATACCTTAAAACATAACCAATAAAATTGGGCCATAGCCCTCAAATAATTCGAACAGTCATTTCTACTTAACTCTAGGACATCTCAGAGTAAACTAAGGTAGATAGAATTCTTTCTATAGTTACTTTTGCCCATTTTTCCTACAATAAGATAGGAAGACAAGAAAAGAAACTAACACCCCAGCTATAGAACATCTGACCTCTGCCTTATTTCTGCCTCCTAAGGATGGTAGACAATACCGGAGAACCTGAGTGGTGTGAGAGGTACATGAGGTAGTGATGAGTTTCATCAGGCAAGGTTTGTTGTTACACAGATAACGTTCACCCCTAACATGATCAACTGCCATGCTTAGCCAATCAGTGTTCTGATTATTCTTTTTACTACCTAATTAAGACTAAACCTCCATTAATTAGGAAATCTTCATTCTTTTTAAGAACAATCTGAAGATGACAGAAGTGGCTGACAACTGCAAACTCAAGACAATCAACAAGGACCAGGACAGATGTGTCCCAACCTTTTATTTTCAAAATTATACAGACCTTTCAAACTAAAAGCTCCTTGGAGATATTCTATTTCTACCTCTCATTTTGCAGTGGTCACACTGAATCTGAATGTGCTCTTTAGGAACAGCATTGGCACTGTCAAAAGCTCCTACACTTCTTTGGCACATTACGTGATGATGAGCCTTATGAAGCTTCAAAGCATACTGATGACTGGTCAAAGACAGATTCCTGTACTTTTCATCCAGGAGCAAGAAAGTACACTGACTGGTGAAGGTGCTCACAATGGCAAAAACACAAGGATTGCCTGCTTTATGCAAGTCTAATGATACTTGCTAGGAGCAGTAAACAAAGGAATAGCAGTGGCTTCCCGAAGAAAGAACTATAATTTCAATTCAGCAAGAGAGTAAATAATTACTATTGTACACACATCATTCTTTAAGGATCTATAGCACCAATCTACCGAAAGCACTTAGAGCTAAATTCTGAGCCCTACTAAATGTTTCAGAGTGCTTATTATCATCAGTGAGGCACAGGGTAAAAAATGAAGGATATCAAAAGGCAGAAATTATTACAGATCAGTATAGATTTTAGCTTTTACTTTAATGCATGACTCCTTGGAGATCAAAACAAATGCAAAGTATTATATGAGCCCTTTTTCATGATTTATGATTCATGTAATGGCTGCTGTAGCTGAACCCATTGACTCGGCAAGAATTTAGCATCATTGTAGTTTTGCAGCAGCATCAAAAGTGATTGCTCAGGTCTTAGCAGTGTTGTATTATGGACTAAGTGAATGTATTTTTAGAATTTAATGCTGCATTTCAATGTCATTTGAAAATCCACCATATAAAACTACAGCGCTCAATGCTGAAGCAAAGTCTATTGAGTTTCTTAGAGGAATATGGAAAAATAAATTATAAAACACATTATTATCGACGGTAATAGGCTTTGCACTTGTTACAAGTAACACATTTATTACCATGGCCTCAGTCTAGGACAGCAAATCTCAAGCAAACATTTAATTTGCTCAGCCTGGTTCAACAGCATCTAAGATAGAAGCAGAAAAATTTATTCCTAGAGGAGAATGATCACATGAAATCACCAAAACTCATACATTTTCCCTGTTTTAAATAATTCCTGTGTTTCTTTATATAAGAAATTCTCTATTTTTATTCTTGGAAATTACTCTGTGTTGGGAGCTAGGAGTCAGGATCTTGCTCAGATCTACTATATTATTTGGGTAAGTTACTTTGCTTTCCTTGGCCTGCTTCAGTTTTCTTATTTATAAACTGGAAAGAATGAATTTATTCTTCTGAAGCTGGCTGTTCAGTATCAGCAATATCTAAGGAATTTCCTAAAAAGTCTAATCTTCAGGTTTTAATTGGTTTGAGGCAAATCCTACAGATTTGCATTCTTTTTAAAAAAATTTCCCCCGATGATGCTGATCTATAAACAGCTTCACAAATTAATAAGCTACGTGATTTCAAAGGTCTTTTTTGGCTCTGTGATTCAATAAAATATGCTTGCTGTAAAGGTTACAATTCAGAGGACATTCATTTTGGAATTATAAAAAGCTGATTGCAATTAAATTAACCGTAACGTTGAAACTATACTGAAGAAATGCTTTGAAAATCTAAGAACAGTCAGTTCTAGGATATGGCTCAAGGTCATTAGTATTATGTACTAAAGGTATGCACATTAGGGTCAATTAGGAGACATGTTTATGAGATGAAAGACTTAATTCACATTGTGAACAAAGAAATAAACCCATGTTTTATATACTACTTTTGGGATCATTCTCCATCTATAAAGGCATTTTTGAGATATTTTTTATGAACAGTTTTTAAGACAAATGGGCTTAGTGACCATGTAGTTTTATTACAATAGCTGTCCCTGCCCATCTCCCAAAACAAATACAAATGAGCTGCAAAACTTATCCTTAAATTTTTAAACTAATCCATTTTCCATATGGAGTTATTTGGCATAAATGATCTGACAGAATATTGGAAACTGTCTAAGCCTAATTGGAGAATAATATTAAGCCTTCTCACTGATAATATTAATGTGATTAGGCCACTGAGGCAACTGTCTATGGAAAATAGTCCTGCCTGCATCAAGAGTGAGTTTTCCACTCACAATGGCGATGAAATATTCATTGAATTCTTTTAAGAGCAGTGTCCTATTATTCACATGGTTTTTAACAGGTAAATTAAAATAATTTTCGCATCATCCAGGATAATGCCTGCCAACCCTGATTCTTATTGCATTTTTAGATGTGGATTTTAGCACCTGTAATCTCTGGGAGTCCACATTCAGGTCCCGCCAGAGGCAGGATTCAGCATCTGCACAAAGGCCAATGGAAACATCTGACTACATTGATTTGTTTCATTTATTCATAGGGTAGCAGAGCTGCTGAGTCAGTGTGTTGGAAGTCCACCTTTTAGTCATCTAAAAGGCTGGCCTAAGAGATGAAGATTAACGCTTGTTAAAAAACAAAGAAGGCAGAAAGATTTGAAATAATAAATCCAACAAATCTTTTTAATTTTCCTGGATTTTCTCACTGTTCTACCTGGAGTTTTAATTATTTTTTTGTAACATTTAGTCATGGTTTTGTAAACTTATTTAATCACTGAATATTATATAAAGGAATTGGTATTGACAATTTAACCGAGTAGTGCCATCTCCAGGACCTGGCATGTTGGGACAAACAGTAGTGACAGATTGATGGTGAAAGGAGTTCGACCAGGGGTGCTGGGTGGCTCAGTCAGTTAAGCATCCGACTTTGGCTCAGGTCATGATCTTGCAGTTCATTGGTTCCTGCCGGTTGGGCTCTGTGCTGACAGCTCAGAGCCTGGAGCCTCCTTCAGATTCTGTGTCTCTCCCTCTCTCTGCCCCTCCGATATTCATGCTCTGTCTCTGTTTCTCAATAATAAATAAAAACGTTAAAAATTTTTTAAAAAGTAACTAAAGTCTCACACCATGACCCCTTTTCTCGAGATTTCCAGAGTGTTGCTAAAACATTGGCAGTTTTGTATTTTGCTTTGTTTAATACAAAAACAATCATCCAGGCAGTATTTCTTATAAGAAGGGAGAGAATCTACCAGAGAGATTTAGCAGAAAAGTTAAAAATAAAGGAAATAGAAAAGAAAACAATGATATAGCAGATTTAAATTTGAGAAAGATCACCCTGGAGGCAGTGTGAAGAATGAATTGGAGAGAGCGAGAGAACTGAAGGACAGAGATTTGGGGACAAGTTTACTCCTGCTCTAAATCCCTGACTGGGGGCAGGGGCTGAAAGGGGGCTTTAAGGAGGTATCAGCCACTGGTAAATCAAATATATTTGGGGTGTAGAAGATGGTTTTATAAGCCTCTAGATTGGGCAAATGAATAGATGGTGGTGCAACTGAATGAGAGAAAACTACTGGAGGAGCAGGAAGTGGGGGTTTTTGGCAAGATGGTAAGTTTGTGTTAAAGCAAAGTTTGGAATGCCTACATCCTTATGGCATAGATAAAGCTCTGGGTTAGAGACACATTCAGAAGTCATCAGCATAGGCGAATGGAGTGGTCAACGTTTTATCCAAGAAGTAAGTGGACTGTGAAGGATCTGATAGCACTGGCAATAGTAATTGTTGGCAATGTTCATTGGAGACCATGGTGGGGGCAAAAAATCATCCTAAGAGTGACTGAAAAGTCAAATTTCAGGGTTGGAAAGTAAATTTTCAGGGAAGAACTGAGAGGCAAATGGGGGCCACAGTTCTAGGAAATTTGAAAAGGAAGTCAAGAGGCAAAAACATTCAGATGGGTTTGATATAGGACTCTTACCTAGGGTAATGGGCTGAAAAGGAAAGAAAATATATTTTAAAACAGAGGTGAAGGGGGGGAATGAAATAGGAGGTACTATCTGAGATGATATACGAATGGAAGGCACTCAAACTCTGAAGAATATATTAGTTTTAGAACAAGAAAGATCTTTCAGCAAAGTAGAATTAAAAATGACAGGAATAAAAACAGATGCCAGGAGATTAATTTAGAGATTGAGAGAGGGACAAAATTTTAAATATTACAAATATCAGGATTCTTTTAAAATAAAAACCTATTTAATATTATTAAAATATTCAATATTAATAGTAAAAATTCTCAAATGCAAGAAAAAGTAAAAATCTAATACAAATAAGGACACAAACATGTATCTTCTCCTCTCTCCTTCTGCAAGTAGAACCAAGTGGGGTTTTTTTAATCAGTATAATTTATTGTCAAATTGGCTTACCTACAACACCCAGTGCTCATCCCAAGTGCCCTCCTCAATGCCCATCACCCATTTTGCCCTCTGCCCCAGCCCCTCATCCACCCTCAGTTTGTTCTCTGTATTTAACAGTCTTTTGTGGTTTGCCTCCCTTCCTGTCTGTTTGTAACTATTTCTCCCCTTCCCTTCCCCCAGGGTCTTCTGTTAAGTTTCTCAAGATCCACATATGAGTGCAAGTATGATATCTGTCCTTCTCTGACTTATTTCACTCAGCATAATACCTTCCATTTCCATCCAGTTGCTGCAAATGGCATGCTGATAAAATATGGAGCACTTCACAAATTTGTGTGTTATCCTTGCTCAGGGACCATGCTAATCCTCTCTGTATTGTTCCAATTTTAGTATATGCACTACCTAAGCGAGCACAGTAGACCCAAGTTAGTACATCCTATTATCCTTCATGCACTGGGAAGATCAAAAGTGTTAATTATGCTTTAGGGTTCATCTCTGTTCTTTCTTTCCTTTTTTAATCCTGAGCTGTTTATTTTAACTCCCCTGTTTTTCAAATAGTCATCTACACCACTGAGTTTTCACATTTTCCAAACATCTCCCCAAAATAACTTGTTTCTTTACACTGGGCTTAAGTTACATCAAGGCAAGAGCCACATTCCACTCATCTTGAAAATTCCACAACAGAAATACAGAACTTTAAACATGGTAGATCAGCCCAATCCATTAGAGCCTTCTGTGATGATGGGACTATCTCTCTGTACCATCGAATATAGTAGCTACTTGCTACTGTGGCTATGAAGCACATGAAATACAAAGCTAAAGAATTGGATTCTTAATTGTTATTAAAATTAAAATGTGGTAGTGTCTACTGTATTTAACACTACAGTTGTACACAATTTGTATAGTGTTTTGATAAATTTTTAGTTGGCTTTTTTTTTTGAAGTTGTCCTTCAGGGCTCCCAGTAGATTACAGGGAGCAAATTGGAGGAGAGAATAAAGGAGTGAGAAAAAGTTCAATCAGATAAAGGAATCCCAAAGAAACAGTGTTATATGTGGTCACATAATCCTAATTTCTCAACTGATGTTCACAAGGAGACTGAATCATCTCAGGAATGGATCAGTACCAGGAGCACTGTATAAGCCCAAGTTTAATTTTCAGAACAATTCCAAGAGACAGAAAATTTTATTTTTCTTAAAAAAATCAGAAATTTAAGCATCTTAAAAAAAAGTTTGCTAAATGGTAAAACTAGAACTTAACCCGTCAGCGCCAAAACCCATGATCTTTGCTCTCACCATGATGCCTAATACCTAAATCATACTCCTCACACTCAGCACTCTAAGAATATACATACATAACATACTTTGAAAAAATTTCTCAATAGCTAAAATTTGAAGCAAATCATTACAATATGTAAAGGGATAACTCTTCAGCTAATTCAAAAATATTCATTCTTCAAATGACTTATGGTCTAATGATTCTGGGCAGACAAAATGATGCCATATTCATTTTAGGAAGTCAGTACAGATGTGGTAAAACATTCAAACACTGAATTTTTCTCGTATGAAGAGTACGTTAAATCTGATATTAACATAGCACTTTTTTTAATTTGCCACATTTTAAGAGGAAAAACAATATCACTCAGAGATTAACTGTTTTCCATTACCTCCAAAGAATAAAAGTATAAAACTTATTCTTACCTTTTTTTTGTTGCCAATGCATATTCCTGTTATCCTTCACGACAGACTTCTCTACAACTTCTTCATTTTTTAGGTCCCAAATGATGTATCAAAGTATATATAGTTCTTTTCAAAGCATTCTTAATATTTAGTGAAGAAATACATTGAAACTATATTTTCAATGTTTCCTGAGATTCAAAGAAATGTGAGGTCTTTAAGACGTGGTGCTATGGTCAAAAGGATGCACTTACTGCCTCCCAATGTCTATAAATATGTTCTGGTTTCTTAAAAGATGCACAAAATAAAACTTTATTGGTTGTTATTAGTAATCTGATTTTATTAAATTTACCTTTGCTAAGAAGGGAAGCCAACTACTTAAATATTTTTCAAATATTATACTTTGTATACTAGGATTTTTATTTGCCTTCAACAGTCTTTCTAATTCTTTTTACTGTCGTTCCATATTCTCTTTCTGAATTATGATCATGTATTCTATTCTGGTTGAAATACCCCTCATTTTCCTCAAAAATGTGGCTGGTCAACAAAATCATGAAAGAGTAAACATGTGAGGCAAGCTCAACCTCTTTCATCTGTGACTTTTCTTTTAAAGTTCCCCCTGGCTTTACTAAACTGTGGGTTGTTATGGCTGTCATTGTCTTAGCTAAACTTAGACCCCAATTTAGATAATCATAGGATAAAACCCAAAGTGACGTACTGTTTCAAAAAAAAATACTGATACCCCTTCATATGGACAAGGGTGGCAGAGACACACTGCATTTAACATTCAGCCAGTTGTCTCAGAATCGGACTCTGTTATTTCAGTTGTCAGTGTAAATGTAACTATAGAGAAGCAACTCAGGAACAATTAAAAAAAAAAAAAAAGCACCCTGCTTTTGGAGTTTCCTCAAGCAAAAATGCCTTATTAGGAAAAAATCCTTTTACAAAATACAGCAATATAATCAAGAATGTATGACGTGTATTTATCTAAAAGAATCATGTTGTAGAATTTAGCATTCTTCATCCCAACCCAACATATTTGATTCAATTCACATTTCTTGAATGAAATTAAAGAATTGTGTAAGCAATTTATCTTAATAAAGCATGCCACATACTAGTCCTCATTCCTGCTTCAAAGATAAACAAAAGCAAATGACAGAAGGGTCTGAACATCCCATGGGCTTGAAGCAATCCTTTCCAGTTGGAAATCCCCTAGATGATTGCTCACACTTCCCGGTAGGTACACACTACAAACCATTAGGAATAAACAAATTATGTAAAAATAGAATTTATATGGATTTTATCATTGCAATCATAGATGCAGCATTTTCTTAATAAGTTTACACTAAAGGACTAGAAAATTAAAGTATTGGGTGTAATTCCACACAACTCACTGACCCATCATGCAAAAACTGACCTGCATCTTTCAACACAGTACCTTCTCCGGCTCGCTAATTACTCAGCTTCTAGGCAATCCTCGACTGAGTCATTAGCAAT
The DNA here is from genome assembly GCF_003009895.1 of Hyaena hyaena. Lineage (NCBI taxonomy): Eukaryota > Metazoa > Chordata > Mammalia > Carnivora > Hyaenidae > Hyaena > Hyaena hyaena. The sequence continues at coordinate 331,629 of NW_024081048.1, read as the reverse complement.
CACTTCCTGCTCTTAATGACCCTATGGGATAGGAAATGTAAATTCAGAGAAACTCAACTGCTATTTAGCACAGCTTTAGAGACTGTGTGAGCTCTACAATCCACATGCACCTTGGACAGTGTAGGTGCCCTCCAGCACACTGGTGCACCCACATCCCACCTGCTTTGGGAATCGGCTATTACTGCCTCATGGTTGCCACTTGCTTGGGAAACTACCCTTCCAAGTTTGACCTGCACTGGTTAACAAGGTGTTAACTCTTGCCTCAAAGATTTAACTATGGTATAATTTGAGTTCCTGAGATTCCCCCACCATCACAGTCAAGGCTTTTTCCTTTGCTTTTTCCTGCTTCTCCCTCTCATGTGGGTCTGATATCACTTTCCAAACAAATCACATTCGCTAAATCCCCATCACACATTCTGCTTCCAAGGAACTCTCATCTAAGACATATAGGTATCATTAAAACATCAAACTGGATATAAAAAAAAAGAAAGGCGAATTGAATATATGACATCAAAAAACATTGGGAAAAGAAGATTTTACCAGCACAATTTTTAAATGAAGCTGCCACACGGAATATGATCTGCAATTCAATTTACCACTTATTTTCTACGTATTTGGGTCCATTCTTTATTTTTAAAATGGAAATTATAAATGTACTTACAGTGTTATAAGAAGGTATAAATGTATAGTTGCAATGTATTATTTAGATACTGGAAGTTGACAAAAATGTTTCCCTATCTTCTCTTTAAACAGTTTTCTTAACAAGAGAAAACAAAACCTTTAATTTTTTTTTTTTAACATTTATTCATTTTTCAGAGAGAGACAGAGCATGAGTGACGGAGGGACAGAGAGAGGGAGACAGAGAATCTAACACAGGCCCCAGGCTCCAAGCTGTCAGCACAGAGCCCAACGCAGGGCTCAAACCCAAGGACCGCAAGATCATGACCTGAGCCAAAGTCAGACGCTTAACCAACTGAGCCACACAGGTGTCCCTCAAGCACTCTCTAAACATGTCTACCAATTTGTCAAGTTTTTCTTCCTTTCCTTTTCTTCTTTCTTCACAGTATTGAGACCTAGGAAGGACTCTATTTTAACGTTAATGATGCTCAATAACTATAATTGCCAGTGTCTTAAAAATCAGCGTTTTCCTCAGAACACTTTCTTAATCTTTATTTGAGAGGAGGGGTGGTTGGCAGAGAGAGAAGGAGACACAGAATCCGAAGCAGGCTCCAGGCTCTGAGCTGTCAGCACAGAGTTCATTGTGGGGCTCAAATTCACAAACTATGAGATGATAACTTGAGGTGAAGTCGGAGGCTTAATGGACTGAGCCACCCAGACACCCCTTCTCAGAACAATTTTAATGGGACATTCCCCAATTGTGTTTAGATTGAATATTCCAAGGCAGGGACTTTTGTATCCTTAGTGCCATTCACAGTGACTGACGCATAGTCAGCATACATTATCTGTTGGTTCAGTTTGGAGTTCTGCTTAGAGCATTAGAACCACATAGGAGTGTCGGTGTTCATAATGATTAAGGCTGTGAGCTTTGGTATCTGACAAAAGCAGAAGTCTCTTAGTAGCTATGCAAACGTGTTGCATGTGGTCTTGACATCTTTATAATCTTTATTAATCAATATAACAGCATTCATCCCATAGCTTCTATGGGAATCTAATGAGGTAACAGTTAACATGGTAAATGCTAAATAAATACAATTGATAGGAATAGTCATATAGCCTGAAATTTAGACTCCATATAAAAACCTAGTGATAAGGGGGCGCCTGGGTGGCTTAGTCGGTTAAGTGTCTGACTTTCGCTTAGGTCATGATCTCGCGGTTCGTGGGTTCGAGCCCCGCGTTGGGCTCTGTGCTGACTGCCAGCTCAGAGCCTGGAGCCTGTTTCTGTCTGTGACTCCCTCTCTCTATGACCCTCCCCTGCTCACGCTGTCTCTCTCTCTCCTAGAAATAAATAAAACAAAAAATAAAAAAAAAAAAACCCTAGTGATAAGGGTTTCTAATAGTGAATTCATGGTCACTTAAATAATACATTTGAAACAGCGTATGGTTGTTGCTATTATTTTCCTAATGGTTATAAGTTGACCATCAGAAGACAGTTTTCAGAATTATGAAGACAGAATTTTTCCAAGAATTCTCAACAACTGACAGCAAATCGTCAAAGGATAGCTGAGAGCCAGCATTAATACCATCTTGTTTGATTATCCAAGACACCAAGATGCAATAAAAACTAGTTCCTAGGAGAATGATTTGATCAAAGGATAGATTATAAATTTGACCAATATGGAAATAATTATGTGTGAGTTTTAGACATTGTTCTTATTGCTGCTATTTAACTGGACTACCAACACATTCTTTTGGTATCAAGTTTACCTCATGCTCTTCATGCAAATGAGAAATGGTAATTAGCACAAGGAATCTTTTTTAAAGTGATAATTTCTTAAGTATGTCTCAAGAGAATTTACACTGGAAAGTTGAGTTTAGTACTTGGATGTAAAACTGACCATGTTTTAAGGTATAAAGTGTATAGCTGAGGTTGAATCATACCAATGGTAAAAGCAAACAAAAAAACCCCACCACACTCCCCTAACTCCCCCCCAAAAGACAGTAAAACTGTAAATGCTCCCAAAATGGAATAACCAGGAAAAATAAAAATATAAAAACATAAAACACCAGTACCTGAAAGATATGCCAGACTACTAGAAATTGTTTAATTCCATTGAAAATTATCAGATATGATTTTATGCACTCTTCAAAAAATTTCTTGGTCTTTTTTTTTTTTAGTTTATTTATCTTGAGAGAGAGGGAATCAGAGAGAAAAAGAGAATCTCAAGCAGGTTCTGTGCTGTCAGCACAGAGCCTGACATGGGGCTTGATCTCAAGAATCAGGAGATCATGATCTGAGCCAAAATCTAGAGTCAGATGCTTAACCAACGGAGCCAGCCAGGTGTCCCTCTTGGTCATTCTTTAATGGGCATTATACATCTACCCCTTTAGATTTATTATTTTGTCTTGTACGGGTTTATCCCAAAAGCCACAGTCAGACTCAACTACCTAACTAACCACTTAAAGATCTTGCCCTCTTCTCCACCCCCACGAACCCTCAGTTTCTTCTCAGTATTTAAGAGTCTCTTATGGCTTGCCTCCCTTCCTCTCCTCAACTATTTTTCCCCTGCCCCGCCCCCATGGTCCTCTATTAAGTTTCTCCTGTTCCACATAGGAGTGAAAATGATTAATTTCCTTTTAGATATTAGCCACAAAATAACTTACTTCCCTGATAAATTAGTTCATTTCCTTTTTGTTAAGGAACATACTACATAACCCTTCATTCCAAAAAAGTACGGATGAAAGGAAAAGAGTATTAACTTTATCATGAAATGTATTCATGTTCCTATACACAGAGCAATTCTGATTCCCTGTTCCTTCAAAATTCAACCTGGGCAAAATTCATTAGGTTTCAAAGTTATGAATAAACCCCTATGGGTGGTGGACACTCTGGGCCCAAGGTTCTGGAAAGAGAGAGAAAAGATATCAAAGAAAGATGTTGGACTCTTAAAATTTTATAGGCAGATAATAGGCTGATAAAAATACTAAGCTGATAACACAGGATATGCTTGAAGGCAAAGAAGAATTCCTCTGAAGGTGTGGTCTTGTGGTTTGAGTACAGAGAACACATACTCACCCAATAATTTTATTTTAAATGACACATAAGCATATTGGAGATGTCCAGTATCCTTAGTCATGAAGCAAATGCAAATTAAAACTCACAATGAGATACAATGGCCACCAAAACGTCTATAATTAAAAAGTGAGAAACTAAGAGCTAGCATTGGTAAGGATGTTGAGCAATTTAAGTTTTCACATATTGTGGGGGGAGCATAAAACAATTTGTCTCTTCCTTGTAAATTTAACTATGTATTTACCCTACAACCACAGCTCCCTCTTCTAGGTTATCAGCCCCCCAAAATGAAAACCTGTACTTCCCAGAAAGTTATGTACTCAAATATTCATAGCAGCTGTATTTAAAATAGTGCCTAAATGGATGACCTAAATATACATCAACTGGAATGCTAGAACATATTTTGTATCTCCCATTCAAAGGAACATTACTCAACAAAGTTGAAGAATGGAATACCAACACATATATCGCTAATTCTCTAAAGCATGACGCCAAATAAGAGAAATCATATCTAAGGGAATATATACTCTGTAAATCCATTCTATGAATTCAAGAAAGGCAGAACTCTTACGATTGACAAGAAAAAAATATCAGCTTCTGCCAGAGTTCAGTGGGTGGATCAAGGATACTGAAGGCAAAGGGATTCAAGGGAAGTTCTAGAACTGATAAGTATGTTTGGAGTCATGACTCTGATGGTAGTGATAGGACTGAAACTTTAATCCTAATTCATGAAATTGTAAGCCTTAATTGGTGAGTTTTGTTATATGTTAATCAGACTTCAATGATTAAAAAACTCAAATTACCACCAAAATTTTTAGTGTAATTATCTGGATAATAATGCTCTCACTAGCTTGAATCCTAATCCTTTTTCCCTTAGAGGAAGAGAAATGAATACATTATAGCTAGAAAGCTCAAAATTGTCCCTTAAAATATAAATATGTTCACTGTATTATTCTCCTCACCTTAGTATTACCGACTTAGCTTTTCTTCTGTTCAAAGTAAGGTTTGCAGTATAGGAGGATTAGGAGGAACTTAACTGAGGACCATGGGGGGAAGAAGGGGGGAAATGGTGGGGGAAAGGGAGAGAGGCAAACCATGAGAGACTCTTGAATGCTGAGAAACAAACTGAGGACTGATGGATGTGGAGGAGAGGGGGGAGATGGGCATGGAGGAGGGCACTTGTGGGGATGAGCACTGGGTGTTATATGGAAACCAATTTGACAATAAACTATTTGTAAAATAAATAAAATTAAAAATTAAAAAAAAACAAACAAAGTAAGGTTTGCAGCAGATGAATCCATGATAGGAGGGAAACCAGTTCCGGTTATTATAATGATATAAATGAGAGATTATGAAAGTCACATGTTGGACAACAGTAGTTGGAATGGAAAGGCCCGTTTTGATTCAAAAAAAAGTATACTGAGGTAAAATTAGCAGAAACTTTAGTTTTCTTATGTGGAACTGTGGTATAAGGAAGAAGTTTGAGACAAATCCCAAATTTCTGCTTCATTAAGTTGGTAGGTAGTAATAACATTCACCAAGTCAGAGAGCAGGAAAGAACATGCTAATCTGAAGAGTAAAATGATGGATTTGATTTTAGTCAGTCTTTGAGGAATTAAGGGGGGTATCTATTTAGAACTTTCTACAAATGACTTGCATATAACAGTCTGAAGCTAACAGCAAAGGTCAAGGATAAGGATAAGGATAGAAATTTGGGATTATACAAGGAAATATTAAGAGGGATGTAGTCACTCAAAAGAATATGCTGAGTGAAAAGAATAAGGTGTTGAAGTTGGATCTCTGGTTAAGACCAGTGTGAAAGAGGCACAAAGAAAAAGTGAGCTCCATATAGGGCAGAGAAAAAGGAAATGGTTGGGAAGGTAGAGGCACACCAGGAAAGGTCGATGTACATGGAGGAGAGATTTTTTAAGAGTGCATTAAGAAGGTTAGTTTCTATTACAAATACACATTCCCCCAATCTCAGTGGCTTAAGCTCTGTCCATGTTATACTTTTTTCCCCTAGGTTGTGGGAGGAACATGGTACTCTCTAACAGTCATTCAAGGATTAAGGCTTCCTCCATCTTTGATGTTCCTGAGGAACACTTAGAAGAGGTCACAAATGCAAGATTATGGAAAATTTCACATCTACTTTAACAATTTTGCTCTGGAAGTGATACATAACCTTCTACCTAATTTAACGGGTTTAAGCTAGTCAGAGTAGTCATCCAGAGCTGAGGAGCTGGGAAATAGAGTCTAGCTCTGTCCCATATAATGGGGAGCACGAAAAATTACTGCCTGAAGAAACCAGAGTCCAATGTCAAGGTAGCTGGCATATCCAGTAAGGAGAAGACCTGCAAAATAAACTATATGAGAGAAGGAGAGAGAGACAGACAAAAAGAGAGGGATCATTCATAGAGCATTACCTGGAAGACATGGTTGGAAGGGAGATGAAACATAAAGTGGATAAAGTTCCACTGAGACAAGTTTACCAAAGTAATAAAAACACCATTTAAAAAAGTATTTTTTACATCCCTCCCGGGCAGATGGCTGGATGAACAGAATAGGTTTTCTGTTTTTTATCTTTCTAATTTCTTTTTCCCAGTTATCTGGGAAAATTAATCATCCTGTCTTATGATTTGAATGGAGTATAAACAGCTTCTAAGACAGGGCCACTGGAAACCACAAACACATATTCCTGTAGCCTTTGACATTTCTCTCTCAAAAACATGTCCTTTTCTGTCAATTTCTAGGGTTTACAGGGTTAGAGACAAGACCATTATGCTTAGAATGCAGAAAGGGAAATTCATTTCCAACTGTTAATAACCAGAAGTTATTTCTATCAATTGATATGAACAGTACACAAGCTATTAGAAAGGCACAGAAATCTCTTGGCAGAGGGGCACCTGGGGGCTCAGTCAGGTAAGCATCCGACTTTGGCTCAAGCAATGATCTCACCATTTGTCAGTTGTTGTCAGTTGGTGTCAGCTGAAGCTCTGAGCTTCAGCACAGAGCCTGGACCCTGATATGGATTCTGTGTCTCCTTCTCTCTCCCTGTCCCTCTGCCACTCACACTCTGTCTCTGTCTCTCTCAAAAATAAACATTAAAAAAAATTTTCCCATAGCATCTCAGAATAATGAGAAAATTCACTTGGACCTTAGGAACCACATTAATTGTTGTTCTGTGGGTAAACAGATATTTTTCCTTTCATGTGATGCAAAAGAACTAAATGGAAGAAGTTGTTTTACACATGAGGTTCTAATAAAACAGAACAGATCCTGGATAGGAGTGCATAGCCATATACACCTCCCAGAGACTTCTCTGAGCTAGCTTATTGTACGAGCAAAGTTAAACCAAGGTTGAATGGACAGTTATACATAAGTCTAACAAAAGTAAGCACTTAATGGATGTTCTCTTTAGATCCCTAGAGATTTTGGGATGAGCTGGAGAGAAACAAGTTCCTTTCTAGTCCCAGGGAAAGTATTTTTATATAAATACCAACTTAATCATAATTAAAATTTGCTTCTTTTTAGAAGTATTCCCTTAGTCAATGTAAACTATAACAAAAGTAAAATTTTATTGAGGAAATGGCTTGAATATTTATAAAAGCGCTTAATAAATTACATATTTTGTCTGCCAAAATCCCTTTTCATGGTTATTTACTTGCCTTTCTATGCAAGAAAGTCTAACATTTACCCTTGGCATATACCCTGCAAAGTCATTTTTTCTTAAGTCATGTGGCCCAGATGAAGTAGTTTAAGACATTTATAATAGTTACATTAAATTTTAAAATGCTCTTTTGAGTCAGAATGACACAAGAAACCAATATCACCAGCAGTTGGTGAAATTTAACAGATGGCTGTCACTTGTTTCTACATTATTCTATTTTTGTTCCCTTCCTTTTGCTTAAAATTTTTTTAAATGTATTTCTTTAGAGTAACAGAATCCACAGTTTAGAGCAAAATGACATATAATCAACTCTTAGGCTTTGTTCTCTTCCCCGGAGTAGGTAAAAGTGATCTGAACTGGAAAATTAGAATGGAAGGGACATCTTTAAGCAAGTTCTCCTAGAAGGCTTTCCAAGGTGGGGGAAGAAAAGACTCTTTCTTTCCATTACAGGGGTGGCTTTACAGTTTTTCTAAGCCTACAAGCCTAGCAAGATTTACTTTATTTCAATAGAAATAACATTCATTTTTCATCAAAGAAAGGCAAAGGGAAATACAAAACGCTGAGCAAAATCTGCATGCAATCTTTTTGCTTCTCTGAAAGTAAATATTTATATCATTATAAAGCATGCTACAAAATCCTGTAGCTGAAATAAGAGAATCTGAATGGCATCTTTTTTTCTAACTGCATAAACAGCTGGCTCTTGGACAGAAGCTTGGCTCAAATACTTTACTTTCCTGGACACCATGTTTACCTTGAATGATTCAGGAATTTGCAGTGTGAGATAACATCTGTTACCAAGGTATGTGGAATGCATCTACTCTAATTGCTCTTCCAACAAGGGAACCAGGCACTTTTTCTAGAATAGAAAAAACACAATTTTTGAAAAGCTGCATGACATAATGACATCCTGCATAAGAGCTGAATAGACTAGTGAACAAATTGTTGACTTATAGTTGTTGGTTGTACTGAAAGTCAGTGACTTAAAGAGTTTCTGAATAGCAGAAATACTTTAAAGTCAAAATTAAGTTTTTGTTCTATTAACATTTATTAATGCTAACACTGTAGTGTGTTCAGTCTAGTGAGCTAGAATAAAGGCAATTTGGGTCTTCATGGTTCTTTAAGTCCTACATTGAAATTTAATGAGATTTGAACTCAAATTGCAGCTACTTCATAGTTTGCCTTCTTTTTCCAGTAGCATTCTCTTTTTTGACAGCATGATTAATGCTTTTACATTTTCTAGTTGCTCTCTAGACCTGTAACAGCCATACTGGGGATTCCAGCCCTGCTTATCACACCCCAGCAATTTCTGAATGCGTTCTGATACCTCAAATCTCCATCTCCACTTCCCATTCACCAACCGTATCTGAGCAAGAAATTCCTATGCATTCATCAAATCAGAGATTGATAGTGGAAATGTAAGTTAACGAGAAAAGTATGGCTAGCACTGGAGGAAATGAGGGCTTATCACAGTAACAACAGGGAGTACGGAGAGGGAATAAAAGGGAAGATGAGGGAGATTATAGATAATTGGACAGAATCCAGTAAAGTGTTTTAAGCAGGGACATATCAGACTGACCTACAGCTTAGGAAGATCATTTTGTCAGCTATGTGAAGAATGGTTCAGACTGAGGCAAAACTAAAAGGAAGGAAAAGAGAATTTCATAGCAGTGATCCTTGTGAGAAATCAAAGGGCCTAAAAAGTGGTATTAACAGTGGTGAGGAGGAAAACTGGAATGATTCAGAGACATTGGAAATACAATGATTAATGTCACTAATTTGGAAATAATGGTATTATAATTGTGTATATGGGCAAAATATCTGTATAAAAGAAAATTGATTAAGACTCTTATTTCCTTAGCAAGTAACTTTCAAGGGATTAGGAAATTGACTTCTTAAAAATCAAGGGGTCCCCAGGGGACTCAGTTGGTTAAGTGCCCAACCTTTGTTCAAGTCTTGATCTCATAGTTTGGGAGATCAAGCCCCACACTGGGCTCTATGCTGACAGCATGGAGCCTGCTTGGGATCCTTTCTCCCTATCTATTCTGCCCCTACCCTGCTTGTGCTTGCTCTCTCTCTCGAAACAAATAAATAATTAAAAAAAGAAAAAGAAAAGAAAAGTCAAGGAGGACTCGTTTAACTTTGAGGATCCAAATTTGAATATTTTTTTCTAATTAACAAAAAATTCTCAGAGAAATCAATTCCCTTATCAGGAAGCTGAAGCTCAGAGATAGAACTTTAGGTTATATTCCAGTTTACTTATTTTCTCTTCAGTTGGGCCAGATGTGCTGTTAAACTCATGCACTGATTTTTTAATTTCAGTCATTGCATTTTTTAGTTCTTGAATTTCTCTTCTTTTTGAGCAAAATCACATACAGCAACTTAGTTTTATTTTTTACATTCAGTCACTATTTCACAGCCTTTACACAGGTCAAAATTTTACTATGATGTTCTCAACTTCCATTGGATCATTAGGAAGCCACTGTGACCTCTGAAGCTCAGGGTCATTAGGAATGTAGGATGAGTAGGAGACTCCCTCACAGGTGAAAAAGCATTGGACAGTTGTAGTTTGGAATCAAAGAGGCTGCAAATTTGATAATAAGGAGCATAATCAAAAAGTTGAAGTCTAAAAAGTTAAGTACAAAGCTAAATGTAAACCATGTACCACTAGGCAAAATTGGGGGATATCTCTAGGCAAGGTTAAAGTGACTGAAAAGTTGACATTGGCAAGGGCAACAAGAACGTTCAACTCCAATATCTCCATAAATTGCCCCAGGGAGTTAAGTCCTATAAGTAAAGAACAGAATCAAGAATTCCAAGGTCTAGCTCTTTCGGGAGCATATTGCAACTTGATCACTTATCACGCTAATTGAGACACCAATATTTCTCTTAATTATGACCACCACAATTGCCTTTTAAATAACTACTCTCTTGTCCTGCTACAGGACATAGTGCACAAATATCCTTTAAAATATAGGTAAGATCTATCCACATCCTGGCTCAAAACCATCCAACAATTTACCACAATGACAACGGAATCGGAACTCTACCTCACAGCCTATAAGGATCCTGCATAACATGTCCCTTGCCTACTTCCAATATTCTTTATCTCATCTCACTCAATGTGCTCTAGCCACGTTTAATTTTTTCTTTCCATGAGCATTTGCATCAGTCTTAGAACCTGGGTCTTACTGCTCTTTTTTCCCTAGACAGAGATGTGGCTTGATTTCTTAGGAGAGGTCTTTCTTGATCTCATCTAACATAATTTCCATTCCTTAGCCCGGCTTTATACATTTATACATAGCCACTTTATACATTTACCCTTATTTCATTTTTCTTAGGTCATGACCTGAGCCACGTTTGGTCACTTAACTGACTCAGCCACCCAGGTGCCCCTATATTTGTTTATTTCTTTGTTCCCTCACAAAGATGTATAATGAGCAGGAAATTTATTGAATCTATTGATGTCTCTCAGAGGCATTGAAGATTGCCTAGAAAATAAGAAGTGTTCAATATCTATTTGTTGAATTAGCAAATGAATGAGAGAAACAGATACGTGAATTTGATCCAACTCAGAGAAGGAGACAGGGATGACCCTGGCCAAATCCTACTATCTCTGTGTTAGCTAAGGTCAGAGAACTAGATGGAAGTAAGAGTGAAAGAGAGCTCAAAAGTTGTCAATTGGCCATGGCATCATGATTTCATTCCAGTTCCTAGATAGATGTTAGGGCCAAGGCTATAGATACACTTTCTTTTTAGTCATAGTTACTAAGGACTAGGGGCAAACGTGGTTTCCCCAGGCTGTCAGAGTGAGCAGGGGGTTAGAGTACGAGGAAATATCCCTAAGTTTAGCTGTGAGAAAATGCTGATGGGGAAGGGGATAAGCAAGAACCCTAACAGTTGTGAAAGCAGATTCCTTCTGATTCCCAGCATTATCCCTGCTCATTAGTATTGTAGGTGTTTTCACAACTTCATTAATGACAAAGAAGCACTTCCAATAGTTCTCTCATTCCTAGAAAATAAGAGCACATCCAAGGGAAAATAGACTCCTATGTTCTGGAAATGACAGGGAATTCGTCAAACCACAAGCTGGGGCTGCATATCTGATCAGCTGGAGAAGTGTGGCCTCTTTACTCACATTAACAAAGAAATACTCGAAAGATTTTGTTATACTAGAAACATACACATAATGTTTCAGGCTAGATTTATCTCCACTTTGGTGGTGGGGGGGGTGATTTTTTTCCCCTAGTCTCAAGAGGTAAGAATGATTACTTATTATATAAGGGTAGGATTTTACCTTTAAGAAATAGGAGTTGTATGACTATTTCAAGCGGTCCACAGTTAGAAGACACTATCCTGCAAGCCCAGCTTTACTAAAGTTAGAAACCTGCTTGCGAATTCTGCCTCCAGGCTGTGTCATAAAACTGATCAAGCTTAACCCACTTAAGTGCATGCCCCTTAATGAAAGCAGTGAAGCTTAAGATAGCCTCCACCCCCGTTAAAAACGGTACTCATTGCTCTAAATATTTCTGTAGTGCTCAAGAGTGTCCCGTGGTCTCAATGAAGTTGCCCACCACGAATAACAGAAAAATAAAACACAAATACAGGCGGCTTTTTAAAAAGAAAGGCAGGAAGAAAGGAGGGAGGAGTGGGAAGAAGTGAAACAGGTGTAAATATTAGGAGCCAAGTCAATCCCACGGGCTCGGTCTTTTCTATCAACATCTGCAGAGGTGTAAAGTTACTGGAAATTTCTCACACTTTAGAAACACGTGCTGACGAAAGAGGTGAGTAAATAGTGGGAAAAGTGGAGCTTGGAAACCTGGGGGTTCACTGACGACTGAGTTCAACAGAGATCATGGTTCAGTCTTCCTCACCTTCACCAGCGTTAGCTCATAAACCTTTTCAAAGCTTAGTTTTTAGTTTCATTTTACTTCTCTATTTTTGGTTGCTGCTTTGTAGCTATCTCTTTATGTTTATTAAATGAATTTTATTATTTATATTTTTATTATTTTTATATTTTATATTATATTATTTCATATTTTTAAAATTTTTTTTTTTATTTCTATATTCATGCTTTTCCCAGTTCATGTTGAATGCTTAGTTTACTTGTTGATAGAATTCTTGGTATTCTTGTTTACTAACAACTATTTAAGCTAAAACATTCCTTCTATTTACTATTTTAACTCTGTCTCCCAAATTTTGACAAGGTATTATAAATAAGGTACATGATTTTCTAATCACTCAGCCTTTTAATTGGATAGATTCCCAGTATCTCCACATAAATATTGGTTTATTATACATATCACTTTCTAAGAAGTTTATATTGGTATCTTCAACCTTAATTGTTGGTTTAGATCTATCTTTGGCAATTTTGTCTGTTACTTTATATAATTTGTTAAGTGCATACATGTTCATGTTGATTACATATCCTGACTCTTCCCCCCTCCCCACCCTCTTGAGCACTATATAAAACCTTTTATGGAATACTAATATAGCACAGTAGGTAAAAGCACAACTTTTAAAGCCAAACACCCTGAGTCTAAATCCTCCTATTTTCAATTAGCATATTTTTAAGAATTTTTTTCTGCCCATGATTAATCTAACTTAATTTCTCACATATCAAATTGCTAGGTGATCATGGAAAATTGTTTCACTTCAGACTTTCTGTATTCTTTATCTGTAACATGGGATATCAATGCTGCTCTCCAAAATTACTATAAATATTAAATGAGGGATCACAGATACAGGTTTACCTTGGTAGTTATTAAGTAAGACAGTCTCTACTCACCTATTCACCTGAAACATCCGATTCCACTATGTGACTTATAACTCCCTTTCAGGGGGAGAGCCTCTTCACCAGGATAATGGACAACACTTTCCTTTGAAACCTCTCCCCTGAACATGCTGCAATAACAGTTCTATGATTACATATCTTGCTCTCCTTAAGAGACAGAAAGATCTATAAAGAAAATCCCAATTCTTCCTACATTTTTATCTTAAAAGGCTAGCAAACTGTCCGTCAGATTCTTTAAGGGCATCCTTTTTTCCCTCTCTTTTAAAGAAATAAACAGTATGATTAATTTAGAATAGCATTAATGAAGAACTTTCTGCAGTAATGGAAATGTTCCAGGTCTGTGTTGCCCAATAGGATATCCAATAGCCACCTAAGGCTATTCAACACTTGAAATATAGTGATTTAAGAAATCAGTTTTATTTTTATTTAACTAATTTCAATTTAAATCCTCACATTTAGCAAGAGGCTACTGTATTAGACCCTTCAGGTCTTCAAACTTAAAGCTGTAATTTGTGTAGCTTAGTAAACTCTCCAGGTTTACAAGCCCACGTCCTTACAATAACCTACAGGATATGACTGCCCCCAACCTCTAATCCCCTCTTCCCCGCACTTCCTTCGTTGCAGCCACGTTGGCCTCCCTGTTGTCATGCCCTCAACCCCAGATTCTTCAGTGATTATTCCTTGCTCAGAAAGTCTTCCCTCAGATATTTGTTCCCCACTCTCAATTCCCTCCGGTCTTTATTTAAATGACAGCTTCTGAATAAAGCCTGTGGCTACTGTATCAAAAATGTGTACCTTCTCTCTAATATAATATTCCTCTTCCCTCTTTATTTTTTACTCTGTAGGACTTCAATGTCTGCTATACTCTATTTACATTGTTTATTGTCTATAACCATCAACTAGAATTGTGCTAAAGGGAACAAAGATCCTTTTTCTGCTTTGTTCATTATCATCTCCCCAGATGCTAAAATAATTCTTTACATGGTGAATGTTCCATTAGTGTTTGTTGAATAAGTCTACTGACAAGATTATGAAGAATGTTCAAAATCAGACACAATTGTACCTTAACACCACCTACTCCTTGAGTCTGTCCAAAATTTGTGGTCCCAATCCAAGGAGTTGAGCTTGCATGAATTTTTTACTTCCAAAACAAGTCTTCCAAAATGGCACGAACAAAATGAAACATAAAGAACAAAATGAGAGTACAGGGACACTGGTTTATGTTGCCCTAACCTATTATACTTAAAGAGTTGGCTTGTACTGAAACTTTTCTGTAGCCTTCTGGCAATGTAGAAGAGGAATTGAAATGAGTTTTGTTTTGTAGATGAACACTTGTTGTTCTCTAAGGGAACAATTTAGGGCCTATATTCTCTTGAATTGTACAGTTACTGCCTGCATGTCTTTCCAAGTGGTACATCTCTATCACTGTCCATGCATTCCAAGTTCCATGAAGACTCAACCCTGAACACAGCCTTCAGAGTTCATGCTATAAAATTGTGGTTTTTTTCCTTCCTGTGGCTGACTACTTCTTTCATCTTACTCCCAACCCTCCCCCTTCAACCTGCTCCAAAGTCATGCTCATAGAGCATACGAAAAACATTAAGAATATTAAGATACATCCGCTTCCCCTGCTATTGTTCTTATCCACCTGTTTAAGAAAATCTCAAATATGTGTTATTCAGTGTTTTCAATGATTCAGGCCTAATCGAGTATGCATTCTGTTACTGTCCTGGAAGGCTAACGTCCAGTTTAGCTCATTAAGACAAAATACCTGGTTTAGAGACTATATAGAACCCTTGAAATATATGCATGGAAGAAAAGAAAGATGGTATCCTGAACATTATCCAAATATTGCAGATATTCAACAAAATAAACAGAAAAGTTAAATATGAAGAGATCTGGTAGTGATTTACCACATCCATTACCTATAGTCTAAGAATATATTGTGCAAAGTAATCATGTCCAGTCCCAAAATGGACCTATGAACAAGTTAAGAAGCGGCTAAATCCCAAGAACATGCTTATTTAAAACAGAAAAATCACCAAATGGCAATTCCTCACCTTGAGGTAGTTATTATTAGGAACCCAATAAGTATAATATAAGAGGAAGAAATAGACAGAACCTCTTTGAAACCTTTCTATGCTCAGTGTAGTGCAGCATTATGTACAAGAAAGATCTAAAGGACACCAAATTCCTGTCCTATCTTTTCACTCTAAACTATTCCAATTTAGGTAAATTTGCTTACATGCTTTTACTTCTCAGTTTTATGTTCTTGAAAATAAAGGGATTGAAAGTTCCTAAACTGTGGATGGCTGAATACATTTACAAAGCATTAAAAAATCTCAAATACTCTAACAATATATTAATTGGAATTTTAAAATTTACAGTTTATATAATTGACTAATCAATTATGTAAAAAGGAGAATAAAGGACTAGTAATGCTATTGATATTATTTTTATTTTATTTATCATAACATGTATTTGAATTACACATGCATGTGTGTACTGAAGATATACCATCCCAAGTTATGCCTCTCTAGCATATTGATTATTTTGAGCAAATGCAGGAAGAAGCTTTATCTGAACTCTCCTCATATGCCTAAGACCGAAGCTCCTCAAGGAGCACAGTTGTTACAGATTATCCTCCCTAGGGCTTTTCTTTTTGGGGGAGGATTGACTCATCACAGGAGAGGAGAGAAGAAAAATCAACACTGCACCCAGATAAACTTTGTCATAAACTAGCATATCTCCCATTTATTTTTCTAAGCCAATTCATCTTTTTTTTTTAATGTTTATTTATTTTGAGAGACAGAGAGAGAGCACGCACATGCAAGTATGTGCATACTCGGGGGGAGGGGCAAAGATAGAGAGGGAATCCCAAGCAGGCTTTAAGCTGTCAGCACAGAGCCCAACCTGGGTGAGAGCTCAATCTCACCAACCATGAGATCATGACCTGAGCCAAAATCGAAAGTCAGATTTAACTTAACAGACTGGGTGACCCAAGCACCCCAAAGGCCATTCATCTTTTTTTAAAAAGATCCTCCATGCACCCCTCAGAGGCCCACATGCCTTCCCCCCCCTTTTTTTTTTAACTTTTTTAAAATGTTTTATTTATTTCTGAGAGAGAGAGAGAGAGAGGCAACATGAGCAATGAAGGGTCAGAGAGAGGGAATCACAAAATCTGAAGCAGGCTCCAGGCTCTGAGCTAGCTGTCAGCACAGAGCCCAATGTGGGGCTTGAACCCAATACCCTGAGATCATGACCTGAGCCGAAGTTGGATGCTTAACGGACTGAGCCACCCAGGTGCCTCTGCTCCCCTTTTTCTATTATGATGGTATTTCAGCCTGAAATCTAAGTCACCCTCTTCCAGGTTTAAGGGCTTTGATTGGGCCCACCTGGATAACCCAGCTCAGCTTCATCTCAACATCAACTAATTAGAAGCCTTATTCAATCTATAAGTGAAGTTCCCCTTTGCCATGTAGTTGAACACATTCCCAGGTTCTGGAGCTCACAGAGTTGTTCATTTTTCTCTGGGTATCACCCTGGCATACATGTTAATAAGCTTCTGTTTTTCTCTTCCTAATCTTTCATTACAGGAGTCTCAGCTAAGAACTTAAAGTAGAGGGAAATTTACTGTTTCCCCATAGTACACGTACACACAGCTCATATATATCTATTTCCAGAAACATGTGAATGAGGAAACATTTTTCTTTAGGTTACTCTTCAGTATCTACAGTTCTAAGTACACCCCTTGGGCCCCTTTTCAATATCTGTTGCCTCTTAAAAGGTACGGTGGCCCTAAATTCCAAACACCTGTGTTCAATGAATTCTAAAATCACTTGTGATCCACTGGGTCTATGAGTCATTGACAAGGAGCAAACCAGAGAGATACATCCTTTCTCCAGATTCTTTGCAAAGTGAAAGCAGATGCATTAATTTCCATTTCTGCTGTATCAAATTACCACAAATGTAGTAGCTTGACCGATACCACTTTATTATCAGTTCTGGAGGTCAGAAGTCCAACATGGGTCTTACTGGGCTACAACCAAGGTGTCTAAAGAACTAGGTTCTTTTCTGGAGACTTCAGGGCAGAAGCCATATTCTTAAGGTTCACAAACTTTGGCTCATGACCCTCTTTCTCCAGCTCCAAGGTCACCAGCATTGCCCGAATCCTTCCCACGAGGCCATCCTTTGGCTTCTCTCTACCCCCTGCCCTCTTAGGCTTAAAGCCTCCTGTTATTAGATTAGGCCCACCTGGATAATCCTGGCCCACCACATCTCAAGATCAGCTACTTAGCCATCTTATTCCTTTTATGCCATAAATTCACCTCTGCCATGTAATTAGACACATTAGCAGGTTCTGGACAGAAAAAATTGACATCTTTGGGGGTGGCTATTTTGCCTGCCACAGGGCAGGCAAAACCCATTTTACTGTCCAAACAGGAATGCCTATGTGCTATATTATTCCCACTGTATGGGTCTTCTAAAGCTGGGTTTGACTGATTATACTTTTAAGACTAATGGCTGCTGCTTACAGTAAGGGACTGAGGTCCGGGAGAAAAAAGGCATTCAAAAAAGAGTAAAATGGAGAAAGAAAAAGTAGAGAAAACTACTAGGAGAAGGAGTAAAAGAAGCAGAGAAAAAGAGAGGTAAGGGGGAAAATTCGATTCACCTGGAAGAGGAGGCGAAAGGAGAAATCTCCATTTAAAAAGCTCAGCCAAAACAGAGTAAATACTCCACCTCTGTTCTCAATGTTTCATGTACACCAAATTCGTTTAGTGACCCAGAGGTGGTTTCTTTAGGTTCTAATGAATTCTTTAAAAAGGAAAAAATAATGTCAACTTTTTTTTTCTTTTTTACATGTTTTTTCCTCTTTACTCCTTCCATAAGAACTGGTTGTATTTTAACATTTTATAGTATATATATAATATATATATATTATATATATATATATGAGAAGCTTCAACTAGGCTGAGTTGTTCACCAAACTCTCCTCAATCCATGACTAAATTGCTTACTGTGGCTGCCTCCCAATGGCTGGTCTCATGAGGAGAACAGGAATGGTGCTTTATCAACCACTGTAAATCTGTCGGACATAATTTCTGGCACACTGTAAACACCTCAAAATATTAATAAAATCAATAAAATAACCAGTTGCCTTCCTCCAACTTTCTGGCTTCTTAATCTAAACTTCCAAACACATCAATCAAACTGTTAGCACAACTCAACTCAGAACTAGAACAGAGAAAAGAGAGAAGGGTTATAGGGACAAACATGATATAGGCATGGTAGCATGCATTTTCCCGTTAGATTTAAGATGCTTGTTATTTTGGGGTGCCTGGGTGGCTCATTGGTTGAGCATCCAACTCTAGATTTGGGCTCAGGTCATGGTCCCAGGGTCATAAGATCGAGCCCTGGCTCATTCCATCTTGAGTGGGGAGCTTACTTGGGATGGTCTCCCTCCTCCCCTTGCATGCATGCATGGGCATGCTTTCTTTCTAGAAAAAAAATGAAAGATGCTTTTTTATTTTTTAAAATGTTTATTTATTTCCGAGAAAGAGAGTGTGATCAGGGGAAGGACAGAGAGAGAGAGGGAGACACAGAATCTAAAGCAGGCTCCAGACTCTGAGCTGTCAGCGCAGAGTCCAATGCGCTGCTCAAACTCACAAACTGTGAGATTACGACCTGAGCTGAAGTTGGATGCTTAAACCAGCTGAACAGCCCAGGTGCCTCACTTTTTAATTTTAACCCACAATTCACCAGAGGAAAACTAGATGTTGTTTCCTTTCCAAATATTTCATCTTGGAAATGTGATTTTTAGCTACATATTTATTTATTTTTATTTTTTATTTATTTCTAGGAGAGAGAGAGACAGCGTGAGCAGGGGAGGGTCAGAGAGAGAGGGAGACACAGACTCCGAAATAGGTTCCAGGCTCTGAGCTGGCAGTCAGCACAGAGCCCGATGCGGGGCTGGAACCCACCAACCGCGAGATCATGACCTAAGCGAAAGTCGGATGCTTAACCGACTAAGCCACCCAGGCTCCCCAGCTACATATTTATTTTAACAAAATCACACCACAGCAAAATGGCTTAGACACACTACACAGTTTATAAAGAGAGGATTTTGCACGTCAGTGGTGAAAAGACTTGTTGGTCAGAACACTGCTCCCTTCTGTTTCTACCTAATGATAAGATTTGGAAGAACTGTCCATTTCCAGGGACCTTGCTCATTTCTCTTGAGATCCTATATCTGACCTGATGAAATCGTAGCTAGATTAGCCTGAAGCAGAACTGTGGGTTAGAGAAGTTTCTGAATTCTCTTTCTTCTCAGCTCCCTAGGGCCTCAGGCTAGCATGTAGGCACCACCCCTGGCGGCTACTACCTCTTTTGCTATTTCTGATGGAGAATTCCCCTTCCAGCCTTCTGCATGGACAGGTGCACATGCAGCCACAACTTCAGGTGTGAGATTCTGAGGATAATCTTAATGTCTAACTCTTTGCCAGAGTTAATTTACACCTTTTTTTAAAAAGTCAAAACATATATGCAGATGGTTAAGAATCAAGTTTTAGAGGAACTTACAATAAAAATCACCAGCCTCCTATTTGAATTCCTCTTTTCTAAAAAATGTTCCTCTGTTTGAAAGTAGATTTTTAAATCTTCCTAGCTCTTGGCTGCTTAGACTATGATTTCTTTTTATTTTTTAAGTTATTTCTACATATTATCAATTTATTTCATACTTTGATGCCTAAGAATTTATCTTATACTACTTCATATCAGCCTTCTTCCTCTTTCCAATATAATTGTTACATTTCTATTCCTCTATAATTTAAACTACATACATTATAAAGAAGTTCAAATATAGCCATAATGATCATCATCATTATCATCATCATGAAGTCATGAAAAGTCATGTTCTGAAGATGAGTTCATGGCAGGGAAAAAGATTCACCACATAAAACAAAGTGAAAACTAAAAAGCACGTATTTAAAATATGTATGATTCAAATTCTATTAAATGTCTAGATTCTATATAAATAAAATAATAGAAATAAAATATATAGTAATAGAATAAATAACGTTCATCTCAGAGAAATAGAATTATAGATAATTTTTATTTTATTCTTTCTAAAATATAATATATATTATTTTTATAATATATATCATTTTTATAATAAATATATATCATTTTTATAATAAATTTCAGAGGGAAAAATAACCTCCTTGTTACGTAAAAGAAATGACTACCTAATGGTAGAACAGCTACAGTGGAACAGGCCAGTGTACAGCTCATTTCTGGCCATACCCGTCCAATTGTAGGAATTTAGGAATGCTTATCCTACCCAAACTCTCCTTCCTCATGTAAAATATGCAAGCTGATGGCAGTCCAGAGATCTAAACTATTAAAAAATGCAGGACACCATCAGAACTTTTAAAAATGAAAATGCAACAGTTTTAATTAAGTGCATAATACATATGTATGAGTGCATTGTCTTTTGAAATAGAAGACAGCTGCTTGGTATGGGTTTGAAACCCCATTTAAAAATGTTTAATCCTATGCTAATGATCTAAAGAGAAAAGGAAGTGGCAGGCAATAACATTTTACTTTAATATTAAATGTTTTTAATGCCAGTGGAGTCCACCCTATTCCAGTAATAATTAAAAACGTTTCTCCTTACAGTAGCATAATTTCCTGTGGTAGTGTCTCCTATCTCTAAGAAGTGTACCAAATTACTTTTAATAAGCTCTGGATTTAAGAAATTCTATCTTCTCAAGACTCAAGATTATATAATCTCACAAACGCAGTTGGGGTTGTTTTGCACAAAGTACGGGGAGAGCGAGACTGGCTGAGTTCTGTCCTCTCCAGCCCCCAGGAAATCACAGCTGACCAGGCCACACCCTCTTCTGCCTACGAGTACCTCCTCCATCTGGGCCTGGAGAACTCAAGCAGGATTTCTGGATCTGCTTCCATCAGCCTACATCTTTCCATTTAACTCCTCACAGTCTGGCCAACTGCCCCAGAGTCGGCCTGACTCTTTTCCACTCACAGAAAGCAGACTGGTGGTGAAACCCTCTGCCTGTGTGTGCTAGAGACCCTAAATGTGTGGCCGCCTGAGCCTGTCTAAGAGTTGGCATGTGTTTCTTGGAATGAGGAATTCGTGACTAGCTCCTTATTTTGTCTGCCAGGATTTTCCCCCTACGTTTCTGCTCCCCAGCCAGAGGAGATGCAAAGAAGAGCCTGTCTCTCTCTGTTTCACTACTCATCACCTTGAGGCCATGGGGAGAGTTGGAGACATTCCCCTTAGGGCCTCTCCTTAGGGTTTCCACTGCCCTTTCCCCCTATTCCTCCACTAACGACAGGTGCAATGTCAACTTACCTATTACAGTATAAGTTAGCATCTCACCACCTGGGTTCAAATTGAGTTTTGGCTCCTCCTTTTTAGCTTCATGGCCTTGATGGAGGAACTTAACATTACTGTGCCTCAGTTTCCTTATCTATAAAATAGATAATAAGAGTACCCAAATCCTGGTCAGAGTAAGGATTAAATTAGATCATATTTATAAAGTGCAAAAAAACAGTGCCTCATCTACAGTAAGGTCTGTATAAATCCACCTATTATGATTTCTATAGAAGGCACATGGAAATCCCACACAGCCACACACACACACACACACACACACACACACACACACACATAATTTTAAAAACCCTGGTCCAATCAAATGGGAAAATGGGCGGGCTTATTTAGTGAGAAAGTAAACCTTCAGAAGGGGAAACTGCTCCCTAGCAAACTGTCCCCAAACCACAGCAGACCATAGTGACAAACAATATATTGCTAAATAACAGCAAATAGGGTCACCTAGGTGGCTCGTCAGTTAACTGTCTGACTCTTGATCTATGCTCAGGTCATGATCTCTCATTAATTTGTGGGTTTGAGCCCTGGATTGGGCTCTGCACTGACAGCATGGGGCTTGCTTGGGATTCTCACTCTTTCCCTCTCTGTTTGCCCTTCCCCCATTCACTCTCTATCTCTCTTTCTCAAAATACGTACATACACACATACATACATACATATATACATACATACATATATACATAAATAAATAACTGCAACTATACAAAGATGCTATTTCCCAGCTCATTCTGAGTCAAAAGTGACTTAAGGCCAATGAGTCATAGACTAAATTAATGCTAGAAACACTGAGCTCTGAAATCAAATCAGCACTCAGGGCAAAGAGTTAGGGATTCATTAGAACCACTCCTCATATATGATGACCCTCTGGACCACAGAGATCTAGACAAAATTCCAGAACTCGCTCCGAATAAAAATTGTGTGAAGATTTTATTCATTTGGCAGAAAGCCTTTATCTCTAGGACATCATGACAACCCACAGGCAGGGGTCGGCACAAACAAGGCTCATTTGAAAAGTAGTAGCTAGATTAAGTGTTTTAGATGAAGACTTGATGATTCATTAGAGTTCATCCATCCTTCTGACTCAGTTCTGAATAAGTATACTAACAAGTGGTGATACAGCTACTGGAAATGGCTAGGCTCTTGGCTATATTCCAATAGCACTACTATAATTTCATGCCTACAGCAAACCTTTCTGCAAATTACACCCACACTATAATCAGCTGCTGAGGTCTTTTGTGACTATTTATAAAGGGCACTATTTAATTCACCCTTATAATTTATCTGGTAGCATTTGCTGGAAGTTTTAACAGCTATGTAGTGCAAAGCCACTTCTATTAAGGGCCAGGTCTCTTTTCTAAGTATAGAGCACACCACATATCCATGAAATGGTAATTAATACAGCCGCCACCAGGTTCTGGCATGAAATTATACCATCCCTCACTTTTCGGCAATCGCAAATATTTTAGAAGTGCCACAGAAAGAGTCTAGGTTGTGTGGCCTGTACCTGCCCCAAAACAAAAAGCACAGAGGTTTGCAACCTTAAAGAGGTAGTCTGAGATTGACCTTTGACCAGTCTAACTTCTCATCAGGGAGGTGCATGAGATTCATCCAAGAGACTCTACAGGAGCTCTTCTGTGCTTGCGAAATGACCTTGCTAAAATTCAGATTGTGGGTCTGTAGAACTGGAATGTACCTGAGATTCTGCCTTCCAGCTCTCAGTTTAGCAGAGCGGACCGCACTCTGAGCAGTAACAGAGTTGTTGGCAAGGATGGGAAGATTTGAGGAAACTGTGGGTCTGTACTGACATGTGTAGGAAGATTGTGTCACTGAATCTTTTGGTGGTTATGAAATTCTAAATCCACTGACATCGGTAAAACTGATTATTGTATCATAGGTCTTTATTGCCTTCTCATTATTTTTACCATCATCATCATTGTCATTGCAAATAGGGAAATCATAACCAGAAGTAGATTCCTAAAAATAGATCTATGAATAAACAGAGGTTTAAAGTTGAACAAATGACATACCACTACACAGTGTTGGAGCTTATGATTATGTTAAAAACCAGAAAACTAATCTTCACTCAGATTAGTGAAGAAAGGAAATCAGCTGTTGGTCTTTGGGAAAGTCGATCTTTTATTCTTCTCATCAGTGGAGTACAAGAGTTTAATTAATTGAGCTATACGTTTCTTTCTAGCTCTAAAATATTATGATTCAATAAATATGACCTTCAAATTCATGTTGATACCTGTCACATTTAAAATAAATACATATTATACTGCATGCAAAATAGTACCTTTTGCCATCTAAAAAAAAAAAAAGGAAAAAAAACCCTGAAACAAATAATGACAGAAATATCATCTTATCACTCCTACTGACATTCAAAGTGACAACATTTATGAAGTGAGCAATCTCAAATATGTAAGAAGAAAAAATGCATGGAATCAAAGACAAAGTACTTATCTACCAGTAGACCTATTGGTTTCTTCTGTATAATTACTTAACATTTTTCATATGGAAACTGTTTAAATGTACATTTATTTCATATCAATAACATACAACTGAAATGATCTTTGACTTTTTTAAAAAATTGAAGATTGTTTTTATGAATGTTTTCCTAATTTTTTCAGCAGAAGTAATTCAAAATATTTGTGATACACGTTTATTTAGTGAGCATAACCTCCCCCAATTCATAGCACCTACCAAACATATCTTTTCCTGACTGTCTGTGTATATAATTTGCAGGAAAAAGAAAGGCAGAATGTGAAACAATAGATTTTCCTTTAAAAAAGTGGCTGACATTTCCAAAATATCATTCTCCAGGAGATTAAGTTCAGGTGCATCTGAAAAGACAGAATGAAGAAGAATATCTGCAGAATGTTCACCACACTATCCTTCAATGTCAATGGATGCCTTCAGTTCCTGTTTTTCTCTTCCTTTTTGTTCAGAAGATCCAACTGCTGTATTCTTTTTCTCTTCTTTACCATATATGTGTTTCATTGTAGTGAGTGACACCCACAGAGCCAGTGAGGCATGACTGTAACTCTTCAACCACTTGCTAAAGTTTTTTCAGAGGTTCTGGCATTCCTTTCATTATAAGAACTTTTTTTTCCTGAGCCTTTCCCATAGTACATAGATGCTATATGTGATTTGACTAATCCAGCTATAGCTATGAACAAACTAGCAATGTCTACATTAGTTGCTTTATATTATGTTACTCAGTTCTCTCAACATTTAATCCATAGCTCACTTCTGCTGTGTTTTAGTGTTACGATACAAAGTCATTACTCAAACTAATTATCAATTGAAATTTCATATAGATGAAGAGTTCATAATTACCGTACATGATGCTTTCTTGAAGGAAAAAAGACAAAAATATACGGGCACAATTGTCAGACTCAGCATAAATAGTAAATACACCAAGTTTGCATAATATAATTCTATGACATGTACATTTCTCACAAGTTGAAATTTCCCACTATTAATCAATGCAGAAGCAGTTGATTAGTTCATATTTTAACAATTTGCTTTAAGATCTGGTTTCTAGAAACACAATGGATTTCAATAAAGGAAACCCTTATGTATCTTACACATTAAAGTAGCTCTAGTTGATTAGTACATTTTTACTGCCTAAGAAACAAGCTCTTTGTAGTTTTGAAGAATTTTTCAGCAAAATTCACATCACACACACACACACAGACACCACACATACACACACAAGCTACAGAGATAACACCTTTTCAAAAATTGATACTCCATACCCTAGGATAGTGATAGCATCATGAAATAAACACACCTAATGTCTACGAGTCAATAGTCTGACTCTTATCTCCCATGATATGTTTATGGGAAGCCATTGACTGATTATCTTTTGGGCATCAGACATGACACATGATATAAATAAAAGGACCCAATAGTGGGGACATGAGTTTAACATGCCTCTGTAAGGATGACAAAAGTCATACTCATCCAGTTGAGTTGAAACCAAATGTAACTATAAATAGCAGGGAGATTATTATCTAAACATAGGCTGTAACCTACCTTATATGGATTATATACTCATATACAAATTAGTCTCATGGATGCAGATGCCTGTTATAATGAATGGTGCAACCCAGTGAGCCAATGATTTTAAGCAGCAGGAGGCATCCACACCACTTTCACCACATACTGAACCAAAAAAATGAAATGTACAATTTTCATTTTCTAACCATAAATATATTATTTTTTTCTTTCAGAATGCTTATAAAAAATCTACTGATGGAGCTGAATTGCAGTTGAAAACTATGACTACATCCATCTCTGTGATTCATTTCTCACTCTCATGATATATTTGGAAATTGTTCCTTTAGGATTTCCAGAGCCTTGTCAACCACTCTGCTCTTAAACTTGCCATTTTTACAAAGTAGTTCTTAGAGGAGTTTTGAAGTGTTGTGTTTTCTCACCACTGTATTCCTGAAAGAGAGATAAATCTGAAATTTTGAAGGCAAATTGAAAGACACATATTAGTTTTATTTTAAAATTTAACAAAGCATGTTTTTCTTTTACTCATATAATTTAATTGAGATTGGTTTTAAATGCAGACTCATTTGTCCACCTGCAATAAATTTTTTTCTGCAAGTTAAAAATTTTCCACTCATTTTGACATGATGTAGAAGAGTCAGTTGTAACAATGATAACTCAAAAGTTTTCTTTCTAACCAACAGAATTTAAAAGGGCAATTGAACTGTGATGACCAGCATTCTCTGATTTTTGACTAATGATGCCACAGAAATGAAGAATTTCCCGGATCTTTACAGGAAATGCTAAATTATAGTAAGAGAAGTTTGATATTCTGGGAAGAATGCTTGTCATTCCTGACTCCTTCCATTCTTTCACCTTCATATGCATTGCCACCAGATCTTTCTAGATATCTTGTGAATCTATTTGCTTCTCTCCATCTCTACTACCATCACCCTTTCAAGGCCGCCA
Source organism: Hyaena hyaena (assembly GCF_003009895.1). Lineage (NCBI taxonomy): Eukaryota > Metazoa > Chordata > Mammalia > Carnivora > Hyaenidae > Hyaena > Hyaena hyaena. The sequence continues at coordinate 305,096 of NW_024081048.1, read as the reverse complement.
ACACACCTGATCTGAAATACTCTAATAAGTCACCTCCTTGCATGACATGAGACCCATTTCCATACCATTCTCCACCACAGCACAGCAATCTCTTTAAAATTCGTATCACATAAAATTCAAGCAACCCTCTATTGGCCTTAGCATAAAATCTAAACACCCAAACATAAAACCTAGATCTGAAATCTCCCTATAGGCTACTCACTACCAAGTATTTATCCTCAGATAATAAAATGCAGGTTGTGTAACTTGCATGCATCATAGTGTCTCCCATTCAGTGTTGGTTGTACAGTAGAACCACTAAAAAATTGTTTAAAGATTGCACTACATAGGCTACATCCTACATCAATTAAGTCAGGGTAGAGCCACATATTAGTATTTTTTTTTTAACTAACCAGATGATTCTATCATAAAGCCAAGTTTGAGAATCATTGCAGTAAAGGTGTTAGTTGACTGTTTTTGTGACAGTGAGCCATCTCCTGAGTCCTCATATTTCACTGCAGAACCCTCACTGGGTTATCTGAGCCACATTTCTCCACCTTGGCAGTAGATTGCAATGAGGGGCATTGTCAGTGAATGCTTTGTTGAAATCTGAAGCCTATATTATTTGGTCATTATTTTATTAATCTGCCAAATTCTTTGAAAATAACACCTGCTAATTCTAAATTATATGGGATTTTCTGACATTTGGCAAAACATTTATACAAATTAATTTTTTTCTTTCAATGCAAACTGTGTGGATATCTAGTAAATGCTAAATATAGACATAATAGAGCCCATCCCAGCTATTAAATGAGTTCTGGAATGAAGATTTACAATCAAGTCATTTTACATGTAAAATATGTTCTTTCATGCATACATAAGTATATGCTAATACATTTTCTACTCCTTAACATCCAAATCTTCCAGAAAATGAAAATTAACATAAAAGATCCAAACAATATCCACATCAGATTTTTAAGTGAGTCAGTTTACTTACAAGTCAGTAGTTCCAAAGATAGAGATTTATTTTATTTTTTTTCAAATAGTTTATTGTCAAATTAGTTTCCACATAACACCCAGTGCTCATCCCCACGAGTGCCCTCCTCCATGCCCATCCCCCTTCCCCCCCCACATCCATCAGTTCTTAGTTTTTGTCCGCATTCAAGAGTCTCTCATGGTTTGCCTCTCTCCCTTTCCCCCACCATTTCCCCCCTTCTTCTTCCCCTTGTTCCTCAGTCAAGTTCCTCCTAATCCTCCTATATGTGCAAACATATGATATTTGTCCTTCTCTGCCTGACTTATTTCACTCAGCATAACACCCTCAAGGTCCATCCATGTTGCTACACATGGCCAGATTTCATTCTTTCTCATTGCCATGTAGTATTCCATGGTATAGATGAACCACAAAAGATAGACTTATTTCTCTTATTGATTTTTCTTTTTAGATAATGATAAACATACTGAAATAATAATAATATATTAATATTAATAATAATATATTGTTAGACCACCTTTTCCAAAGGAGAATCACTGAGGACAAAGCTCACAAACACAAAAGGAGTTGGTTATTCAGGTTTATTTTAGTCCGGCCGGATGGCCCCTCCCGAGCACCCAAAGAGTCCTCGGAAGAGTGACCCGCCGAGCCATAGCTCAGGGTTTATATAGGGAGAGGGGCGAAGCCAGTGTACATAAGTGAGAATTTTGTGGTTAGAAGTGGGGGTTGCTTAACAGTTGCTTGAAGAACATGTTTGACCGTTCTAATCACAATGTTCAGTAAAGATTTACAGCTCAGGGGCTTGTTGCAGGCAGGAGGAGCTAGGTTGCTCAACCCCTGACCTTTTACCTGAATATAGTTTGAGATCAAACAATGATTGGTATCCTCATTTGCAAGCCCCTCACCTTTTGGCCCAAGGGAGTTTTTACAATATTACTTAGATAATGATAAACATACTGCAATAATAATATATTAATATTAATGATATGTTACAGATACTGATAAACACACTACAGTAATAATATATTATTATAGACTGTATTATTATTATTAAAATAGCTAAGCATTTTTCCAAATTTTCCTGTGCACAGGAGACAACTATACAGGGAGTCAGCACCCTTAAATGTTAGCCCTTGTTCAACACTGTGGCCTTGGGCTTTGACTCTTCTAGGCCTCAGTTTCTTAAACACTATATAAAATGAGGGTACAGCTACAGACTAGAATGCTTAAGAATGTTGTCAGAAGTCAATGGAATAAAATGTCTGTGCTTCAGGCAGGATATAGATGCACAATCAAGGGACAATTGAAGAGAATTTACATTACAAAGGTGTATGCTGCAAACAGAAACCAACAAGGTGGGGCGCCTGGTTGGCTCAGTCCATTAAGCTTCTCATTCTTAATTTTGGCTTAGATCACAATCTAATGGTTTGTGGGGTCAAGCGCCGCCTGGGGCTCTGTGCTGACACCATGGAGCCTGCTTGGGATTCTCTCTCTTTCTCTCTGCCCCTTTGCCACTCTCTTTCTCAAAATAAATAAATAAACATTAAAAAAAGAAGAAGAAACCAATGAGGACAGGAAAGCACCCAAGAACTATTTTTTTAATTTTTTAAGTTTATTCATTTACTTTGAGAGAGAGCAAGCACACACAAGTGGGGGAATGGCAGAGAGAAGGAGAGATGGAATCCCAATTATGCTTGGCACCATCAGCACAGAGCCTGATGTGGGGCTTGAACTCATGAATTATGAGATCATGACCTGAGGGAAGATCAAGAGTCTAATGCTTAACCAACTGCGACAGCCAGTAGCCTCCCCCCAAGAACTAATTAAAGTAGGAAGGAGTTACTGCCTTTAGCCCAGGGGCATATGGAAAGGATCTTTTTCTAGAATGAGGGGAGAACTCTACCTATGGAAGAGGAGCCCCAGTTGTAGCCTTTGGTAAAGGAACATGGGTAGAGCCACTGCAAACTTTAGCTTAACAGGGAAGAAGCAGGGAATAAACACTTGATTCCCCTTTCCTCCCCTCCTTTGATCATCTGCTGGCAACTTCCACTGACCAAACCCAACCCAAATTCAGAATGGAAGGTATTCTGTACAGTTTACCACCAAGGGCATAGTGAATGATCTTGAAGAGCAATTGGAGAATCATGAGCACAGAGTGAAAGCTATTTTAACCTACCATTTGCTCACTAAATTCTTTTTAAAATAGTACATGAAAACACAATATGACATGGAAGCTCTCATTCTGTATGACAGTGTAATAGTAGATACATACCATTATACATTTGTCAAACTCCATAAGATACACAGCAAAAATAGTTAACACTAATGTAAACTATGGACTTTAGTTAGTAATAATGTATCAACATTGTCTCACCAATTTTAACAAATGTCCCACACTAAAGCAAGACGTTAAAAATAGGGGAAACTGGTAATGTGCATGGAGGGGGTTTGAATGGGGCATAGAGGATCTCTCTACTTTTTGCTTTTTTTAAAAAAAAATGTTTTATTTATTTCTAGGAGAGAGAGAAAGAGATAGCGTGAGCAGGGGAGGGTCAGAGACAGAGGGAGTCACAGACTGAAACAGGCTCCAGGCTCTTAACTAGCTGTCAGCACAGAGCCCCACGCGGGGCTCGAACCCACGAACCGTGAGATCATGACCTCAGCGAAAGTCGGACGCTTAACCGACTAAGCCACCCAGGTACCCCTCTACTTTTTGCTTAATGTTTTGTAAACCTAAGAGTGCTCCAAAAAAGTCTATTAATTTTTTTTAGTTTATTTATTTTGAGTGGGGAGAGGGGCAGAGGGAGGGAGACAGAAGACTTGAAGCAGGCTCTGCACAGTCAGTGCAGAGCCCAATGCAGGGCTGGAACTTAGGAACTGTGAGATCATGACCTGAGCCAAAGTGAGAGACCTAACCAACTTAACCACCTAGGTGCCCCTATTCATTTTTTAACTGCCCTTTTAATTACCAACATCTATTGAAAATGTCCAATCATCTCCCAAATTCTACCATGCTGCTACCTCCATGAAAATGAAGTGGTAATAATACAACCACCATCTACCTCTGAGTTACAAGAGTTTTACTGCCAACACTGGAGAAGTGGAAGTATATCCGGGAGCCCTACAACCACAAAGCTAATGGTGACTTCCTTTTCTAAACTCTCCATTTGCCTATTCCTTCTTTGGCTAATTCAGAAAAACAGAATTCTCCTTTGTTTTCTCAGTGAAAACTCTTAATAATGTGTTCCATATGATCATTGCTCTTGAAATGATTAATTTTTTAACTTAAAACTAGGCAACTTTAGGGGCACCTGGGTGGCTCAGTTGGTAAAGCATCTGACTTAGTTTTGGCTCAGGTCATGATCTCACTTTTCATGAGTTCAAACCCTGCATTGGGCTCCACGCTGCTTGGGATTCTCTCTCTCCCTCTCTCTCTGCCCCTCTCCTGCTCATTCTCTCTGTCTCTCTCAAAATGAATAAATAAACCTAAAAATTTTTTTTAAAAACTAGGCAACTTTGCCTGCAAAATACTTTAAATAGGATATTTCTTTGCCCTTTGAAGAGATTCAAGACAAAATTTAGAAATGTTTTCATGTTGTAATAGTAACCATAGATATCTCCTGCTGATAATTCTTCATCAAAGTGAAAGAGGAAAATAAAATATGATTTGGGGGAAAAACACATAGTCACAAAATGACTGAAATATATTCACCTGAAAATCGTATCAGATTTTTTCTGAAATTTACTTTACTTCAACATGATTTACCAGGTTCTCTACCAGGTGCTCTGAAGTGCACATAGCATACCAAAACAATAAGATTCTACACATTATACAATGAATATAAAGATTTTGGTATTTTATATTTTTTGATGTGTAACAAAGAGCCATAGCTATTTGTGAGATTCTGTTAGTGTTTTCTTGATAAAAGTGTTCACATTTGAAGCACGATATTATAGATGCTGTTTAACATTAGATTAGAAAAGAAATCAAATAGCAAATACGTTAAAAAATAAAAATAGAAAGGAGCACCGGGGTGGCTCAGTCAGTTAAGCATCTGACTCTAGATTTGGGCTCAGGTCATGATCTCACGGCTGGTGGGTTCATGCCTCACATTGGGCTCCATGCAGAGCCTTCTTGGGATTCTGTTTCCCTCTTTCTCTGTCCCTCCCTTGCTCTCTCTCTCTTTCTCAAAATAAATAAACATCAATCTTACAAAACGTAAAGTAAAACTAAACATAGAAAAACACTAATGTCCCAAAACTCCTAGACAAATGATAATAGAATTTAGAGATGATCCCTGTTGCCACTTGGAACAGGTGCAGGTGCAAAAGGAGAGAGAGTCGCTATCTGGTCTCTGGAGCACAGACGCAGTAGCTGGAGCTTCCCCTCCTCTCACCATCTTCACAGTAGGCCTCAGTTTAAACCTCAGATCAACAGTGTTGTTCAGTAGGTCTGGCTTTTGTCCTCCAAGGTCATAGGCATGAGAGGCTCAGAACCCCATTCTTCAGTGTATTGTGGTCTGGTGATGACTGCTGAGCTGTCAACCTAAATGAGGGCAGTTCCTACAGTTTATGACTTTGATGATAAGGCCAAGTTATTAGTCACAGAGCAGAGTTTCAAACATGTTTCCATGCCTCCTTTTCACTCTCTCATGTGCATAAAGGCAAACATTGTAAAGATACAAACGCCTCTTTCTCGTCTTATCTGCACTGCTCGTGTGTGCACCCCAGCCCTGGGAAGGCTGGGGAACAAACTATCTCACAGAGATACAGAGTGCGCTCTGGTTTGCAGCTGCGGCTGATGTCTGCAGTGCCTTTTACAAGCTTGTTCTCAAACATAGCAATCCAGGAACTTTTCTCAAAGAAGCTCACCCCAAACACTGGGCTGATTTATCTAGCCCTGTGACTTCCCTGAAATCCAAAGCAGATTAAGCCTTCTACGGGTCTGAAGACAGGAAGGCCATGACTCAACTGTTGGGAAAAAAAATTGTGTGTGTGTGTGTCCACGCGCGTGTGCATGCATATAAGCAGCCTCTTCCCTTCCTAATATAATTAATACTTTTTTAAAGAAGATTTCAAAACCTCAATCCAGGATCCACCCTATTGCCAAAGGAGGCTGTAATTATAGCTGAGACCTCTAAGAATTATGTCGAGAGTCTCTTATTATCTAAGGAAGTGCATTTTTTGGCCAAGGATGTATATCTTGTCCAATTAAAATGAACAACAACATCTTAGTAGGTAATGGGTTTAGTAACGACTTCACAATTTGTTCCTGGCAAGATCACCAAGGGTTCTGGGGCTCTGTTACACCCTGGAAAAACATTTAAGGGAAAGAATGCAGGAGGCAGCAGGAAAACAGATTAGAGCTCCCTCAAGTTAGAGGAACATTTCCTCCACTGTAGCCAATGTTCATCTTTGTTCCTGTAGATTTCAAGAAATAATGAAGGAGGACTTCCAGGGACAGTCGTGAAAATATATCAATAACTTTATATTCTTTTGGAAAGGAAAGAGAAAAGGAGACAAAACATTAAGTTATACAAAAAATGTATACATGAGAAACTAAAAAAATATGCATGCCTACTGTATAATCCCTCTTTGACAGTTTATCACTAAATGAATTTATAGCTAGATTAAACCAACAGCAACACACACAATATAAAATAGTAGGATAAGGATAGGGCAAATGCAAATTTGTTAATATATACAGAGACAAAGGAGCATCTGGGTGGCTCAGTTGGTTAAGCATCCGACTCTTGGTTTCACCTGAAGTGATGATCTCACGGTTTAGAGGTTTGAGCCCCACGTAGGCCTCTGCACTGACAGTGTGCAGTCTGCTTGGGTTTCTTTGTCTCCCTCTCTCTCTGTCCCTCCCCTATTTGCTCTCTGTCTCTCACTCTCAAAATAAGCAAATAACCTTAAAAATATAAAAAATATATATACAGACATGTGCACATGCACACACACAGAGCTCATCCTCAAAATCTTAGTGAGCTTTTACGTTTTAATAATTTCAAAAGGATAAATGCTATAAACTTAAATAACAACATCATCTCAAGACTTAATTATTTGTTTCTTCTAGGCATACTTAGTTTCATGAATGCTGAATAACAGATTTTTCACTTTAACTTTTTGTTTCAGTCAGCATTTGCCATCATCTATAAATGTAAACAAAGCAAAGCTGAAAATATACACGGCAACAGGCCCTGAGGCTGTCTCTGGCTGACTTTTATAACTTCCTTCTTCCACTGTCCAGTTCCTGTTCCTTGTCTCTTAGCCAACATTTCTGGTCTGGTCATTGTTCTTTACCTGGTTGAGTGCCCCAAATGTCATTTCTGAATTGTTATTAGTAATACTAGCAGCAACTATCATGGTTTTAGGAAGAACGCCCCAGAATGTACAACAGCGACCTCATCTCTCCTTGATAATCAGGATCAATCATCCAGACATTAAACTCCTGCTTTGCCCTTTAGCTCAATGGTGTGACAAGCTCAAAATGGTTCAGTGGAAGTCTCAACTTCCAGCTGAACAGAGCCATTTTTGTGAAAACTAAGCTCATTATTTCAGCAAAGATCAAAATGACAGGGATGGGAAACCAAATTTTTAGTGACATCTTTGAGGTAACCGGGAAAGGGGCTACTACTCTGGCATCTACTCTGATGCCCTTAGACTCATATGTTCTGGCAACCGTAGAAATGGAATCATGTATTATTGCAGTTGCTATTAGAACATATACTGTATCTCATCAGATGTCACCTCAGACTTGCAAGCTATTTGCCTATAAGGGCTGTGTTGTTCTCCCAGCAGGTAATTGTTTCTTCAACACACCATTGCACAATTTCATCAGTACAGTGGCTTCTGAATGACATGGCACATGGAAAGACCAGTGAGTCTCATGAACGTGAGTCACTGATTTTTCTGTAAAATGAGCTCTTTGGTCAGAAGCCATGTTATGTGGGATACCAATATAGTATAAAGTATCCAATAAACACACCGGAGGTAATGCTGGAGAAGCATGTGGGTGGGGGAATATAATCCATAGTCAAAGTACATGTATTATCCCAAAAGAAAATTTTCTCCCCTTCCAAGATGGCAAGGGTCCAGTATAATCATTCTGCAGCTGAGTGGTTCACTCATTCCACTAGGAAACGGTGCTACGCCAAGGGTTCAGATTTGCCCTGTGCTGTTTGTTGGTTAACCATTCAGCTGTGGTCTTTGCCAGATAAGCTTTTTGGGGGAGAAATCTTGTGTTGTTGAGATTCCATCCTTATTCTGGCAATTTTATACATGAGTCCAATGAGCAAGCCCTGGAATGACTATTAAAAGAGGCAAATTGACTTCCATAGAGTGATTTATATCCAGATATTGTTAAAGGTCTTCTCTGGAATGCTGTTCTGAGCTTTCACATACACTGTGTAAATTCCTGTACCATCAAGCCTCCTCTCTTATTCCATTCGAGTCCGTAATTATCCAGCTTATCCATTAGTCTTTGGTCATGAACTAGTATCCACCCATGCTGCTGGCTGTTGTCCCTTCAAGGTAAATTTAAAAACACAATGCACTTGTAGAGTTCTATCCACTGGGAGTGTTCCTTTCCTCATTATCTTTCTGAGACACTACTAAATGTGGTTGTCATATGCTGTAGTTCACTTCAAACTGGTGGTAGTCTATCATCCAGAACTATCTCTAAACCAAATTTTACCTCTAAACCAATGAAATTCTTTGTTTCACACAACTAAGCATAGGAAACTATGTCCATATATTAGAGTTAAAGGAAAAGTGATAATAAAGCTGACTTACATGCTTTGGAAGTCTGAGTCACCTACTCATACAACTTACTTGTGTTTGTCTATTTCAACTTGATATATACACATTTATATAGATTCAGATATACCACTTGTGTTTACCTATTTGAACATGATAGAGATGATAGATAGATAGATAGATAGATAGATAGATAGATAGATATAGATAGATATAGATAGATCACTTCTACTTGATGTTAAAGTGAAGCTGGATATGCTTATTATGTTTAGGAGACAGTTTGAGACAGGAACCATAGGTAGCATAGTTGGTTTACATTCTATAGTGAGTCATTCTATCACTCTTAGGGCCAAGAAGCAAGCCAGGGACTATTTTTTTTTTAAAGGAAAATAATTAACTGTGAAAGGTAGTACTTAAGAAAAAAAGGCCTAGGGATATATGCTATCATATACCTACAGAGATTGCCAAAGCTGCTAGAAAACACTCAAAGCATTTACTCATTGTAAATTTTAAATGGCAAAGCAACATGGTGTCCAGTTCAAATCAGTGACAACTTTTTCTCTTGTTTGGGGCTCCATTCAAAACTGACAGCTTTAGGGATACTTGGTAAGTAGATTAGAGCACCCTGAAATATAGTACATGTTGCCTGTAGAATCAAGAGCTCCACCAAGAACTATGACCCTTTGTTATGATGGAGGAATAAGGAACAGTAACTTTTTTTTTTCATTCTGAATTGAATATCTTGACATGTCTGATATATTCCCTTCCACTCCTAGAAAATCCACCAAGATCCCTGAATTTCAATGAGAATTTTCTGCACCCTTTCATACACATGGTTCAATAAGGCATTTGGCATGGCATCATCAATACAGTGGATAATTGAATATCCTGTGTGATGGTGTCTGTAGAACATATTATGACAGAAAGAAAGACCTCATATAACCCTGAGATTATAAAGATATGCTGCTAAACAGCTACATATTGAGTACTAGGGATTGAGTTGATTTATTCTATAAAGATACTACACCTAAAACAGCATCTAAAATTAGAGTCACCACCTGATTAATCTCATGACAACCAAAGAATATTCTATAAGATCCATTTGTCTTTTGCACAAAACATATAGGTGAGTTAAATGGAAATGTAATTACAAAAACACTTCACCCTGCACTTTTCACGTATTTGATGGTGCCTATAATCTCAGCAATTACCCATGATTTGGCGTTAATTTTCATTTACTATTTTGGTGTAAAGTAGCACTTCCTCAGCTGCCACTTTTATCACCCCTATATACATATTATTATTATTATATATATTTATAAATATATATATTTTTCTCATCCTGATAGGTAGATAGATACCAATATACAGTCTATATAGTCTTCTTCCATAGGTCGGAAAGCCAATGTGGACACTCCGTCAGTAGCTGATTATATCTATTTCAACCATGCATTTGGGAACTGGAATAATAATCACAGGGTGTCAGAGGAGGCCAAAATTCCATTTATGACTTGATCACAGTAAAACCAAACTCTGCCTGTGACCCAGTTCAGGTCTCTGATCACTGAACCTAGAGATTTTATCAAATATCCTGATCAAATATATGTCATAAAAATCAAGTAAAATTCAGTAGGCTGCCCAACTATCAAGACCTACAGTCTCATAGTACAGCCACTCTGTTCCACACTCTGCCCTTTACAGTAATTGCACCTCTTGATGTCTGGCAGTTTACTGCTGCCACCTGGCTTCTGCCATTTTGCAATCCCTTTACCCTTTAAAACCAGGGAGTCCATATCAATGGGACTTTCTCTCATAGTCTAATCCAGCTTGTGAAGAACAGTGACCACCATAGTCTCCAAAGACACAAGTGATAACCTATCCCTCCATATTTTGGTGAAGGGAATAGCCTCTAAACTCTTCGCAGTGGGAGTGGTAGGAGGTGCCTGAGTGGCTCAGTCAGGTTAAGTTTCCAACTTTGACTCAGGTCATGATCTCACAGCTTTTGGGCTCAAGCCCCACACTGGGCTCTGTGCTGACACCTCAGAGCCTGGAGGCTGCTTCGGATTCTGTGTCTCCCTTTCTCTCTCCCCCTCCCATGCGGTCTCTCTCTCTCTCTCTCTCAAAAATAAATAAACATTACAAAAATTTTTAACTCTTCTCAGGGAAACAATAAGGGTGTATGTGTGAGAGTTTCCCATGATTAATATTCTCCAACGTGCTTGTTTTTAAGCTTTTAGATTCACTAGTCTACTTTATACTAAGAAAGTCCTGGCACTTCACACTTATCTAATTTAGGTCACTGGAATGTTCAAATTTAAATCAACATACTGAGTGAACTGTTAGAGTAACTCGTAGCTGTTTGCAGTAACACGATTACTTCAGAATGTCTGGCAAGGGCACCCATTCTGTAATCTAACCATGTACAGGTTTTTACTTAACTGTTATTGTTATTGTTTTGTTTTTTCTGCCAAAGAAAGCTTAGAATCATTTTTACCAGCATTCCTCCTTGGTTTCTGTGAATATAAATTTGGAAAATATTGCTTTTTTTTCAGTGTCTCTGCCACCTCCTCCTGGATCAGACCTTGTAATCATCCCTGTCATCCTGTGCTAAGCTTCTAATTACCTGTCTGGAAGCGACGGAAGGTAGTGGGGTGGATCTTGAAGAGAACTGGCATTGCCTTACAAGATGATGCTTTATTGAGGTCATTTAGAATCATCAGGTGAAGTACGGCTAACATCCTCAGAGAGGCAAAGATGGGCAGCTTCTGATGGAAAGTAAGGATCAGTGGGAGTGGGCAGTTTAAGCTCCTCAGATTCATTGGAATCCACTGGAAGGTTCTCAATTCTTAGATGTTCTACTCCTTCCTAATCAATACCCCAACTCTACATAAGAGGGAAAGCATGGCTAAAATTCATTTGTCATAAATCTACAACTCATAAGATCAAATCTTATTTCTGGTTCTGTGTTTAGTAGCTCTAAAAAATATATTTTTAAGAGCAACCATAAAAGGATTTTACTTATCCTTACTTCTCTCACAGCACTATTAGCTTGTGCCTTCAATGGGCACTTTATTTTCTATTTGCTATTATTTTCTTTGGACTACTTGCTTTCCATTCTTTACTGATGATGGAGTCACATGACCTTCCAGTGACAAATCCCAGGTTCCCAACTGTGAGAGTCTGTTTCCTGGATTCATATTCTTATTTCAAGTGCTATATCATATAGGGTGTGCTCAGAAAAACAGAAAGCATACTAAGTACTATAAGCAGGAAGAGATTTAATATAGGGAATTAGAAACTTACAAAACAATTTGAAAATCTGGGTTGGGAGAAGTGGCAAAATTTCACTAGATTGAAAGAAATCAGAAGTGAAAAATTGCAAGAAACTACTGCTTCTTTCCTGAGTTGCCATCAGCATCAAAGTGGGTGATCCAACAGGAAAACACTCAGAAAATACTGGAAAATCTCCATCTGTTCTTTTATAATCCTACAAACTTGTTTATTGCTGTTCACTCAATAATGGTGCTTCCTTCTCTTCTTCCTGTTAGAAGACCATTCTCAGTGGGTTTCTCATGTTTCTATGCTTCTGACTGACTGACTTTAATACAGACTATGTTTTCAAGGATGTTTATGTAGAAAATAGCCTTGGAGGGTGGAAATAGTTTCTCCCTCCAGGGCAAAAGCCAGATATGATTACTGCTTATTTTAAAATGTTCAGGTGCCCTAACTCAGAGTTCCTCCTATAACCCACCCCATCGTATGTGCAGGTATCATCCAGTGCTCCATACATTGCCCTATGGTATTTGTGCCTTGCAAAACCAAAACAAATACTGATCCTCTGGCTTCTGCTGTTGATCTCAGTGATAAAATCCTTCATCTCAGACTTAGGAGTTTCATGTCCTCTACCAACTTCCATAAAACACTGGCAGACTAATTTGTTAACTTGCAAATAAGGTCAAATTTCAGACCTTTCCAGTTCTTAACACTAAATTTCGTATCTCATAAGAGGACTTTTGTTTTCTGCAATACAAAAAAATAGCATAAAACAATCAAAGATAAATAAATGTTGGCTGCCCAACCCTTCAAAAAATCACCCAACTTTTATTTAATACCATTGAAAAAATACTTTAGATTGTTTTTTAGATCATTTTTCATACCTCATTAATTTCATCTTTTATCTTTATTAAATCCTCACTTATACATGCCCATTCACAATGTCTCATTCATATATTCATTGAACACTGAATTACTACTCTCTAGTAGGCTTTGAGTTTAAAATTATGACTAAGGGTGCCTGGGTGGATCTGTCGGTTAAGCATCTGACTTTGGTTCAGGTCATGATCTCATGGTTTGTGGGACTGAGCCCCACATCAGGCTCTGTGCTGACAGCTTAGAGCCTGCTTTGGATTCTGTGTATCTCTCTTTCTCTGCCCCTCCTCTGCTCGTGCTCTCTCTCTCTCTTTGAAAAATAAATAAGTATCAAAAAAATTTTAATTATGACCAAAACGTACATTATTTCTAAAAAAACAAACTTTTTTAATGTTTTTTTTAACTTCCTAAGTTGAATGCTCCACATATTTTAAAACTAATTATAGTTTTAGTTACAGCTCATAGTTTTTATTCGAAGTATCTTATTTTTATAAATTTCTGAGTAATGGCAGATTTCAGTAACAAGCTTTGGAGAGAAGAATTGCACAATTTGAGAAATAAAATCTGAATATATTCTGCTTTCATTTATATAAGTTGATGAAAGAATAGTCTGAGGAACGACTGGGTGGCTAAGTAGGGTAAGTGACCAACTCTGATTTTGGCTCAGGTCACCATCTCACGGTTCATGGAACTGCATTGGGCTTGTGCTGACAGTGTGGAGCCTGCTTGGAATTCTGTCTCCCTTTCTGTCTGCCCCTCCCCAACTTGGGCTCTCTCTCACTCTCTCTCTCTCTCTTCCTCTCTCTCTCACCTACACACATACAAATGAATTTTAAAAATAAAATAAACTTCAAGAATAGACTGAAAAGAGTGCATCCACTAAATAGAGGCTGATAACCTAGTATATGCAGTTTCTATCGCCCTTCTGGTAATGTAGATTTCCTGTTTTTAGAAAATTTAGAAATCATTTGAAAGTCATTGGAAATGAGAGTGACTGATTGTCTGGGGCTTTTACCTTTGTACTTCCATCTTCCTAAAGCACCAGTTTCCTTGAATCTTGATTTCTGCTGGGTCAGATTCCACTGGCATCAATCCATATATCAGAGACATTATAAACTTTCACATGAATCTAACATTCTCTACATACTTTCTTAATTGGATCACTGTCATCTTCTACACAGACTTTGGATACTGGCTAAATGCCATTGAATTTCTCCTAGAGGAGAAAGCAGGAAACAACCTCCTTGACCTCCACCGCAGCAACTTCTTACTTGACACATCCCCAAAAGCAAGGGAATCAAGAGCAAAAATAAACGAGGGGCGCCTGGGTGGCTTAGTCAGTTGAGCGTCCGACTTTCGCTTAGGTCATGATCTCACGGTTCACGGGTTCGAGCCCCGCGTCGGGCTCTGTGCTGACAGCTCAGAGCCTGGAGCCTGTTTCAGATTCTGTGTCTCCTTCTCTCTCTGACCCTCCCCTGCTCACGCTGTCTCTCTCTCTCTCCTAGAAATAAATAAAAATATTTAAAAAAAAAAAAAGAGCAAAAATAAACGATTGGGACCTCATCAAGATTAAAACTTCTGCACTGCAAAGGAAACAATCCATAAAACTAATAGGCAACCAACGGAATGGAAAAACATAGTTGCAAATGACATATCAGAAAAAGGGTTAATATCCAAAATCTATAAGGAACTCACCAAACTCCACACCTGAAAAACAAACAACCCAGTAAAGAAATGGGCATAAGATATGAACAGACACTTCTCCAAAGAGGACATCCAGGTGGCCAACAGACACATGAAATGATGCTCAGCATCCCTCCTCATCAGGGAAATACAAATCAAAACCACACTGAGATATCACCTCACGCCAGTCAGAGTGGCTAAAATGAGCAAATCAGGAGACTCTAGATGCTGGCGAGGATGTGGAGAAATGGGCACCCTCCTACATTCCTGGTGGGAGGGTAAACTGGTGCAGCCCCTCTGGAAAACAGTGTGGAGGTTCCGCAAAAAATGAACAATAGAACTCCCCTATGACCCAGCGATAGCACTGCTAAGAATTTACCCAAGGGATATAGGAATGCTGATGCATAGGAGCACATAGGAGCACACCCCAATGTTCATAGCAGCACTCTCAACAATAGCCAAAACATGGAAAGAGCCTAAGTGTCCATCAACGGACGAATGGATCAAGAAGATGTGGTTTATCTATACCATGGAATACTACATGGCAATGAGAAAGAATGAAATCTGGCCATGTGTAGCAACATGGATGGACCTTGAGGGTGTTATGCTGAGCGAAATAAGTCAGGCAGAGAAGGACAAATATCATATGTTTGCACCTATAGGAGGATTAGGAGGAACTTAACAGAGGACCATGGGGGAGAAGAAGAGAGGAAATGGTGGGGGAGAGGGAGAGAGGCAAACCATGAGAGACTCTTGAATGCTGAGAACAAACTGAGGACTCATGGGTGTGGGGGGGGGATGGGGGAGATGGGCATGGTGGAGGGCACTTGTGGAGATGAGCACTAGGTGTTATATGATAACCAATTTGACAATAAACTATTTGTAAAAAAAATTAATTTAATTTAATTTAATTTAAAAAATAAATTAAATAAATGCCATTGAATTTCTCTGTAACTACATGTCCCTCTGCCACTCATCTGTAATCTACCATCTGTGTTATGGTTAAATTAATCACAGAACTCTATCACCAAGACCTTCCTCAATATCATTACCATCTCCACTGTCTTTTATTGGCTTAAAGACTATTTTTGGTTGCAAGAAAAAAAATAACAACAACAAACTTAATCTCTTTGCATCCTGTTTTTCGGTCCCAGGGAAAATAGTTGAATTAATCTTAAAACATCATTTCAGAAATAAAAATTTACATAGTACATCTCATTTCCAGCTGAAATCAATCAAAGCAACAGAATTTATCAACCAAATTTAAGGCAGCAGAATATCTTATAATTCCTAAAGTCAGAAACTTTTTTTTCTGAAACAGAAACTAGAGGTTTCCCACACTCTCTCCCACTTAAGCTCTCAAAAATAAAATAATTTCTTCTAAAGAATCTTATGGAATACCCCTCTTTAGGCTTTGTGTATATGTGGTTATCCTTGGCAAAATAAAACCAGAGTCTGGTAGTTAGAGGAGATTTTGCTCAGGGACTATTCAACTAGGAGAATAGAAACCTTGGTACAGACCTGGGCTCAATTTTGAATAAGAAAAAGTGGGAATTTATAGGCAGGTGGCAGTTTGGTTTCAGTGGATGGAAAATTACTAAGAGGAAACAAGAATACCATATACAAAAATAAATTCAAAATGGATGAAATGCCTAAATATGAGACAGGAAATCATCAAATTTCTACAGGAGAAATCACTCAGCAACCTTTTTGACCTTGGCCATAGCAACTTCTTACTAGACATATCTCCAGAGGCAAGGAAAATGAAAGCAAAAATGAACTATTGTGACCTCATCAAGATAAAAACTTCTGCATAGTGAAGGAAACAATCAACAAAACTAAGCAACTCATGGAATGGGAGAAGATATTTGTAAGTGTAAATATCAGATAAAGGGTTAGTATCCAAATTTTATAAAGAACTTATCAAACTCAACACCTAAAAAAACAAATAATCCTGTGAAGAAATGGGCAGAAAACATGAATAGACACTTCCAAAGAAGACATCCAGATGGCTAACAGACATACTGAAAGATGCTCAACATCACTCACCATCAGGGAAATACAAACTAAAATCACAATGAGATACCACCTCACACCTGTCAGAATGGCTAAAATTACCAACACAAGAAACAACAGATGTTGGCAAGGACGCAGAGAAAGGAGAATCGTTTTTGCACAGTTGGTAGGAATGCAAACTGGTGCGGCCACTCTGGAAAACAGTATGGAGGTTCTTCAAAAAATTAAAAGTAGAATTACTCTGTGACCCAGCAATAGCACTACTAGGTATTTATCCAAAGGATATGAAAATGGTGATTCAAAGTGGCACATGCACCGCAATGTTTATAGCAGCACTATCAACAATAGCCAAATTATGGACACAGCCCAAATGTTCATTGACTGATGAATAGATAAAGAAGATGTGGTATATACCTTGTGTATATCCACAACAGAATACTACTTGATAATCAAAAAGAATGAAATCTTGCCATTTGCAACAACTTGAATGGAACTAGAGTGTATTATCTGCCGGAGACCGAAACTGCACAGGTCATCCCTGATGGCAAGGCCCAGGGAAACACCTGTGTGAAAGCACTGCACAGATCACCTGATGGCAAGGCCCAGGGAAGAGGCTGCAATGCAGTCAGAAGAACCCCTGGAAGAATTCTTCTTCTCTACTTTGTCTGTACCTTTTACTCTCACTTCTGCTGTTAGTCTATTCTAGGGTTAATATGAAACCAGAATCGCCCAAAGTTTCCCCCTTTCTCCAGAATGGAATGTACCTAAATATCATGTCCGCCCCCTCAATCAGATGTTGTCTAATGAATATTATAGCAATTAGCAAAATTGGAGACAGTCCGGTACGCATTGGGTCTATAAGAGACCTAGAATTCATTTTCCTTGTATGAGTCTAATTGCCAGTAAGAATACATATTATGACATAAGCAGAGACAAAAACAAGACTTACTAGTTTTGGAGGGCTTTCTCGAAAAAGTGTTAGAGAAATATTTGCCTGCTGACCTCAAGCCTGTAAGGCAACTTATGGATTGTTCTGGTCAAAGAATGAGATTGGTAAATGCAGAGACCAAATTCTAGTTGATCCACGTAAAACCATACGTCATCTATGATAAATGTTAACATTGTTCTTTCTTAGTAAGGGGTTGTAAGAGTCTGTTACCTACAACCGCGGGTACAAGTATATCCTGTTTTTGCATGCCCACTGAATTTAAACAATTAAAGGGCACTGTGATCTCATGTATTCTGGCAATATTCTTCATTTATCGTTGGATACCCTGTCACACGTAGTAAAGAATATGTAAAACTTGTTATGACTACCTGGTTAAATTTTATTGGTTGAAGTGGAAATTACGTACCGTGAAATCACTGTTGCCAAGAAAACTTAGAAATGTTAAGTCCTATGACTCTACTCAAAAAATGTAAATTGTTTAAGTGCGATTGTTTGAATTTGCTATATAAAAACCCTAAGCTGAAAAATAAATTTGAGCGGTCCACCTGAAGAGGCTTGGCTCCGTGTCTTCTTTCACCACCGCCAACCATCACTCTTCGGGCCAACCCTGGCTTGCAGAGGCTGGTCCCCTGCATTATGCTAAGTGAAATAAGTCAGTTAGAGAAAGACAAATAGCATATTACTTCACTCACATGTGAAATTTAAGAAACCTAACAGATGAACATAGGGGAAAGGAAGGAAAAATAAGATTAAAACTGGAGAGGGAGACAAACCTTTAGAGACTTTTAACTACAGAGAACAAGGAGGCTTTCTGGAGGAAAGGTGGGTGGGGTGATTGGCTCAATGTGTAATAAGCATTAAGGAGGGATGAGCACTGCACGTTATATGTATGTGATGAGTCACTGGTTGTACTCCTGAAACTAATACTATACTGTATGTTACTACCTTGGATTTAAGCAAATAATTTTTTAAAAAAGAAACAAATATGGGGAAACTATATATTTAAAAAAAAAAGGGTAGGGGACTCTAGCTAAACTGACTTACAGGATTCTTGCAGAAGGAAGCCCAGATACTTAGACTTCACCTGGGGTCTCACCTGGGGTCTGATAGAAAATGAGTAATTTGATCAGATATCAAAGATAATTAGGTAACAGAAATGTGGGATTCTGACTAAAAGTACTTGCCAGGATTCTTGCTAAAACTGGGCTTTTAAAGGACCCATCCAGGGACAGGGCCTAGTCTGGCTTAGAAGAACCTTTCTGAAAAGAGAAGAAGAAGAAGCGGGGGGCGGGGGGGAGGAGGAGGGGGAGGGGAGGGGGAGGGGAGAGAGAAGGAGAAGAAGAAGGACCTTACTAAAGAAAGTTTGGTAAAATCAATGAATCTCTGTCTCTGTCTTCCTCTTGTTCAAGAGATATTCTTCTTCCCTTTGAACAATGTAAGTTCATTTCTCATTTGATCTCTTTTTATTCATTAAGGACCAACTGAAGCATCTGTTGGAAGTTGGTAGTAAAATATGTTTGCTGGATGGTGCTAGCAGTCAGGCATTAATGGAGGCAGTTTATGAAAATAAAAGAAAAACAAAGATTCATAATTGGAAACCTAGTTTCTGAGTCCAGAGTGCAGCCAGTCAAGAAGATTTCTAGATGCTGAGCTCAAGGATGGCAGTGGCAATCCAATGGATTTCCTGGTTTCCATTTGAATGTGTTCGGACCATTGAGTGGTCCATTGGGCTTTCTAAGTTGCACCCATAGCACCAGGCATGAAGGTGGCTCATATGTGATCTGTTGTGGTGATTTCTTTGAAGCTTATGTCAAGTCCTCCAGTATCAGCTTCTAGGCAGGAAAAGGACAGTTTTCATTCTCTCTGATGCCAAGACACAACAGGAGAGAAGAATTAGAAACATTAGTTTGGAGAGTTGTAACCAGATCTCAGAGGAAACTGAAAGAAATGAGAACCCAGCAGGATGCACCATAGTTTTCTACTGAAATAAAATTTCTTTCCACAGTACTTGCTTTTTTTCCTTATTTACAAAATAAGTCTAATCTTGTTAGATTTGTCCTGAGTTTTTACGTAAAGTAAGAAAACTGATTGTCCACATAAGCTTTTTTGAGTTTGCTTTGCTGTAATCTTTCACAAGGAATGTCAAGATCAGACTTTTTAAAATCATCTCAAGGCTAGAAAGCCACACCAAGGACTCTAACTTACCTAAGAACACCACAAAATAGCCAATAGCTATTCACTGGAAAGATTGACAGACAAATTTAAGAACTAAATCTTAAATTAAGAGGGGTCATGCCCTGCCCAGTTTTGGGGAGAGTTCAAGAGACCTACAGGAAGAGAAACTGAGGAAGGGGATGGAGCAGCGTAGATTGATAAACTCTCAGAACTGACCATCAGTTTCCTTCCTGAACAAGACTCTACCATGACATAAACTGCTTGGGATAGCAATAAAAATTGATCAGGCAAGAGACAAAAAAAAAAAAAAAAAAGAAAGAAAGTGTTGTTCGGAAAGCTTGGGTGGAAACACTAAGCATATGTGTAGGTGTTTTAAACTTTACAGCATGATGCGGTGGATAAACCATAAGTGTTAGTGTCTTTAGTACTTCCCTTTTGAGCTGATCAGATTCCCCAGAATATTCTCTAACAATCTCTTGTCTGGTAGCTAAAAGTCTGGCTATGAGTTCTGGGAATTGAGCAGAGAAGGAAGTCTGGGGGTTTTAGTCCAGTTTATAACGTGCATCAGGTCACTGTATCTCCCACTTTCTGTGTGATACCAGCGTTATCATTTGTGCCATTTGATTCCCCACTCCAAAGACGTCAGTCTTACCTTTTTCAGGAACTAATTTCTTGAATTTCTTGTCTTCTATCCAGTGGGTTAGTTGGGGAGAGGAACTAGAGATTCAACTAGTTTGTGAGCGGTTTTCCCCGATTTCCCTCATTTTCGCTTTTTTCCCTTTTCTCCCTTTTCTCCTAGGCCCAGCAACACATGGTATTGCCTTTTACCAGCATTTTGATGATTCTCTGCCTTTTTTTTTTTTTGCTTACTTATTTATGAGAAATATTGAGACGTGGGGGGGGGGGGGGAAGGAGACCAAAGCAGACTCCTCACTTTCAACACGGAGCCTGATACGGGGCTCCAACTCACAAACTGTGAGCCAAAATCACAAGTTGGACCTTTAACCAACTAAGCCACCAAGGCACCCCAATGATTCTCTGCTTTAAATCAGGGGGTTTCTCAGATCACTCAGACTATTGCTGCCTGAAGATTCCTCTTTCTTAGGACTGCTCAGTGAGTTACCACTGGTCCATCTGTTTCCCAGCCTGTAACACGCAATTGCTGTTAGCTTTGTAAATGTCACAGATTTCCAGGTCTGCAAATTTCAGTTCTTTTATCCCAATTATACTGCTTAAAATCTGCATGTTAACCTGAGATCTTTTATTGGTCATTTGAGAGTATGCTCCTAGGAGAATGTCCCTAAGCTACCCAGGGGATGGATTGCTACAAAAGGATTATACGTGTACCATGAGATACAGATCACTTTTTTAAAAATGTTCTTAATGTTTTATTTATTTCTGAGAGTAAGAGGCAGGGTGAGCAGGGGAGGGTCAGAGAGAGAGGGAGACACAGAATCTGAAGCAGGCTCCAGGCTCTGAGCCGTCAGCACAGAGCCTGATGTAGGACTCGAACCCAAGAACTGTGAGATCATGACCTGAGCCGATGTCTGACGCTTAACCTACTGAGCCACCCAGGCACCCCATACAGATCACTTTCGTCCTTGGGATGGCCAGGTAGGACCTGGAATGGTCTCCAGCGACTCGGCCCTGAGTTCTACAGCACCAGCAGAACAAGCCTGAAAAGTATGCCCAAGGTTTGTGCAAGCAGTGAACATCCAGCAATTCCTGCTTTACAATAAGGAAGGAAGTTCTTTACCATGTGAACATCTCATCGGCAGCCACTGTGGATGTGGGGTCAATTGAACTGCTCCATGTTGAGTGTCCCAGGTTAGGGGTTGGATCTAAAATTAAACTATCCTCACATCAACCAGAAGGTTATGTTCATTTTGCAATCTGAGTGCATTTTTAGACGCATCCAAGCTAGTGGCCAGGTCACAGCAATGTGTATGTATTCTGCAAATGGGACATTCACCATTATATTGAAAGTCTTGATTTGGAAAAGTCTGAATGGATTTAAAATCTATTACAGTTATCCCAGGAATTTTTATCATTATATTATTAATAAAATAAAGAATACCTACAAAATCATTTAAATACAATTTCAATAGTTGCAAATTTTCAAACAGTTTTAAAATGTGTTTAAGTGATTTTTTTTCATATACCTATGAGAACAAAGATTTTCTTTAGTGGAGACTATGAAGAATTTGAAAAGATTATCAAAAGGTCTTGGTAAGAAGCTCTGTGTAGCCCTTTCAAGCATAATTCCTAATTTGTTTTTAACAGATCTAAGCTCAAGTTTACTTTTAAACGTTTTGAACAGTATTATTTTCAAGTCATACATACATTCAATATCTAAATTCCCCCAAACATTGTACGTTATTTCCTTTTGTATAAAAATTGTACTGAATTTTCAGCAGGCTCCATAAGGAAGCCTTGGGCTCCTCTCAGTTTATCTGTGTGTTTGCCTAGACCTGCTGGAAACAGATTCTAAGACAGAGAACTCCAGGCAGATTTACCCAGAGATGCCTTCAGGAGATATACCTGTACGCAAGTATGACCTAGGCAAAACTTCACAGAGAGAGCCGCTGAGACACGTGGCAGTGACAACGCAGGGCTCCGCGTATCCCAGTCGGAACTCTGGAGCGTGATGGCCCGTCAGAGTTATCTCAAACTGATGTAGGGGATTGGGCCTTTAACCCACCCTCATGTCGGCCATTCATTACACCTGCTGGGTGGGTGCTAATCTCGGGTGAGACACAGTACGACCAATGGGAAGCCCACATCCCCATCAGCTTGCAGATGGGGAAGTCAGCCCAGGACCAGGCACCAAGGAATTCACTGCCCGGGGAGATACGGGAACACTGCTGAGTTATAGACACTGACTTTACCTCTTAACTTCCTTAGGCTTCTACTGAGTAACATTTATTTGGATTATATGAATGTCCCTTGGACAACATGGGAGCTAGGGGTGCTGAGCCCCAAAGCCCATGTAGTCGAAAATCTGTATATAATTTTGAATCCTCAGAAACTTAATTACTAATAGCCTACTGTTGACCAGAAGCCATACTGGTAACATAAACAGTTTGTTAATACGTATTTTGTATGTTGTATGTATTATATGTTCTGTTCTTATAAAGTAAGTTTGAGAAAAGAAAAATTTATTAAGAAAATCATAAGAAGATTATTTACAGTACTGTATTTTATATACTTATATATAAATATATTTATATTTTATAATATATATCTATAAATTTATCTATATATATTATTTATATATTTATATATCTATATACATTTATCTATATACGTTTATATATAGATAAAAATTCTTCTATAAATGGACGTGGCAGTTCAAACCCAGGTTGTTCAAGGGTCAACTTATACTAGGCCTACTTTTTCTGAACTACTCTACCTCCTGAGTTTTCATCAACATAGTAGATGATAGCTGTATATATTTTTCATAGCACTTATTATTATCTAATATTAGAAATTAATTTATATGTTGTCACACCTTTGTTGCTACCATTATAATACAAAAATGTGAGATGTTGACAGCCTCATTCAGTACTATATTGCCAGCACCCAGAACTCTGACATGTAGCAAGCACTCAATAAATATTCACTAAATGTGTGATAAAGTGAATGAATGAATGCACCACCTCTCTTTTTTCTTATTATTCTTTTTAAAAGATTTTTATACATATTATTGTTATTATTATTATCATTATTATTTTTGGAGAGAGAGAGCAAGAGTGAGCACAAGCAGGGGAGAGGAGCAGAGGGAGAGAGAAAGTGAGAAAGAGAGATCTTAAGCAGGCTCCACGCTCAGTGCAGAGCCTGATGCAGGGCTCACTCAATCCACCACCCTGGACTCATGACCTGAACCAAAATCAAGAATTGGACGCTTGATCCACTGAGCCACCCAGTGGCCCATATTCTTTTTTCTGGTTTACATACTGCTTCTCAGTTTCTCATTCCAGTATAAAATGTATATGAATGTAAATGCCACAAAGCCAATCCTAGTAACTCCCTTGAACATCAAAGGAATTCAGATTCTTGAAAGATTACCTGATGAGTTGGCCTGTCCCAAAATGTACTTTTTATATTTTAAGGGATAGCATTTCCTTAATTTCAACCTATACTTGCCTCAAATTTTAAAAAGTGATGTTTTTCATATTGTAATTCATATGTAAGGAAAGAATTCTTAGTTATAGACAAAGTGAAGTTCCCTGTGTCCATACACTTTTCAGCTGTGTGTGTAATTGCTACCTTCTCTTGAGTATATTTAGAACTGAGGAGCACAGGCTCAAGAATATTTTCCACCTCTTATCTCTTTCAGGATGTTGGCTTACTCTGATAATTCTCTAACTTTCTTTGTAGAGTTATAAATTTCCCTTCAGCGTGTTGATAACTTATCTGGAAATGCTATAGTACAACTTATACCTTCTGTGTGAATTTTTTGCTATTAATCTGTTTGCTATTAAAAAAAAGAAATTTTTTTAATCTACTTCTGCTGTATAACTAGAGATAAATGGTCACAGCGGCTTTTTTTTTCTCCTGGCTTTTATCACTCCATCAAAGCTAGCTCCTTTCTTCAGTTTTAAATTGTTTCAAATTTTCCATTTTTCTCCTCTAGTCATCTGATTAGTTATTAACTTGAGAACTCTCTGTTTCTTTTACAATCCATAATACATCCTAAGCTACTACAATGTTTTATAGGACTTGCAACACATTTTAAGGGCAATCTTTTAATAATGCAACTCGAAGACATTCTTAATACAAACAAAACAGACACACATTTCTTCAGATGGACTGAAGATATTTCTGTTAGCAAATCAACTACTTTGTTTCCTGAATTTTTCTTTTAAGTCTTAATGTCCTTGGTTCTATGTCCAAAATATCATTTACCTACAAATTTACCTACCTACCTATTGTCTCCCTTTCACACAATTGTTAATCTTTTATATATACTTCTTTTTGTTGCTCTTACTTTCAAAGCCTCTCTTTCAAACAAATGTAATCAGTCACATTTGCACTGGTTCAAATACTCTAAAGTATTTTTTTAAACTTTATGTATTTTGAGGGAGAGAGCTCACAGCATACAAGCAAAGGAGGGGCAGAGAGAGAGGGAGGGAGAGAGAACCCCAAGCAGGCTCCACACTGCCAGCGCAGAGCCCAGTGCGGGACTTCAACCCACGAACTGTGAGATCATGAGGTGAGCTTAAGTCAAGAGCTGGATGCTTAACCAACTGAGCCACCCAGGTGCCCCTTAAAACTTCAATTCAGTCAAGGTTCCAGATGATCAAGCACCATTTGCAAGAGATCGTAACTTTATAGAGCTCAGTGTTTTAAGGTTAGATTTTCTATGAATATATTAATAAAGTCCTTAGAAAAAAATGGTTAGGTTTGTCTCTGTCCTGATTGTATTTAGATCTTAACTTTTCTTGTCTACAAGTTTTTCTGCATATTTTTATATCCCATGGAAAGAGCTTATTTTTTCATCGTATTACGGAGAGTTTTCAGTCTCTTAACTATTCATTACTTACAATAAATAATAGCTATAAACATTTATTTCTACTGTGTTTCAAACTTTGTTCCCAGTTTGTAACTCATTCCATTATTTCTTTTAGTCTTTTTTGCATACCTTAGGAAATATTATTATGATCTATTTTGGGAATGAGAAAACAAAGATCAGATTGGTTCAGCAAATTTCCATCATTGAACCACCAGTACCTAGTGGAATGGGGTTTTGAATCTTGACTTATCCAGGGGCACCTGGGTGGCTAAGTTGGTTAAGCGGCTGACTTCAGCTCAGGTCATGATCTCACAGTTCGTGGGTTCGAGCCCCACATTGGACACTGTGCTGACAGCTCAGAGACTAGAGGCTGCTTCGGATTCTATATCTCTCTATCTTCCCCTTCCCCACTCCTGCTCTGTCTATCTCTCAAAAATTAAAAAAATAAACCTTGACTTATCTGTGATATTTCACTATATGTATGATCTTTATATGTATGATCTTTACAATATCAACTTCTCTCCTCCATTAAAGCCCCTAGCCATCATTCCACTGGTCTTGTGATTCCTATAATTGTGAATCTATGAATAAGAACATGCAATATAGTAGTTGCTGGAAATTTAAATCTTTCTTGTAAGTTTGTTCGGTGTGAATATTCTCTGGGAGGTGAGTATGGAGTGTGACTGGAAGCAGGAGGTGAATTTGGAAGGAATCTCCTGGGAAAGTATGCTTTTTGAAAGATGCTCTTACTTTATTTTCCCTAGGTAAAGAAATTACTTATTCTTGAGGCTAGCATTACCCTAGCTGAGTAACATAAATTAATTTATCAGTTAATCATCCCATATCCTCTCTGTGTAAGCTATCAATTCTCTACCACCACCAGCCCACTTTCAAAAATGTCTGTATTCTGTGTCCACTTTCCAAGCTGCATGTATTACAGAGCAACTTTCCCGGCACCTTTTTTTCACTCCTGCCCAATGTTTACTCTTATTCATTCAAGGTGTCCTATAGAGACAAAGTTCTGTAAACTCTGGTCTCAATATCCAATATTTCTGGGGAAGTAATGACTTCTTCCACGTTTGAAACAAACATTAACAATATATCAGAACAGGGGTGTCCGGGTGGCTCTCGATTTGAGCTCAGGTCACGATCTCATGGTTGATGAGATGGAGCCCGGGTAGGGTTCTGCGGTGACAGCACAGAGCCTACTCGGGATTCTCTCTCCCTCTCTATCTTCCCCTCCCCCTCTCTTTGTCTCCCTTTCTCTTCTCTCTCTCTCTCAAAATAAATAAACATGAAAAAAAAGCAGAACAAATAAATCAAACTAAATGAAATAGAAAAGAAAAAGCACTGGAAATTTTGGTTGGGAGGAGAGGACTTTTTTAGGTTTATCTGGAAAAATTAAAATGAATGAAAATTGTGAATAATGAATTATGCTTTCAGATATTAAAATTTATTTTAAAGCTATAATAGTTATTACAGTGTGGTGGCAGCATAAGAATCCAGCGACAGAAAACAGAGTAGCTCTGGAACCCTTGTAGAATATCAATATAAGGTTTAAAAAGTCGTAAGGCGGGGCGCCTGGGTGGCTTAGTCGGTTAAGCGTCCGACTTTCACTTAGGTCATGATCTCACGGTTCGTGGGTTCGAGCCCCGCGTCGGGCTTTGTGCTGACTGCCAGCTCAGAGCCTGGAGCCTGTTTCAGTCTGTGACTCCCTCTCTCTCTGACCCTCCCCTGCTCACGCTGTCTCTCTCTCCTAGAAATAAATAAAACATTAAAAAAATTTTTTTTAAAAATAAAATAAAATAAAAAGTCGTAAGTCTTTTTAAGGAAAAAAGATACATTATGTTTAACATTGTGTTGGGAAAATATACTATTAAAAATAAAAGGCCGATTCTCAGTTGAAATTACATTCAAAATATTTTTTAATTTATTTAGTTATTTTGAGAGAGAAAGAGAGAGAAAGGATGAGAGGGAGAGGGGCGGAGAGAGAGGGAGAGAAAGGATCCCAAGCAGGCTCCATGCTGTCCATGTATGGCCCAACATGGGGCTCAAACTCACAAGCAGTGAGATCATTACCTGAGCAGAAACCAAGAACCAGACATTTAACAGAGTGCATCACCCAGGTGCCCCACATCAAAATATTTCTGTTAAAAATTGATAGAAAGTTTAAAGGTAATAACTCAAACTATGAAATACAAGTATTTAAAATGAAGAACAGAATTTTCTAAGAATAAAATCATCAAATCATCACAATACATATGAATATAATGCTGATGGATTTGCCTACAACATAAAAATTTAGGGCTTTCATGTATCAAAACATTAATATAGCGTTTACTACTATCATATATGTAATTAATGTAAAGTGGAGAGCAAAATAGGAAATTTTATGAATAAGTATTTTATAGAAGTTATGCAATTAATGGGTTGGCATACAACCATCCAACTCATTATGAATCAGAGAGATGCAAATGGAAGAGTACCTGTGTGCCACAATGGCCTATAAATTGGCAACAAGAAAACTATTCTGCCGACTGTTACCCCTCAATCACAGCTGGCAACACAGGGTGGCAAGTCATATCACAAAATAAAGGGGGGTTTAGTAACAGTACTGTAGACTGAGTGGCTTATAAACAACTGAAATTTTTTTTTTCATAATTGTGGAGGCTGGGAAGTCCAAGATCAAAGTGCCAGCATATTCTGTGTCTAGAGAGGTTCTGTTTCCTGGTTCATAGATGGCAGTCTTTGCTCTGTGTCTTCACATGGCAGAAGGGATGAGTGATCTCCTTGGGTGTCTTCTTAAAAGGGCACTAATCCTATTTACGAGGGCTCCACCTTCATGACTTAACCACTTCTCTAAAGCCCCACCTTCTCATATGATCGTATTTGGGATTAGGTTTCTACATATGAGCTTTGGGACACATACATTCAATCAATAGCAGGTAGGAACTATTTACAGATTGTATAATATATGCAAGCATGTAATGTACACTTATATTTAATAGTATATGTATATAGATCTAAAAACAATGATTGCTCTTTTAAGATGCCTGTAAGTGCTAGTATTTCATGAATGCATGCAAAATTTGAAAATTTATAGCTTTGTTCAAAATTCAGTTATAAAGATATCTTTATATTCTTTATAATGAAATAATCATACTTAAACTCATGTATTCATGTATGATTTTCCTTTACAACTGTAACATAAACATGATCCCAGCTCATGCATTTAATTTTTCTTCCTTAGCTTCTTTTCACATTTTAGTTGAGCCACAGAAATACAACACAATTACTATGTATACATTTTGAAGCAGATTATTTTTCCAGGTTGTATTTTTACCAGAATCTTTTGTTCCAGTCATTGAATGCATTTCATGAGAATGACTCACTTCAAAATTAGATTTCTTGGATTATAAGCATAAGGTGCATGTGTTTAGGAAAGAAAAGAAGAAAAAGGAAATATTTTTCAAAAAAACAGATGAATAAGTTAGCATAGCCAAAGGGCAGCAACATCTGATGTGGTGACAGGCTTTGCATGCTTCATGTATTAATGCAGTTTCCATAGCAGCCACCACCTCACATGATAGTTCAAAATAATTTGTAATTGCCAAGAACTCTTAAAGAAAAACACACTCAAATCTGATATAATTTTAAAAATCAACTATGTATTTCTGAATCTGTATCCTTTGTTCAAACTCGACAGTGAAACTTTGTAGAAACCACAGCCTTTAAATCTCTATCTCCTCATCCATAATGTAAGGATAGAAAATGCATAAAGTAAGATCCTACCTCACAGGACCAATGAGTCATATTCATCGTATATATGAATGTACTTTGGAAAGTGAAATATGCTGTACAAATGCGAGACACACTTTGTAGAAAGATAGACAATTATAACTGGATGAAATGTCAGAGGGCACTTTGTCCCAGAGCCTTGTTTCACAAATGCAGGAAACAGCACCAGCTTTGTCCAGGATCACACTGGGTGAATGGCAAGTTCCCTAATGGCCCTTGGTCATTTGTGTCCATGCCCACTATTCAGTGCCTGTTCTGCCCCTGTAGTCAGACATTCTCTATGAGATCCACTTTCTCTGGCCTCTGATACATACCAGTTACTGATCCAGTCTTCAGAGGCCATGGTCTGCACAGATCTGGCTCACTATCAGTTGGCCATATAGAACCTCAGGTTTACCTTTTTTCACAGCCAAGAGTCTTACTATTAATCTCACATTGAATCCCATGTATATATGTCTCCTAAACTCTTTCAACCTTTATAGTGTTTGAGAATGATCTCTGGTGTAATTGATTTTTAATAGAAATTTCAAGAGTCTATAATTGTCTAGGCAATACATAAAAAGGGGAGAGAAGCTGTCTCCTAAAGGAGTTATTATCTGAGTACTCTTAATTGTAATAAGGTCGCATTGATAGTCAATTTTAATTATGTATTGTACATTTTAGTTTGGGGGCAATTTCATGCACAGATCTAATTTAATTTTCAAAGAAAGCTCTTTTTGAGGGAGGTTTCCTCCCACTCCATTTTGTTGATGAATATAGTGATTTGCAGAGACATTAATTAACCTTTCTATTGTAACACTAGTATTGGAGGCAAGATTTGAACCTAGGTTTTTTGTCTTGTTTTATTTTGCTTTGTTCTTAATTAGCTGCTTTTCCATTACCCAATATGTAATGTACATAATCAGAAATGTTTTTGATCAGTCTTGCCCCCTGGCTCAGCGTCATATGTCAGTGTGGCTTAGCTGCTAGCCTCAGCTGCTGTCTTCATCTTGCCTTCTCAGTGTAATTCATGATGGCTCAACTCTTGGCTATAGTGCTGATTAGTCATTGTGACCTTCTTGGTTTGACCCTACTGACCCCATCAACAGAAATCACCTAGTCTGGACACTAAGTCTCTGCCAATGACAATTTACTCTTGATTGGGCCTTAGGTAATCACAGTTAACAAATTCGCAAGAGGTATCAGAGATACTATAAACTTTATCTTATCTTTTCCTAGAGCCACCAGGACCTGTTGAGGGAGAGACACACATCAGATCCCTTTTTCTGGGGTTCTGTAAAGGGACAATGATTAAACCATAGGATAAATCCAGAAATATATCTGGATTGGAAGGAGCAAGCACATCACTGACTTTGAAGAAGCCTGGGAGATAAATAGGAGGGGAAACTAAAATCCAAAGGAGTAAAGTTAAATAACAGAAGCTAAAATAAGCTTAAAAAAGAAAGGGAGGGAGGGTCGCCTGGGTGACTCAGGTGGTTAAATGACCCCACTCTTTTGATTTCAGCCCTGATCATGATCTCATGGTTCATGGCATAGAGCCCTGCATTGGGCTCTGCACTGACAGCACAGAGCCTGTTTGGGATTCTCTGTCTCCCTCTCTCTCTGCCCCTCCCCTACTCTCTCTTTCTCTATCTCTCTCAAAATAAATAAATAAACTTTAAACATTTTTAAAAAATAAATAGAGAAGCGAGTTGATTCACTCACATATGTGTATAAATTTAAAGATCTCTTTTTCTTTTTGTGTAATCTCCAGGGATAATCTGATTTCCTGTCCATTGATGTGTATCTGTCTTCTAGCGCAGTGACTATCACTTAGGAGACATTCAATGATTGATGTTCCAAATGAAAAATGATAGAAAATTAGAGTTCCTTATTTATAAATATAACTTTGGTTATTTATACTCAATTCAGCTTATTTATCTGATGTTACCATTCTCTTCTTCTTCCTGCCTATTTGGAATTAGTTTTAATTATTTGTTGGCGGCGGGGAGGAGAGTTGTCCTGGTGACCTAGGAAAGAGAACCTGTCACAGACAGGATACAAGAGACGTATTGACACCAGACATCTCAAACTATTCACTTTTGCATTGCAGAAATTTAACAAATGACTCTTTTTTGAAACATTTTTAATGTTTATTTATTATTTAGAGAGAGACAGAGCATGAGCAGGAAAGGAGCAGAGAGAGAAGGAGACACAGAATCCAAACCAGGCTCCAGGCTCTGAGCTGTCAGCACAGAGCCCGACATGGGGCTTGAACCCACAAACCATGCGATCATGACCTGAGCTGAAGTTGAATGCTCAATCTACTGAGCCACCAGGCACCCCTTATCAAATGATTCTATTTTTATAGTAATAGTTTCAGTTTAGAAAGAACGTTTGAAAACCAATAAATGCCTAAAGCTCTTAGCTGTAATATGGCTTTACAAAAGAATTCTTGACAAAGTTTTTTAAATCAATAGTTCAAAGGCATTTTATTTTATTTTATTTTATTTTATTTTATTTTATTTTATTTTTCAGGTAAACTGAATGAACTAAAACTGATCCTGGTAATTCAAAGTTTAAAACCTAGTATATTTTCAGATGAAGTTTAAGAACAGCAGGTGACTTCTGAGGACATTCTCCCACCTCCTGATATGATTGCTGCTAAGTTAGCCTTTGAGGGGCTTCTTTTCTATAAGATCTTTGGCTCACAAGGGCTGTAGGCTTTCTCGGTTGTTAGTTTGAATGTCCAAAGACTACTTGAAAATGACTTATAGGTATTAATTCATTCTTATTGCAAAATAAGAATAGGTTGCCTTATTTTATACTTAAAAGGCAAGTAGTGAGCATATGAATGCTATGCACTGGTGTTTTACACATGGTAGAAGTCAATACATAATTACAGATTTATCTTCACAAGCATTTTCATTGCTTGCATTTTACTTACTTTCTAGTAATAGGTAATACCCTGGCATTTATAGAATATAGCACAAATATTGGCATCCCTAAATTATAATAGATTCTAATGACCTAGCTGACCTCGTAAATCCTTTTTTTATTATATGTCTGTATTCACAAACTATCACCACACCCCTCTGTACCTTCCCATACCTCATCCCTTCACAACCACTATCTACTCTTGTTTGTAGAAAAATCTTATACTAAGGGGCCTCTTATTAAAAAGTACATTAATTTTAGAAATGGAAGGATTATTTAAAGATTACCAACCCCAATCTCATTGTTTTATACATTAGGATTCTGGATCACAGAAAATGGAAAGTCACCCAGCTGGTGGGTGGCAAAGCCCCTGACGATCTACCTTCCTTCTAAAATATCAGTTTTTAATTCATTTATTCCTGTTGTCAGCTTTTCCCCTTCCTACAAAGAATGCATTAAAAATACCATGTTCAACAAAGTACACAAATACATTTTACCCAATCTTGTTATCCTGATGCCATCTTCTTGCCCAAGAGTGCCATCATTGAGAGAAATTACAACTCTGTCAATCCCCAAGACATGAATAGTTACTCAAATAAGCTTAGAATACCTTGGACAATCACTCAAACATCAATGGGAAGTCCAAGAATGCCTTGGCCAAGTGTGCAGGATTTAAAGCTGCAGCCATTCGGAATACATGGCAAAGAACCAATCATCGTATATTCCAATTCTTTGGACTTTACGTGATCCTAATTAATTAGTGTGCCTGGACTCCAGGCTTCAGACAAACTATACTGTTTAGGTGATAACATATCCCAACAGGGAAATACTCTTCAGTCTACCTCCAAACGTCATGACAGTTCAATAAAGGTTGACAGTTAACTAATCCATTGAACATGTAGAGTGGTGGTAAGTAGTGTGGGCCCTGGCATCTAAATATCTGAATCCTGTGTCCCAGTCACTAGCTTTGTAACTGGGACAAGTTACTTATTCCTTGATCCTTAGTTTCCTTTTCTTTAAAATGGACCTAATAGTTCCTCAGAGGATTATTGCCAGTAATAATAAGGTATTTCAGGCAAAGTGCTTCAAAATTACCAAATACAGAGAAAGCACTCAAAAAATGTTACCTATTGTCAATCATTCATTAAAGATTTATTTTTCACACATTTGAAATAAATGCCAAATTCTGTTCTTTTTTAGAAATAAAAAAGAATTCATTTATTTTCATTTTAAAAAAATGGCAGCTTTTACAAGCACAGTTTAGGTCTAAATCTCAGCCACTCCCCTGCTGTGTGATCATAGCCAAGTAAGATAAGCTTCCTGTTTTGTTTCCTCCTGTTTAAAGTAAGTATCATCATCATAGTTGCTACCTTGTGGTTTAGATGAGTCACTACACAATAAAGCACGAAGTTACTAAGTTGACTTGTAGTTAACACTTTGTAAATATTTGCTATTATTCTGGATCTTATGTATAAAGAAGGATACAGTTAGAACTACTCCAATCCACAGACTCACTCGAATGTGAAATCAAAAGTTTTGCCAGCCATTTTCACTATTCTTTGAATCAAACTTTTTCTATTTTTATTATACCCAATTAAAATCCCTCTCTTTGACAGGATATGGTGTGAGATGAGAATCCCTATAAATCACACACACACACACACCTGAAATCTACCATTGAATGATGATTTTGGCCTTTTCTGGATTGTCTTAGATTGTTTGAATAAAGCACCCCTCTCTATCACCATCCAATTCCTCTGTGGATTTGTGAGTTGTAAGTAATAAAATCTTAATTAAATTACCGAAGAGTACATGTAGACAATTTTATTGGGCAAATCAGAGTTCTGCTAGGTTGAATGTATCGGACATCCTGATACATTACCCGGTTAAGAAACCTTCACAGCAGAGGTGACAATACTCTGGGCCACTGAAAACAACAGGGAAGAGTTGGAGTAATGCCTATGAGAATGTGAACCAGCAGAGAAACAGTCAAGTTCAAACACTCCCCTTAACCTTTTCTGCCAGGACACCTTGATTTTGTTTTTCTGGGTGTTTTGTTTTGTTTTGTTTTGCTTTGTTTTGTTTTGCTTTGCTTTGCTTTGCTTTTAGGCTGTGTCAGGTATAATGTGTGTGCGTGCAGAGAACAAATAATTATGCTGATATCATAAGGAAAACATACAGCCCACTATACATATTTTTTCTTTGTTTTCCTGTTTATGTCTCCTTTGTCATAGCAGCAAATTAATTTATATATGGTTTTGTATCATAATTTTTACTCTTTAAAATATATTACCACATAATATCATCTAACAAATATTAGGAATTCTGTTCCCCCCCCCCCCACCTTTGAGTAAAGCATAGTCCTGTGAAGTTATTTTATTCATTTTCTGATGCAACTATTCCTGAGAGGAAGAAAGAGCTATTTCCCTAACACCTTAGAGATTATTCAAAGCCTTTCCTCGAGGAATGAAAGGAAATCTGCAGCCTCATGTTCACATTATCTTACAGGTAGACAGGAAGGGGAAAAAATGAAAAGAAGAAACTAAGAGTAGCAAACTGGTGATAAGAATTATAAATATTTCCTACTTACATTGCTGCCCAAGCTATATTCAACATGAGATATTTCCCTGCTAGTCCTAAGAAATACCAACTTTATTTTCTCTTCCAAAGTGGAGACAAAATTCTCCCATGGTTTGGAATAACTAACCGTAAGTTATATATCATCTACATGCTACTCTACTAACTATGCATTCGTCCATCATGGTGTCCTAACACAACATTAGAACCATTTCTTTTCATACCATCTCTCTCATTTTTTCCTAGAGCAATATAGCAAAGGAACAATTACTTCTATGACCAATTAAGAAACCATCTCTATATATAGTATTTCCACTGGCTACTCTTCCAAGAGAAAATCTGCTACCAAACAGTAACGAGTTCTCTGTGTTTGGGAACACTGTGTTGCCTGTAGACAGAACGGAATTAGTGCTAATGGGAATGAGGTCATGAGTTTAAATCTCACGAGGATTCTCTTTGTTCCACAGATGTTCTAACCTTGGCTGTTTTGCTGGCTTGCAAAAAGAAAATGAACCTCACAGGCTCCTCTATGCCCCCATAATGGATAAAGGGTCGCTAGAGCTGGACTTTCAATGATGTCGAGATGGAAAGGATACAGGGCACTTCTGCAGGATCCCCAGTAACAAACACATGTCTTGACGAAAAGTATTCTGCCGCCTTAAGAGGTCAGAGCTGCCCAATCCATGGACCAAGACAAGCTTCCTCAAAGAAACGCCATCTCAGCCACCATCCAAAAGGGACCCTCTCCGGGTTAGCTTTTCACTGGAGCTGAAGTTCCAGCACCTTGAGGAGCCCACGGTCTGCTGCTTCCTCTTCGCGACGGGAAGATCACAGAATATCGGCCAACTCTGCGATGACATCAGCTTCTGCTTGCTTCTCAGAGTCAAAGGGACCACAGACATTTTAAGATTTCCTTTTCTTTCTGTTTCTTGGCATCAGTTTCAGAAGTTTCTGTAAGATGCAGATGGTCTTCTTCCTCCTGTAAGGTGAGATGCTAGGACTCTTTCCAGCTTAAAGGAGAAACCAGAGCTCCACTGGAGGGAAAGCACCAAATAAAGAGCTGCTCTGAGGATAACCAGGTAGTGACTTCCTCTTGCAGGTGGCCTTTCCCTTACAACACCCAGTAAATTTGACTCTCCCCTTGGGAACCATAGTACAGGAAGCACAAAAAGCCCCCTTCTCTCCTCACTGTAGGGCTCTACTTCCAAATGGAGCCTATTTTGACTTTACTATGGTGTGAAACTCTCTCCTCTTTTCCATTGGGAGATGTGAGGACATAGGAGCTACTTTTATTTCACTGGATTGATAGAGAATTCAAAATTTATCTTGAAAGTCAGAATATAAACACAGTATATACTAACAGTAATGAATAACATCACAAAAAAGTTATTGTAGGTAGCCAAACATAATCTGTGGGAGACTTTCCACTCTGCAAAAAAATAACTATGCCAAGATTTTATATCCATTCCTTTCTAAGTAAAGAGAGTAGTGGGTAACATTAAGCTTTGAAAAATGCAAAACCATAGCAACAGATTGCCATGCAATTATCATTAGACATTTTATACCGTGTGATCCGAATATAGCCAAATATTCCAGTGTAGGGATAGTCACACACATGCTCGTGAACAGAATGAAACACGCACACACTGTAATCAAGCCCTTGAAATGATCTGTGTAAGAGCCTTGCCTATGATAATGAGTTAAGCCACATGGTATATCACTTAGCCTCCTACTTTGTGTGTTTCCAGAGTGATCTTTGGGCCACTCTCACTCATACTGCTTACTATGGGTTTCTTTTCTTTAAGATAGAACAGGGCCTGTAGACTCAAAATTACCCACCCTTAAATTCTGTTTATTATAGCTAAAATAGTTTGAAGAGAGAACTGTTAGATTTCCTAACCCTCACTCTTCAAGTTCACTGCAGAGTTAGATGAAAATGAGAATGGCTATGTATTGAAAAAGAAGTTCAGGCCATAAGAGGTTTAAATCTTCTTCTTTTAATGTTTATTTATTTATTTATTTATTTATTTTGAGGGAGAAAGAGTGAGAGACAGAGTATGCACACAAGTGGGAAAGGGGCAGAGAGAGAGAGGAAGAGAGGGAGAATCCCAAGCAGGCTCCATGCTGATAGTGCAGAGCCTGATGTGGGGCTTGATCTCAGGAACCATGAGATCATGACCTACATGGAAATCCAAAGTCAGTCGCTTAACACTCTGAGGAATGCATGGGCCTCCAGGCCATGAGAGGTTTAAAATGCACACTCAGTCTATCCATCTTTACCACCCCAAAAAATAACCAAGTATTATCAAGCAAAAGATCCCAAACCTAGGACATGTTGAATAAAATTGCTGAAAAATAAATAAAAAGTTGGGTGCCTGGGTGTCTCAGTTGTTTGAGAATCTGACTCCTGATTTCTGTTCAGGTCATGACTTCATGCTCTTGGGGTTGTCCCTGTGCTGAGCTTAGAGCCTGATTAAGATTCTCTCTCTCTCTCTCTCTCTCTCTCTCTCCTTCTGCCCTTCTCCCCTGCTTGCCCTCTCTCTAAAAATAAAAAATAAAATGAAATAAAGAGTAAATGGTTAAAAAAAAGAAGTAACCCTAAGTAGGTTACTACTAAGTAACTACTAAGTAGGGTGTGATAGGTAGAAGTGTGATGGAGACTTATCAAAATTGTCACTCTCGCAGGAAAAAGTTCAATTGATAAATGAGAATTTAAGATAAGTTTTAAAATACAAGCTTACAAAAGGACCATCTTCTAGCAAATTTTCAGAGCTGAAAATGACGATTCCAGTCCTTACAGATAATTTGACTAAGACAAATCCCAAAGAAGTGAAGTAGTCTGTCTAAGGTAACACTGCAGGGTAGCTAAGTCTTAAACTCATCTCTTTGGACTCCTAGCCCAATACCCTTTCCATTGATCTCTACTGACAATAAAGAAAAGGAAGACTTGGGGCACCTGGCTGACTCAGTCAGTTAAGCATTCCATTCTTGATTTCATCTCAGGTCATGATCTCATGGTTCGTGAGTTCAAGCCCAGCATCAGGCTTTGCAGTAACAGCCAGAAACTACTTGGGATTCTTTCTGTCTCTCTCCGTCTCTTTCTCTGCCCCTCCCCTACTTATGCCCTCTTTTTCTCTCAAAAGTAAATAAACTTAAGAAAAAAAGTAAAGGAAAGACTTTATTATGGCTTTTGGAAAGAATCTTATGAAATCTCTGGGTAAACCCACAATATGTTTCCAGATTAGTCTGCCTTGGTGCTTGGACTCCATCCCCAGTAACCACCATGTGCCTGTCAAGGGCTCCAAAAAGTCCCTTCAGAAGATGATATACTTTCGAAGATGATATCATCACCAGACAATAGCAAAGACATAAGTATGTTTTCCTTACCAGAATTTTGCAATAGCCATGACTAAGTGACTGATCTAAGCATGCATGAACTTCTCCAGCAGAAAATGGTAATGCATAGTTTGCTGGTGCATGTTCCTTGAGGAGGGAAGTATGGGGAATTAAAAAGAGAATTAGGTTAGATGTTTAAGAGAGATGGTTTGAAATAAATGTTGTATTTACATTTTTGAGGACTTGTTTTCAAATTTCTGTACAACATGATTGATAATAGAGAAGAAACATTATGATGCTTAGTGAATACAGAACCTGAAAAAACACACACATTGTTCAAACTGGATTCGTATTTGTAATATTATCTAATTTGTTCTAGCTCAGGGCATGGGGTAGGGCTAGAATCTTCACTAAAGATTGGTTCTATTATGAAGCAGGAAAATGTTCAACTTTAGATGAATGATTTTTATTTCTTGTTAAAAATTAATGTGAATGTTGTACTTAAAACATTTATATTTTATATTTTCAGAATAGATTTTTATTGCATTTACACTGCAGACTTCCTACATTGTTCCCTGGCCCCACTTTCGTTAAACAGAGAAACTACCCACTTAACTCCTCTAGAGGGTCATTTCAAAGGAAGGGGAATGTGGGATTCCAGGGATACTGGCTTTCACTCAGGCTGCTGTTACTTGAATTCACCTGGAAAATATAAGCCGTAACTTGTGAAGATTTAAGAGTCAAGATCAAGAATGTATCAGGTTTCCATAATAAACTCAGAGCTGGAAATGAGAGAGAAAACCAAGATTAGGTCCTTAACAGAGTTTGGGATGAAGAAAAAGCAGAAAAGCAAGATGAACAGATCAAGTATGGTTGCTTCAGCTGGGAGATTTATCTGATGGCCATGTTAGTGACAAGTGACTTACAATGTATCAAGAGCTAAAATTGATATAATGGTCCACTGTGCTTTCCTCAAATCTCTTACTACTAGACCTGTTTTATCAAGAGCATTCTGAATGGGACCAAGTAGCTCAGATCTTCGGAATTAAGGTTTCGGATAAATCCTAAACATCTTCAATGACAGTGAAGAGACTGCAGAGAAGCCTGGGAAGGTAGAAAAATCTGAGAGCCCAGAAAAAGTGTGATCATTCCCAAAGTCCTCTCCTAACAGCAAGGAATCAAAGGTAAAATAAGAGCCTCAAGCCTGCTGAGATCCCCCAGCCACACGCTAAGCAGTCTGATCAGCCCACTGCTGCCTGTATTAGGGTGTTGACTAAAGTATTTCCATCAGCAACTTCTCAAAGTTTACTGCATTTTCTAGTGTATTCCAGACATAGGAAAGTTGCTCTCACAACTTGCGTCTCAATACTATCTTTGTTTCATGAATAGTTTGGGCTAGTTAATTTTACGTTCTAAACCTTGTGTCTTACTCTGCAAGCTGGGGCCAATAATACTTAGGCTACCTGGTTGTTTAGAAGATTCTTATGATAACATACATGCTGCTAATGTAAGGCTTGGCATGGAATAAGTGCCCAATAAATGACAGGTGCTACTGCAATTATACTTTACTGTGGAACTGAGATGTCTGGGTCCCAGCTCATTCTGTACCATAAATGCTGGCTTCCTCTCTGGGAGTGCTGGTAGAGGCGGCAAGGACATGGATATAAAGCAGAGGTTATACTCCCTAAGAATAACAGGAATCATGGGAAATCTGGGTTCTTGGGTGTTCATAATCCCCATGATTTTGAACAGGCAGAGAAAGTGGTTTCCAGGTTATCCAGGCAATTTAAAAAAAGTCTATGTCTGGAAAAGAGCACACCTGACCTTTCAAAATGTGCTGGTATAATCATCTTATTTATCTCATGTTTATTACATTCTCTACCAAGAAAATACAGCACTTGACATGTAGTAAATATTCAGGAAATATTTTCTAGAGAAGTAGAAATTCTCAAAAAAAAAAAAAAAGGTTTCCTGATTTACCGGAATAAACTTCTGATGTCTCCTTGGTCTCTGTGACCAACCTGACTCTTAAAATTACCCCTATTTTGTTCTCACTATTTTTTTTAAGTTTATTATTTATTTTTAGAGAGAGAGCACACACAAGTGGGGGGGCTTGGGGGGCAGAGAGAATCCCAAGCAGACTCCACACTGTCAGCAAGGAGCTTAATGTGGGTCTTGGGCTTACAATGACCTGAGCCAAAGTCAGACACTTATCTGAGTCACCCAGGTGCCCCTGTTCTCACTATTTTGAATGATGAAGTAGGGCTCGGTATTTAATAGCTTCTGTGGCTGAGTAGATCTGGCCTGACAATATAGCACCACCGCTTAGTTGTCTCTAAACAGCAGTACCATTACCAAGAGCACGCACACTCTCCCAACCTAATCTCCACTCTGTGTGTCTTTATTATTATAGAAAACCAGCACACCTGCTGAGTAGAGAGATGTATTTTAATAGCCTGCTATACTTTCCACTTGGGAAACTCTCTCATTGGTTGGTAAAGCATCCTTCCAAAGGTGTCTCAGCAATCATTTGAAATTCTGGGCATTACACCATGTCTTTTGACCATAATCACATTTATATTATTTGTGGTATTTGACTGACAATGCCACGTCTGACACGGTTTGGAAAAGTTCTCCATTGTCATGATCAGAACCTCTTTTAACGCAGTCATCTACTATAAATATCCTAATTTCTTTCCTAATCCCTTGATTGAAATTGTAAACTCTTATGTGGCTTGACTTTCTTTACCTCTCAGTTCCTGTTTTAAGAAAATATGACATTTCCTTTTCATGCTGTTGGTGTATACCAAGCAAAGTAATTTATTTGCTATATTTGTTCTGTGATGCTTGAATATCACTATAGTTTAAATGTTTCATCACCACCACATTAAAAAAATTGGCAAGGCTATGGGATTTTCATGTAATTTGTAGTCATGGTTACAGCTGTGGGATGTCCCACCTATCTCTGAATAACAGCTTGATTTGTCTCTAGTTTATCATAAGAGTTGCATAATGTACTAGTAAAATTTTTTCCCAAACACAAGGGTGTATCTGTAT
The DNA here is from genome assembly GCF_003009895.1 of Hyaena hyaena. NCBI lineage: Eukaryota > Metazoa > Chordata > Mammalia > Carnivora > Hyaenidae > Hyaena > Hyaena hyaena. The sequence continues at coordinate 264,191 of NW_024081048.1, read as the reverse complement.
AAAGATCAAAAGATTCTGGGCCAACATTAATTTTGTAAAGTCACATTTATTTCAAAGGTAAATAAATTGAAAATTCTAACAAGAAGCAAATAAAATATATTTATTTCTAACCAGACACAGACAAATACTGCATGATCTCATTTGTATGTGGAATGTAAACAAGGCAGACTCATCATAAGAAAGTAGAATGGTGGTTATCAGGAGCTGGGAGGTGGGGGTGGGGGGAAAGGAGATGTTGATCAGAGAGTATAAACTTTCAGTTATGAGATAAATAAGTCCAGGAGACCTAATACGCAGCATGGTGATTATAGTTAATAATAGTGTATTGTATACTTGATATTTGCTAGTAGAGCATCCCTCAAGTGTTGCTACCACACACAAAACAAATGGTAATTATGTGATGTGATAGATGTTAATTAGCTTGATTGCTGTGACCATTCACATTGTGTGTGTGTGTATATATATATATACACATCACATTATGCACATTAAATAAATACAAATTTTATCAATCATATGTTAATAAAGCTAGAATAAAAGATATATTTACTTCTGCTAAAAGTATATTTTATTCTTCATAATACCCAAATAATGAAGAATAAACTAAATAAATCTCTAAGTTTTAGACTGACAAAGACCATTCATATAAATTTCTACAAAACAACAACGATGATATATTTCAATGATTACGGTTCTTTTATGTTAAAATATTGATTTTAAGACATTGAATGAAATGACCCATCCATTACATTTAACTGCCCATCATGATAAAGATCTCTGAGACACCTCAACAGCTCGGCAATAAACTTGCTGGCATCAGCATCTACAAGCTTGACAGTGATGTATCTGTTAGACATTTTAGAAGGTTCCCAGCTGCCATTTACTTCAGGTGATACCGTCCCCCTTTCCCTCCAAGGCAAGAACTTAATTGATTACATCTGGTCGATACGGTGGCCTGGAACCACAGGGAAAGGAAGGAGAAAACAGGACACACAATCCTGAAAACTATTTCAGACGGCGGAAGGAAGGAAGACCACTTGCCCCAGGTGAAAAGGGCATTACATTTCCAGTTTATGTAGATAAAAGTACGGTTTATAAACACAGGTTTATAAAAAGCTGTGTATTTGTGTTTTTTGGCTTTTTGATTGTATACACTGAAGGGGACAAACTCACAGGTCCCTGTGACCATCTTTTGGTAAACCACTTTTTTTCCTTGACATAAACAGTAGTTGATATGCATAAAATGGGACAAGAACTATCACTTGCTCCCAAAGATGAGATGCATCTATCCAGTGTCATCTAGGCCATAGGAAAAAACTCCTGAGACCCAAACTCACACAAGACTGACTTGTGCTGAAAAGTAATCATCTAAACTGATGAATTCATCATTATAAAGATAAAATTCCTCTAAGGATAGCCAGTGAGAGGTTCACATTTCTCTTTAAGCTTTGGCTTTCTGGACTGCCTCAACTACATGCTAATTTCTTTTGTGATAACTTGTCACTTAAGTGTTTGACTTTATTTACCAAATGAATCAATTTAGTATATCCTGCTACTAAGTAACCTCTGTCCATCTCTTTTAAATTAAAAGTCTGGCTAATAGTGGTTTGAGCACTATTTCAACTGATAGCTTGGATAGTTGTCTTCCTAAATTTTACTAGTACAAAGTCATAGGTCAGATGTTGCAGTTTACTTTTCTGAGTATCTTTATATAGGTTTCTTAATAGTCAACATGTATTTAATGAACATCTATTATGTATAAGAAGTTATATCTGGGGACACCTGAATAGCTCAGTTGGTTAAGCGTCCCACTCTTGATTTTGGCACAGGTTATCATCGCGGGGTGGTGGGATCAAGCCCCACCTTGGGCTCCCTGCTGAGTATGGAGCCTGCTTGGGATTCTATCTGTCCCTCTGCTTCTCTCCCCTGCTTGCACTCCCTCTGTGTCTCTCTCAAAAAAAGAAAAAAAAAAGTTAAGTCTGTAAATTGCTTTGTCTCAGAACAGGTAGGAAAACCGTAAATTCACATTATTCTAATATCAATCTAATATCTAGTATCTTCAAGTCAATTTTTATTACTGATATCTCAAGTTTCTAGAACTATTCCTCTTCGTTTCCCCAATGACTGAGTTGCTGGTATTAGAACTGTTTTTCTGGGCACTTGGATGGCTCAGTCAGTTAAGCGTCTGACTTCGGCTCAGGTCATGATCTCCCGGTTTGTGAGTTTGAGCCCCGCAGCAGGCTCTGTGCTGACAGCTTAGAGCCTCGAGCCAGCATCTGTTTCCATCTCTCTCTGCCCCTCTCCTGTGCAAACTCTGCCTCTCTCAAAAATAAACAAACAAAAAAGCTATTTAGAACCCTTTTTCTACTCATTTTGTATTCCTTTACATAGATTCCATCATAGCAACTTTAATTATAAAATTTTAACCCAAGAAAATGTAGAATTTTAAATCTTAAAGACTTTTGCTTCTGAACATTTAAAATAATTATGTGTTTTTGTATTTTTAATGCACATTTTATTATGATTTTTAAAGTAATACAAGTTCATGATAAAACAAAAATTAAATTAATTAATACACAGGAAAGGCCTCACTCTTTGTCTCTAAGGAGACCTAACCATCCTCTGTTAACTGTTCCATACATACCCTTTGGGAAGATTTCTGCGGATTTACAAGCACATGTATATGGGAATTATAGGGGAGGTTAACATTCTCCCTGACAGTTTTAGAGTCCCTGGCTGGGTCTGACAAGGAAAGTGACCAAATTAATGAGGAAAGCATACAAATTTATTTAATAGAAGTTTTACATGACATGAGAGACTTCGTAAGGAAATGAAGACCCAGAGAGAGAGTTAGACCTGAGTAATTGTGCTAGATCTGACACAGAAGGCACAGTGGTGGAGGAGGCTGGTAGATTAAGGAGTGAGGTAATAGCAGTAAACTGGGGGAAACAGCAAGGCCTTTTCCTTAGGCTTCTTCCCAGCATCCCTTTGTTTCCAGATATAAGGCTGCTCTTTTCTCTGGGTATGGGGAGCGCACCTCTCACACAAGGTTTTCATGGCCTGTTTTGGGGAAGAAGTGTGGTGGAGAGGTCTGCGTGACCCTTCTGCTTCTGCGGTTCGTCATAGTCCTTCATCTGAAAGTACTCTGTATGCCAAGGTGTCATATTTTGGGGCAGCTTGTCCAAGCGTACATCCATCGCGGTCATCTATCCTTACCAGCACATAGACAGCTGTTTTATTAGCTGACTTCTACAAAAACTATTTTGACTTAACCCCAGTCCCCTACAAATGAACCTTTAGGTTGGTTTCATTGTTTTGCAAATACCAACACTATTGCAGCAAAGGCATTGTATCTTTAAATACTTGTATAAATTCCTGGCAGGGACTTTTCTGAGCCAAATTTTATGTGCACTTTAAAATTTGATAGATATTTTTAAATTAGTATCTAAAAAGGTTGAAACAGGGGCGCTTTGGTGGCTCAGTCGATTGAGCTTCCTACTTCGACTCAGGTCATAATCTAGCCCTTCATGGGTTCAAGCCCCATGTAGGGCTCTGTGCTACCAGCTCAGAGCCTAGAGCTTTCTTGGGATTCTACGTCTTCCTCTCTCTCTGCCCTTCCCCCACTTGCACTCTGTCTTTCAAAAATAAATAAAAGCTAAAAAAATTAAAAAGTTTGAAACAATTTACATTTCTACCATGACTGTATGACAGAGTCTGTTTACCCATACTCTCATCAACCCGGAGTATAATCAGACTAAGTTTGCCATTGTCATGGATTAAAACAATAATAATTCTGCCCTGTTTTGATATTATTTTCCCTTCTGTACCCCTATATTTCTTAAGCAAATGTTAGATAACTAAAATCAATAATCAGATGCTTGACGAGTAAATTAAAATGGCTCCGATGCTTTCCTTTAATGTTAATCTTTAAGAGGGAAACGCCAAAGGGAGGAAAACTACCCAAGTGCATTTGACTGTGCCCAGGTCAGAAAATATTCTAGACACATAGAATGTGGAAGCACGCTCTAAAAAGTGAGCTTGTCTTTTATTCCACAAATGTGCTATAATATGCAATAGTCAAAATAAACTCCATCTTGCAGAGCATTGAAGTTTTCAGCAGCAATAATTATCCCTGTGTATTTCATTTTCTACTTTGGGAAAAGCTTATGATGCATGCAGAGGGTACATCTGAGTTCCACAGATGTGGTCTAAATTACTCATATGCTAAGCCCTTTTATCTGGCTACTGCTGGGTCAATCGCCTGACATAGAAAAGAACAAAATGACATGAGTTTTCAAAGAATTTGAAATTGAATTGAGCTTATGGTCTGGTTTAGCCTTTGAAGACACTGTTTAATGCAGTGAAGTTCTACTCAAATATGAGATATTACTACTTTCTATTCTATTTCCTAACCAAAGAAAATAAATTTTAAAAAAACTCATAAATGTTAGGCTTAATTGATTGAAGTAATTTACTTGGTCTCTGTTTAAAAATTAAAAAACAAAAGGTTACAAAAACTATTTGTACCTACATTATGAGAGAATAGCAACAGTAAAAAAACTTAAAAACTCGTCATCAAAATATGATTATTAGTATGTGTGAGTATTCTATTGAACAATGTTTAAATTACAAGAAAACAGGGGCCCCTGGATGGCTTTGTCGGTTAAGCGTCCGACTTTCGCTTAGGTCATGATCTCGATGTTCGTGGGTTCGAGCCCCGCATCGGGCTGTGTGCTGACTGCCTGCTCAGAGCCTGGAGCCTATTTCAGAGTCTGTGTCTCCCTCTCTCTCTGACCCTCCCCTGCTCACGCTGTCTTTCTCTTTCTCTCTCTCTCTCTCTCTCTGTCTCCTAGAAATAAATAAAAATATTTTAAAAAAATAAGTTACAAGACAACATCAGGATTCAAATTCAAATTTTGTTCAAATTGTTTATTGAAGTTGATGTGTAAATTATTCTATTATTCTGGCTACATAGCTATTACATTAATTTATTTACCAAATAACAATAAATTTGACCATTTTTACATTCTAAATTTTTTATACATGTATTATTCTGATCCTGAAATATAAAAGTTTTGGTATAGTATGGTGAAATGCAAGTAGTCTCCACATTCTGGTAAAAGTGAAAGCAGAAACAGAGAAACATGTTAGAGAACATATGTACAATTTAACAAAATTCATAGTTTGGTCAAATTATTGGTTGATTGAAGCAAAATTTTGGTTGGTTTGTTTTGAAGATTCTTTTAATAAGTGTAACTGAGCAGTTCATCCAAGATGAAATCAATTAAAACTATATAGAGCTATAGTTTACTTTCTAGAACCAAATGAGTCAGAAAGTTAATTGGTGCTTCATTTTACGTAATGAAATTTTAACATTTTTTGGTTATCAGCTTCTCCTTTCTCAGCTTGATTCTGTTGTCTCATGCTTAAGATTCTCACTACTTTCCTATATAGGTCTCTGATCTTTGTCTTTCTTACAAATTGTATCCTTCATATTAATGCAAGGTTGATATTTTTTAAAGACTTCATGTTTTAGAGCAGCTTTCGGTTCACAACAAAATTAGAAGAAGATAGAGATTTCCCATGCACTCCCGGGGGCATGCATGCATGTTCTCCTCCGTTACCAATGGTGCGGTTGTTATGAAAGCTGGACCTACAATTGATACATCATTATCACCCAAAACCCATCCGGGCCCACTCTCGGTGCTATACATTCTGTGGGTTTGAACAAACATATAATGGCATGTATCCATCATTACAATATCACACAGGGTATTTCCATTGCCCTAAATCCTCTGTGCTCTGCCTCTTCATTCCTTCCCTCCCCCTTTAACCCCTGTCAATCACTGATCTTTTTACTGTTTCCATAGTTGTGCCTTTCACAGAATGTCATAAAGTTGCAATCAGTCAGTACATAGCATGTTTAGATTGGCTATTTTTACTTAGTAACATGTATTTAAGGTTCCTACGTGTCCTTTCATGGCTTAATAGCTCATTTCTTTTTAGCACTGAATCATATTCCATTGTCTGGATATTCCATCATCTGAATAATATTCCACAATTTATCCATTCACCTACTAGAGGACCCTTTGTGGCTTCCAAGTTTTGGCAATTATAAATAAAACTACTCTGAACACCAGTGTACAGGTTTTTGTATGGTTGTACATTTTCAACACCTTTGGGTAATGCTAAGGAGCGTGAGTGCTGAATCTTAAATAGGAGTATGTTTAGTTTTGTAAGAGACCACCAAACTGTCTTCCAAAATGGCCGTACCATTTTGCAGTCCCACCAGCCATGAATGAAAGTTCCTGTGGCTCCACATCCTCATCACCCACCAAGGCCTCTGCGCCAGTGGTTGGAAAAAAAGGAAGGAAGGAGATGTCACTAAGGGATATATGAGGGGTTACCCTGGGAGTATTTTAGATTGAGAGGAAGAAGGCAGGGGAGGAGAAAGGAAGGAGGACTAGAGCAATGAGAGACAGGAGGACAAGAAAGAAGAGGAAGAAAAAGAGAAGGAAGAGAAGCACCAGAGAGAGACACGCGTCTAAAATAGTCTTGGTACAAATCAACATGAGGACAAAGTCTAAACATGAGAGCCTCCGATCTTGTCCAGGTCTTTGATTGGTGGTCTGGATGTGTTAATTCATAAGAATACGCTTTTGTAGGATTAAGAAGCATGCATTTTTTAAAGTTTATTTATTTATTTTGAGAGAGAAGGAGTGAGCCTGTGCATGTGCAATTGGGGGTGGGTCAGAGGAGAGAAGAAGAGAGAATCCTAAGTAGGCTCTGCACTGGCAGCGCAGAGCCCAATGTGGGGTTCAAACTCAAGAACCAAGAGATCATGACCTGAGCCTAAGTCAGATGCTTAACTGACAGAGCTACCCAGGTACCCTAAGAAGCATACTTTTTAAAAAAGTTTTATTAAGGTAAAATTAACACGGAATAATTTGGACAGTTGTAAGTATAAAATTTAATGAGTTTTGACCTATATAATCACTTATGAGAGAATCAACAAAATCAATTTAATGAATATACATGTCATCTCCCAAATCTTAGTGTCCCTTGGTAATCCCACACTCCTGTCCCCAGGCAACTAATGATCTGCTGTATATAGATTCACTTGCATTTTCCAGAATTTTATGTAAACAAAACACACAGTGCACACTACTGAGTTTTTCACTTGAAATAATCATTCTGAGATTAATCCAAATTATTGCACGTATGAATAATTTATTCCTTCTAATTGCTAAATAGTATTCCATTGTATGGATATACTATGGTTTGCTTATGCATTCACCTGTTGATGGATATTTGGTGTATTTCCAAAAATTTTTATTAAAAAATAAAGCTGCCGCAAACATTCTTAGGCAAATGTTTTTATACACTTGAGCTTTTATTTCTCTTGGGCTAACAATTAGGAGTGGAATGACTGTATCACATAATAGATGTATGGGTAATATTTTTAAAGAAACTGACTAACTATTTTGCAAAGTGGCCATACTATTTTACGTTCCCACCAGCAGTGAGTTTAGGCTCCATTTCCTGCACACACTCCCTAACATTGATCAATCTTTAAAATTTTAAACATGCTACTAGATGCTAGTGATAGCTCGTGGTTTTAATACACATTTTTCCAATGGCTAATATAGTGAGCATAAATTCATATGGTTATTTACCTTCTTTGGTAAAGTATCTTTTCAAATCTTTTGACTATTTTTATTGTCTGTTTTCTTATGATTGGGTTTTTAGCTCTCTCTGTGTATTCTGGATACAAGTTGTTTATCAAATATGTAATTCTTAGTAGGGTATATTTAAAGAAATATTTGTCTCAAGTGGAAAAAAAGAACATTTAAGTTATTTTATATTTATTTAAAATAATACAAAACACAGGAACAGAATAACAATAAAATCAGAACTGTTTATAAGAAATGACATGTAAATATAATATATATATTATATATAATATACACACACAGACACACACACATGTATGTGTGTGTCTGTGACACACATATGTGACACACACACGTGTGTGTGTGTGTGTGTGTGTGTATAAACAAACCAGAAGTTATCAAACCAGTATGTTATGCCTACTGTAAGAATAACATATGAGGCAAGAAGTGAGCAGGTATAGCAGTAAAAGCTGCCGTACACCCTCGCCTTGGTCAGGCCTTTCTCTCCTCTTATTCCTTTAACTGATCATGGATGGTTGCCTACAGTTCACATCATTAGCTATTAATGACTTGGTTAAAATTTCCTGTTGCTCAATCCACACGTCCTTCTAAAGATCCATTTTAGCTCCTATTAAAGACCATGCAGGAAAAGATTGACTATTTATGGAACAACCTTGAACATATTTTCTGGCAGGCCTCTGCAGAGGCAACAATTGCATCCGCTGTGGTTCCACGCTTTCAGTGTTTAATCTCACTAACTAGTCTAGATGATAACTCCTCAACACACATTTGATAACTGCACTTGGAGGAAGGCAAATCTACTCATTTGACGGGAAAACAGGAAGAAAGAACTGAGATAGTAATTTGTTTCCTCTTAAACAACAAAACAGTATTCAAAGGGTATAAATAAAATAGTTACCAAAGGGCAACATGTTAATTCACATCATTTTACAATCATTTCTTTCTTAAGATAAAAATAATGAAGTCAAAAGTTTTTATTAGAAATGAAATTCAAGTTGGCACCATGCTACACCACCTAATGAGATCTGTAAAATGACATATATGCATAAGAGAATTTAAAATTTCATAAATTTATATGAGTAAAATGGGGACAAAGGGATCTAATCTGTCCTGAGTTCCCATTATTAAGATTAAGAGATTTGAGATTTGAATTCTATGATTATATGACTCTGGCTTATGTTCCATTTCACATGTTTATGGAAAGAAAATATTGGACACATAGCAAATAAACAAATCGGAGGGACATACACAATTTTACAGCACCATTCACTCCTGCAGTGGTAATAGTTACTACTGCTGTTTCATGTCTTTAGGTCTGAATGGCATTTCAAAATATCCAAGCTTATTTTGTAGTTCCCCTTTTTTAAGTTTTGACTTTGTAAACCAAAGAAAAATTAGCCTGACTTCTGAAGTATCACTGTTCCCTCTTTGTTAAAATCTTGATATCAAAACCTTTCACAGTGTCACTCAAATATTATCTGACCAAGTAGGTAAGTAAACAAATCAAATGCACACTTCTAAAAAACATCCATTAAAACCTGAAATTGCATTGTTTAGGTGTTCTCAACAATAGTCATACATCAGGATTACAGTAGCACATTCAGTCACTCCTCTATAAGTTTACCCTTCAGAGAAGGACAGTATTTAATTTCAGAGAAACATTTAACCCTGTCTTTTGCTTTTGTTGTTGTTTGAATTAAAAAAACTGTGTATACATGTTGACATCAAAGTATCAAGTATAAAAGCTAGAAGCAAACCTAAGAGTGGGTTTATCTAGCTATTAAATCATAATAGCTAAAACATGGAGCTCAAATAAGAAATTAAGACCTAAGGATGCTAAAGAATAATGTTCAACATTACAAAATCATTTTTCTTTACCTGGAAAGACTGAAGTGAATATGAATCTATTTTTTAAAAGCAGTGTATCAGACTTTGAGCCCGAGCTCTGACCCTCTGCTTTATAAATGAGAGTTTTATAGAATAAATACTTTTGCTTAATTAATAATTAAGCCTTTCTGTAATGTGATCCAAAAACAACTGATCTCATAAAAAGTTAATTTTACAGAAATCAATGTGTTCTAGAAAGAGGTCAGTGTGCTGCTCCTTTTCAACAAAGTACCCTTTTTATGTAGCAATTATTTCTTTGAAGTTAAAAATGGTTATGCATAACTATTTGTGGTATGTATAGCTACACATTTATAGTGTCCCCCTAAGATAAAAGTTTTACAACCGTATCTTGTTAAGGGAAGAAGAGCAAGTATGCTGTTTATAGTAGCACTCTGTAAATAGTTCATAAATATTTGTTGAAAGAATGACTCATTAAGAAACAAATTCAACTGACAAGAGGAAAATCTAAATTAGCCTTTAAGTTATTTGTGCCAGGATCAAACAAGAACGTAAACTAGAGAGAAGTTTGAACGTACTTTGAAGGTCTAGTCTTGAGTAATAGAGAGTGACTTGAAAGACTGAATAAATATGATCAAAAATGACCTGATAAAACAGGATAGCATGGGAACAATTCCATGGCTTCTAGGACACTAGGTTCCTGGTGAAGTTAGTTGAGGGAGTTGGCCCTTGAGTGATCAAGCCTTGGCATACAATGAAATGCATACCTCAAACTTCTAAAAAAAGAAAAAAGAAGAAGAAAGAAAACAATTATTGGTTTCCACTTTTATTGGTCCCATAACTATACATACATAAAATAAAAATGGATAACTTACTATCTTAGAATTATCAAAAGGTCCCCCTTAATTTAAGCTTTGGCTGTAAGTGAGAACCATTTATCTCTATTTGTTGCGTAAGAAAAAAACATTCATTTTTGACAAGGCTACTCTCTTCGTCCCCAAACTATTCATTCCTTTATTTCTTGAGAAAATTCTTTTTCCTGTGTTCCGTGAACATGAACTTGGAGCTTCCTGGCCTCTGCTTGCAGAATTACACTGTACACTGTTCTTCAGAGTCAAGGTTCCAAAGTTACTTGTACTCAGCTTCCTCACGTTATTAAATCTTCATCTCAGAAGGGCTTCATAATTTCTATAAAAACATGTAATTTTTGTTTTTCAATTTTTCTTTCCAGCCTCACGAATCTCCTTACTTGACCTGAGTCTCATGTACATTCGTCATTGTTATTACTAGACCAATGGAAATGGAAATGTTTATGTGCTCTAAAAGATGTTTGCACATTATTTTGAACCTAGCTAGGGAGGGTTTACTCTAAAAGCTCACAAGATTCAAGGGAGAGCTTTTTTTTTTTTTTTTTTTTTTTTACTAGATGGTGCTTCTCTGTATTTCAAACTCTGTAACCTAACACAGCAGTTCTCCAACTGCCATCTAGGGACACTCGGTCTTTTGGAGTATCTGCAAGATCAAAAGCATGCAGAGGTAAAAGATCCATTCAGCATTCTAAATAGACCAATGGATTTTATGTTAAAAAGAAATGATTACTGAAAGTTTTGTAGATTCCACCTTGTATCTAACCTTTAAGGAAATACACTATTACCTTTTTTAAATGTTTAATGTTTTTGTTTGTGTTTTTGTTTTGAGAGAGAGTGTGAGCAGGGGAGGGGCAAAGAGAGAGAAAAGGACAGAGGATCCAAAGCCATCTCTGTGCTGACAGGCTGACAGCAGCCCCTGATGTGGGGCTCAAACTCCCAAATCATGAGATCACAATCTGAGCTGAAGTTGGACCTCAATCAACTGATCCACCCAAGCAAACTGTTAGCTTTTTTGTAAAAACATTTATTTACAGATCTACTGCATATACCATACAAATCAAACATTTCAGGTGTACAGTTCAATGACTTTTAGTACATTCACAGATATGGGAAAATCACCTCCACTTTCAATTTTCGAATGTTTTAATGACCATAAAAAGAAATCTCATACCCATGGTTATCATCCCCTTTTGCCCCATCTACCCCAGACCTAAGCAATCATTTTCTGTCTCAAACAACTTACTTGGGTAGACATTTCATATAAGTGAAATCAGACAAAATTTGACCGTTTTTATCCGGCTTTTTTCACCTAGTACAATGTTTCCAAGATTCATCTATGTTCTGACATGCATCAGTACTTCATTCTCTTTTATGGCCAAATGATATTTCATTATATAGATATACTACGTTTTGCTTATCCACTCATATATTGATGGACATTTGGATTATTTCTACCTTTTAGATATTATGAATAATGGTGCTATAAACATTCATATACAAGTTTTTGTATGGACATATGTTTTAATTTCTCTTAGGTATGTCAGCAGGAGTAGAATTGCTGGATCATGTGGTAACTCTATGTATAATTATTTGAGGAATTGCAGGATGTTTTCTAAAGTGGCTGCATCATTTTAGATTGCCACAAGCAGTATATGAGGGTTTCATTTTTTCCACATTGTCTTCAATACTTATTGTTATGTGTCTTTTTAATTATAGGTATCTGATTGGATGTGAAGAAATATCTTATTGTAATTTTGATTTTAATTTTCCTGATAACTAATGACATCAATAATCATTTTATGTGTTTACTGGCCATTTCTATATCTTCTTTGGAGACATGTATATTCATATCATTTGCCCATTATATATATGTCTTGCTGTTCTCCTGTTTTCTCTATCTTTGGCCGTCCAGAAGCTAATCAGTCAGCCCTCAGTTCTTCCTCAGGTGGGATTTTCCTATTAATGGGTGTATTTTGGTGTGTTCCATGGAGGAGGTTAGTGCAGCTTCTTCTTACATTGCCATCTTTGACCAGATTTACCTAATTTGCCTACTTTTAAATTTTTTTAGTTTTTCTTTTATTATTTAGTTATAAGAGTTCTTTATGGATTCTAGATTCAAGTCCCATATTAGATACATAATTTGCAAACACTTTTCCCACTCTGTAGGTTGTCATTTTACTGTCTTGGTAATATCTTTTAAATCACAAAAGTTTTAAATCTTGATAGTCTGATATTTCCAGGTTTTCTGATGTTGCTTGTGCTTTTGATATAATATATAAGAATCCAACGGCAAACCCAAAGTCATGAAAATTTACACTTACTTTTTCTTATAAGATCTTTTAGGTTAGGTTTTATATTTAGGCCTTTGATCCATTTTGAGTTAATTTTGTGTATATGGTATGACATAAGAGTCCAATCTCATTCTTTTGTATGTGGCTATCCACTCATCCCAGCACTGTTTATTGAAAAGTCCATTCTTTCTCTCATGGAATAATCTTGGCACTCTGGTTGAAAATCAGCTGGCCATACCAACAGACACATGAAACGATGCTCAGCATCCCTCCTCATCAGGGAAATACAAATCAAAACCACACTTAGATACCACCTCACACCAGCCAGAGTGGCTAAAATGAGCAAATCATAGGACTCTAGATGCTGGCGAGGCTGTGGAGAAACAGGCAGCCTCTTACACTGTTGGTGGGAATGTAAACTGGTAAAGCCCCTCTGGAAAACAGTGTGGAGGTTCCTCAAAAAATAGAACAATAGAACTCCCCTAGGACCCAGCAATAGCACTGCTAGGAATTTACCCAAGGGATATAGGAATGCTGATGCATAGGAGCACATGTTCCCCAATGTTCATAGCAGCACTCTCAACAATAGCCAAAACATGGAAAGAGCCTAAGTGTCCATCAACAGACGAATGGATCAAGAAGATGTGGTTTATCTACACGATGGAATACTACATGGCAATGAGAAAGAATGAAATCTGGCCATGTGTAGCAACATGGATGGACCTTGAGGGTGTTATGCTGAGCGAAATAAGTCAGGCAGAGAAGGACAAATATCATATGTTTGCACGTATAGGAGGATTAGGAGGAACTTAACAGGGGACCATGGAGGAGAAGAAGGGGGGAAATAGTGGGGGAGAGGGAGAGAGGCAAACCATAGAGACTCTTGAATGCTGAGAACAAACTGAGGACTGATGGGTGTGGGGGGAGGGTGGAGATGGTCATGGAGGAGGGCACTTGTGGGGATGAGCATTGGGTGTTATATGGAAACCAACTTGACAATAAACTGTTTGTAAAAATAAATAAATAAATAAAATTTTAAAAAAAGAAAAAGAAAATCAGTTGGCCATAGACACATGGGTTTATGTCTGGACTCTCAAATTTATTTCATTGATTTATATGCCTACCTTATGCCAGTACCTCACTATCTATATTACTGTTACTTTGTCATAAGTTTTGAACTCAGGAAGTGTATCTTCCAACTTTATTTCTCAAGATCATATTGGCTACTTGGGTCCCTTGCAATTTCATGTGAATCTTAGAATCAGCTTGTCAATTTTAACAAAGAAGCCAGCTGTGATTCTGACAGGAATTAAGTTGAATCTGTAGATTAATTTGGGGAATATTAAGTCTTCCCATCCACTCCTTAAGTTTTGATGTAGCTTCAAAACAAATATCCGTAATTATCTAGAAAGGCTAGTAAGATACTCTTCTGTTTTCCAAATATTTATCTTGTGAGGTTAGATTTTCTTCATTATTTTAGCCAAACTAAGATAGTGAATGTAGAAACATATATGAGAATCCAGCTATCTTCTACTAAGCTAGACATTAAGGAGATTTGTAAAAAATGTAAAATTACCCTACTTTTTTTGGTTTATGGAAATATAATTATTTTTCATAAAAATGTTACTATTGTAAAAATAACTAGGTTCCTTCTTATTTTCCATTGGATTAATAAATATTTTAAAAGTCTCCTAGGGGCGTCTGACTTTCGCTTAGGTCATGATCTCACGGTTCGTGGGTTCGAGCCCCGCGTCGGGCTCTGTGCTGACTGCCGGCTCAGAGCCTGGAGCCTGTTTCAGTCTGTGACTCCCTCTCTCTCTGACCCTCCCCTGCTCACGCTGTCTCTCTCCTAGAAATAAATAAAACATTAAAAAAAATTAAAAAAAAAAAAAAAAGTCTCCTAGCTTAAATTCTAGCATGATAAAAATATCAAAGTCTATATAACCCATCCAACCAAAATCTTTTTGGAATCTTCAATAAGAAGATCCTAAGACCAAAATGTGAACAGCTGGTCTAATTTTTATTGTTGGGTCTGGTCAACTTTCTTGTATATATCCTTTAACAATGACTATCACACAACATATTCTTCAAGTCAATCATAAAAATTGACTTGTAGTTCTTGCAATGTATCAAGCTCTCCAAAATCTCTACGATTTCTCATCTATCAGTACTTCTACCTGGAATGAATGCCCCCGTTGCTTTCCCCCACTTTGATATGTCGAAACTCCTTCAAAACTTGACTCCAACTCCGAATTGTCCAGATCTGTCCTCTTTCCATGTGACCAATCTGCTCCACTCCTTAGATTTTTGTTTTATTCTCTATGGATATTGTGAATTCCTGGGAGTAGGAAACTCCATCATATTCATTTTCATATATGCCATTGATACAAAGTAAGTGATCAATTAATGTTTGCTAATATACAGTCCTATAATACTACAGAAAACCAGCATACTTATTAGAAACTAGTTCCATAGTCTATGTATTATTGAATGTTTTTTATAAAGAGAATAAACAATTTGATGCACAATTATTTTGAATAAAATTTTCCAGAAAAAAAAGGA
Source organism: Hyaena hyaena (assembly GCF_003009895.1). Lineage (NCBI taxonomy): Eukaryota > Metazoa > Chordata > Mammalia > Carnivora > Hyaenidae > Hyaena > Hyaena hyaena. The sequence continues at coordinate 248,930 of NW_024081048.1, read as the reverse complement.
CTACATGAAAATATGGACAATTTTCTAATTTATGAAAAATGATCTTCTGATGTTTCGTTAACTTTGTGGGTTTCAGACCCATTATCATCATCATTCACATATAAACACTAACAGCTTAGATAAAGGTAAATTAGTTTAACTAAAACAGGTTTTCTGAAAAATAAAATTAAGAAGACATTGTATTATTTGCTTAACATATGGGGTTATAGAGCACTAATAACAACTTACCCCTTAACAAAACACATATGATTATTTTGTTCTGATGATTTTTCAGGAAAATTTTATCTCTGTATAGTCAGTCATAAATGTCCTTTTTATGTAGAACTTTTCATTTCCTCAATATTCAGTTACAATAAAACTGTAAACACATTGTTCAGCTACATGATATTTTGTGAACAATTTCATTGAGACTAAATAAATATCAAAGATACCATTTTACTATGACCTGTGATTATATAGATTCAGATGTCTTATATTTGAATTTATGGTGGTAAAATGACAACAGGCAATAATGTATACTATACTATAATAAGCCTACGACATGGAAGTTATACTTCTCTTTGGCATTATAATGAGATTCAATGCATTTTCTCCTTTACAAATTTCTGAGAAGTCATTAGGTAGAGTACAGTTTGAATTTTGATGGTGAGAAAGTAACTTCAGAAGATAGTTTTGGAAAGTCAAAGTCTCTAAAGTTCTTATCATCATGCTATGTGGAGGCAGGAAGCAATAAAGCATTTTGATTGGTTGAAAATTGATATCATGTTTCCAGAAAATAGTAGAAAATGCACATATGATTATGATCCCTAGGAAAAGGAAGATCAACACTGATGAACTGAAGTTCAGAAGAACTCTTATAATAAAATGTAGGAAAAGGGAAAGAATAGAAGATCAATCTAGGGAAAAAAAAGTAAAATGAGGGGGAGGAAGGAAGAAATCTCAAACTAAAATAAATAACATGAGGTAACAGGTTAGGAATAAAATCACCTACATAAATTTTACACTAAAAGTGAAAGAGATGAATTATCCCCTTATAATAATACACAGATTGTCATTTTGGAAAGTCAAACAACAAACATACTTAAAGCAAGTGATATGTAAAGATTGAAAATATTGGAATAGGCCAAAAGATACACTGAAATTTCAAACAGAAAGAGAACAAGAGTGGTAATACTAATATCAGACATGCAGAATATTAAGTTAAAAGGGGAAAAAAGAATAAATTACAATATGTACTAAGAAAAATATATTCTGAGGTAACTTTTATAACCATATTCATCAAACAATATATCAGCTAACATCACTTATGCAAAACTTACCTAGGAAATAAAAGAGCTAAATTCCATAGAGGAAATCAAAGGGGGTCAAAGGGTACGAACTTCCAGTTATAAAATAAATAAGTCATGGGATGTAATGTGCACCATGGTGACTATAGTTAACAATACTATATCTCATATTTGAAAGTTGCTAAGAGAATAGATCTTAAAAGTCTCATCACAAAAAATTTTTTGTAACCATGTATGGTGACAGTTGTGAACTAGACAGTATGGTGATCATTTCAGAATATAGACAAACACTGAATCATTACATTGTACACCCAAAACATATATAATGTTACATGTCCGTTATACCTCAATTAATGTTAATGATGATAATTATAATATGTAATTTGAATCAGCTGGATTCAAAGCTAAGTGTAACATAATTTCTAAAAAAATTACAATTGCAGTATCATTTAAATTAACTAGGCCATTTAATGAATTGACAGATTCCCAGTTTAATTTTATTATAATATCCTAACAACAAAAGGAATAAAAACAGAAAAACTTATTGGTTAATTCACTATTGGCTATAATTGCAAATGTTCCAAATTAAATTTTAGTGAATTTAGGGGAGAATATTCAATTCACAGTAATCACAAAAAAGTGTGTAATTTATTTCATCTAGGTTGCCATCGACACCTCTTGGTTTTGGAGATACTAAAATGTGAAAATAACAGGTATGACATCCTAGAATCAATGAAATATATTGTAAAAACCTAGAAATAAGGCTTGAAAAGAACACAAAACTTAAATGTAAAAACCAAAATCTTACTGACATAGACACATCCTTTAATTGATTACATCAGCTTATATTTTTAAGTTCCTCAGTAGATTCCAGCATACAACCCAATTGGAGAACTAGTCCCACTAAAGGTGAAGCAAAAGAAGGGGATATAATTAGCTTCATTTTTGTATATTTTTATAGTTAAATGTGTCACTAAAACAAGAATTATTATATTGAATTAGAAAATAGAATCTTCTTTTTAGCTTCAATATTATGTGAAAAGAACCAACTTGGAGCTATTAGTAACATTGGATCAGTGATTGGACAATCTAAAGTAACAGATAAGCCTGAGTTGCCTGGATGGCTCAGTCCGTTAAGCATTTGACTTTGGCTCAGATCATGATCTCATAGTTGGTGAGCTCGAGCCCCACCTTGGGCTCTGTGCTGACAGCTCAGAGCCTAGAATCTGCTTTGGATTCTGTGTCTCCTTTCTCTATCCCTCTCCTGCTCATTCTCTCTCTCTCTCTCTCTCTCAAAAATAAATATTTAAAAAGTTTTAAGAATAAGATAGCAGGTAAGGGAAGGAACAAGAAGGCAAATGAATATTATCCATACTATGGAATACTTCATGGCAATGAGAAGGAATGAAATCTGGCCATGTGTAGCAACTTGGATGGACCTTGAGGGTGTTATGCTGAGCGAAATAAGTCAGGCAGAGAAGGACAAATACCATATGATTGCACATATAGGAGGATTAGGAGGAACTTAATGGAGGACCATGGGGGAGAAGAAGGGGAGAAATAGTGGGGGAGAGGGAAGGAGGCAAACCATGAGAGACTCTTGAATGTTGAGAACAAACTGAGGGCTGATGGGAGTGGGAGGGAGGGAAAGGGGGGTGATGGGCATGGAGGAGGGCACTTGTGGGGATGAGCACTGGGTGTTATACGGAAACCAACTTGACAATAAACTATTTAAAAAAAAAAAAAGAAGGCAAATGAATAAATGAAGGTTTAGAAAGGAAAATAGGCTTCTGTGCCTCAGTTCTTGTGAATGAAACGGGCTTCCTTCCTCTATTCATTTCTTAATCTGCATGTGAAGAACAAGGGCTACTCTAACTCGTTTTTATCAAAATTGAAAATAAAAGAATGGAGTTGCTTATAGTATAGGCCCTAACCCTCCACTGATTGGAATACAATAATGAATTATAAGATCCTTTTTCAAAAGAGAATGAAAGAGGATGTTATGCTAAAAATGTGGAGGAAAAGGATTCCAGAGGAATAAAGGAGAGATAAGAGAGCAACTTGAGGAGGACAGAGAAAAGGAAAATGCGCTATGTTCTATGCTTTAATTATTCGTTGCTTTTAGACTGTTGGCTAGATTAATAAATAATTCTTGAGAGCAAGCTTGGAATTATACTTATGCACAATAGAGAATAGAGAGTAGTCTACGTGAAATTATTTTGAGGATGCCACCAGACCGCCCTTAAAATATTTTCTTTTTTTGAATATTTTTTTAATGTTTATTTGTTTTTGAGAACGAGAGAGATCATGAGCAGGAGAGGAGCAGAGAGAGAGGGAAACACAGAATCTGAAGCAGCCTCCAGGCTGAGAGCTGTCAGCACAAGCCTGACACGGGGCTCGAACCCAGGAGCAGTGAGATCATGACCTGAGCCAAAGTCGGAAGCTTACTGACTGAGCCACCCAGGCGCCCCTAAAATATTTCCTTTATATACTTCATAATGTCTGAAATACTTTTCACAGAAAAAAAAAGCACTCTTGATTTCGTAATTAATTAGAGGCAAATAGTATAATGCACATATTTGGAAAGATTAAATATTACATAAAATTCACATAAATTCTAATACAGTAATATGTGATCTTTTGATAATTATAGGGAGGGGCTTTCTGTGATGAAGAATGGAAAGAGGGACCACAACAGATTGTCATAAGGCCAAAGGAGGAAATTGGTGAAAAAAACCCTCATGATTTTGTACAGAGCAGGCCCTACTTGAAATCCTCGAGTTCTACAGCATGCTGAGTGCTACCGTGAAGTCGAAATTCTCTTATACTTGTATGGAGCATTTGAAAATAATATAATGAAATTAAAGGTCAGTAATGGCTCTAATGTACTGAGGGTCTCTCCGTGAACCTCTGTTATCTCTTCCGTGACACACAGAACTCACACATTTTGGCATTTTGGCATGGAATACACTCAACTACCTTAGTGGGGAGCTGAAAAGCACACAGAACATGGGAAATGGAAACCACTTGGGCTCTTTATTGACAGTAAATTTGTTTCCAGATCCTCTCTAGAGACAACAGCGGGTGATGTATTTTATCACTGGCTTTCAGGAGGCACACTGCTGAGAGAGAACATAATACATGCTCTTCAAGCTAGTGACAGTAATATGGGAGGAACTTGCTGGCCTGAGATATAGCAGTTATGCTTTAAAGCCATATTTCTTCACCGTTTTAAAAAAATGTTTATTTATTTGGGAGAGAGGGAAAGAATGAATGCGAATGAGTGAGAGAAGGGCAGAGAGAAAGGGAGACAGGATCCCAAGCAGTTTCTGTCCTGTTAGGGCTTGAACCTACCGACCACAAGATCATGCCAGAGCTGAACTCAGACACTTAACTGACTGAGCCACCCAGGTACCCCTTTACCTTTTTTGAAATTAGTATTATATTTTTTTATGTTTTTTATTTATTTCTAGGAAAGAGAGAGAGACAGCGTGAGCAGGGGAGGGTCAGAGAGAGAGGGAGTCACAGACCGAAAGAGGCTCCAGGCTCTGAGCTGGCAGTCAGCACAGAGCCCGACGCGGGGCTCGAACCCACAACCGCGAGATCATGACCTAAGCGAAAGTCGGACGCTTAACCGACTAAGCCACCCAGGCGCCCCGAAATTAGTATTATTACCCTTTAGACATTTGTTCCCTATTTCCCATAAAATTTTAATACCAGAGTTGCACTTATATTTGTATGTATACTGTATGCATATCTGTGATTTACACACAGAAAGAGTAAGTTGGTTTTTCCTCCCGAAGAACCAATTTCTGCCCCATTGAGGAAGATATTGCTCCCATTGAGAATGTTTATTTTAAAGTAATAACATTGAATGTTATTATTGCACCAAGTAGCTTACATTCCTTTTATCCTAATTTGTAAAACTAGAATAGGCCATTAAAATGTATTTACATCCTGAAAAACAAGAAGACTCAACACCATATTTGTGAAACTACTGTGGAGAAATCATTTAAATTAAGCAATTAAGGCGAATGACTCAATTGGAGTTTTTCTGGCATGAAGTCAATTGCTGGGATGCTTTCACATCCTTCCCATTACTGGAACTTGAAACAAAATATAATAATCTACATATAATTAGTAAGATTTGTATTGAAATACTTCATACTCTTATCATCTATCATGTTTAGAATAAAGAATTGGAATTTCACAGAATCATAGTAAACCAGAGGCAATTCTACATCCAGGCTGAGATTGCATGGTGTTTGCCTGTTTAGCCAAATATCCTTAAATGTTTTCCATAGTTACATTTATTGTATACGCATTTTTAAAAATAACATCAAGCAAAATGCTTTATACAACTTCTTGCATGTGTGTGCAAACACACATATAGAAATTTTCTGTCCTCTCTTAATAAATCATCTTATTCTTTGAAATAACAAAGAATTGCTTCCAATCCCATAAAACGGTTTGTACCCTTTACAACGTAGAGAAACAAGTTCTTATCCACACTTTTGCTTGGGAAGGAAAGAAGTGGGAAGCCTGTCTCTTCTGGCCAGTGCTCCTCCCCCTGTTCATTTATAATGTGTCTCTCATCAACCCGAAGGTGAAAATACACAGCTTTCTGCCTTCATAATATATTCCCTCTGGCTTTTCAAACAGACTAGAAATAAGTTGGATATGCAGTGCCCATACTGATGAAAAATTCTCAAGTTACCTGAAACTTTCAAGGGAAGAAATCTGAAATGCGAATGAATGATTTCATCAATTTTTCAAACTGCTGTCTACTAATCGAGTCAAAGCAAGTACTCTAAGGTACCTGCTAGGTAATGAAGGTAGTAAAGCAAGGAACTCAGGCAAGCGTGGTGGCAAGTCCAGCCACCACTCATTAGCTTGGTGACCTTGGAAAAGTTTGCTTCATTTTCGTAGGCTTTGATGCTAATTTTATACAACTGAGATAATAATAGTACCAACCTCAAAGAATGTCTGTGAGGATTGCAGAGCAGAAGTGACCAGGAAAATATCCTACACATTGTAAGCATTTAAAAAGTAGTTGCTATTTATAGCAATCATACTTTCCTATTTCTCCTGGTTCTTCTTTGATTGTCCCCAAAATCACCTAGCACAGCGCCTTGTACATAAATACACAGTAAATACATGTGTTAATGAATTTATGACACAAATACATACAACTCCTTAGAATATGTATACCTAAATTAAATACCTTCTTTCTTCTTCTAATTTTCTGCTTTAAAGACAAAAATCACGACTGTCACTGTACCTGGAATATCAACAGCATATTCACAGAGCCAAAACAAGCAAACCTAAAATTTGTATGAAACCACAAAAGACCCCGAGGAGCCAAAAAGCAACCTTGATAAAGCAAAGCAAAGCTGGAGGCATCACAATTCTAGACTTCAACTTATATTATAAAGCTTTAGTTACCAACATGATATGGTACTGGCACAAAAATAGATACCTAGATCAATAGAACAGAAAAGAAAACCCAGAAATGAATCCACGGCTATCTGTTTAATTAATCTTCAACAAAGCAGGAAAGAATATGCAATGGGAAAAAAGTCTCTTCAACAAATGGTGTTGGGAAAACTGGACAGTAAGATGTAAAAAAAGAAATGAAACTGGAAAACCGGGCAGCAAGATGTAAAAGAATGAAACTGGCTCACTTTCTTACACAAAATGCAAAAATAAATTCAAAATGGGTTGAAGCCCTAAATGTGAGACTTAAAACCATAGAAATCCTAGAGGAGAACAGGAACCTTTTAGATATTGGCCATAGCAATTTCTTTCTAGATAGATCTTCTGAGGCAAAGAAAACAAAGCAAAACTGAACTATTGGGACTTGCTCAAAATTAAAAGCTTCTGCACAGAGAAGGAAGCAATCAACAAAACTAAAACGTAACCTACAGAACTCACAAATATGCAAATTACATATCTGATAAAAGATTAGTACAAAACTCAACATCCAAAAAATGAATAATTCAATTAAAAATGGGCAGAAAACATGAATGACATTTTTCCAAAGAAGACATACACGTGAAAAGATGCTCTACATCACTCATCATCAGGGAAATACAAATCAAAACTACAATGAAATATCACCCGCATCTATCAGAATGTCTAAAATCAACAAAACAAGGAATGACAGGTGATTGAGAGAATGTGGAGAAAAAGGAACATGGGTGCACTGTTGGTGGGAATGCAAACTGGTGCAGCCAGTCTGGAAAACAGTATGGAGTTTCCTCAAAAAGTTAAAAATAGAAATATCCTATGACCCAGCAATTGCAACACTAGGTATTTACCCAAAGAATACAAAAATACTAATTCAAAGGGACACAAGCACCTCAATATTTATGGCAGCATTATCTATAATAGCCAAATTATGGGAACAGCCCAAGTGTCCATTGACTATATTACTCAGCCTTAAAAAAAAAAAAAAATGAAATCTTGCTATTTGCAATGAGATGGTTGGAGCTAGAGAGTATTATGCCAAGCAAAATAAGTCAGTCAGAAAAAGGGAAATTACACATGATTTTATTCATATGTGGAATTTAAAGAACAAAACAAATGAGCAAAGGGGAAAAAAACAAAGAGAGAGGCAAACCAAGAAAGAGACTCTTAACTATAGAGAACAAACTGATGGTTACTAGAGGGGAGGAGTGTGGGGAGATGGGTAGAACAAGTGATGGGAATTAAGGAGTGCACTTGCTGTGATGAGCACCGTGTGCTATGGAAGTGTTGAATCATCATATCGTACATCTGAAACTAATATTGCACTGTATGTTAATTAACTGGAATTTAAATAAAAACTTAGAAAGGAATAATTAACTTTAGAAGAGCTTCTAAAATTAACAGAAAAAAAATCGATGACCCAATTAAAATAAGTAAGGATATTAAGTAACCATTCATCAAAGAAGGAAACATAAAATATCTTTTAAATATGAAAATATTTTTATCCTCGTTAATAAGTTATAGTCCATCTATACAATGGTAGCTCTATATAATTAATGAAACCAATTTCTAAGATAAATTGTTATTTTTTTGGAAGTTTCAAGTTTTTATTTAAATTTCAGTTAGTTAACATACAGTGTAATATTAATTTCAGGTGTAGAATTTAGTGATTCATCACTTACATACAACACCCAGTGCTCATCTCAACCAGTGCCCTCCTTAATACCCATCTATTATTATATTTAAAAAAACAAGTTTAAGAAGTTATAATATCTAGATAAAAACGGATATGTGTGTACAGTATCTATGTGTGCATTCGCTTGTATATGCATAGATTATCTAGAGAGTTATACAAGTTATCTATAACATGTTGCCACTAGCTGGGGGTTGAAATGGATACTGAGAAGAGATGATGTCTTTTCACTGTAAACTGTTTCATATTTTCTGGATCTTGTACCATATGCATTTATGAATTATTTTTTAAATGATTATATAAAGCCAACTATTTTCATAATGACTATGACTTTATGTATTCATTTACATCATTTTTAATACTTCTTAGAATTCCATCATAAATACACAGTAATTTACATAATCGTTTCTCTATTGATAAAACTTTTTTCTGATTTTTGATATGGAAGATTTCATATGCATGTATATACTATTTTTCTTCCATATGCATGTTTCAGCTAAGCTGGTATGCTCACTGGTATCCTTTACATATTTCTTTCTCTAATATTTTCCATTCCATTGACCCCACATCCCTGCCCCAACTTCTTCTCAATGATTTTAAGTCCAATTTGTCTTCCATAGCTTATGTTCCTTTTCATCCCTAACATTTTTCTTTTATTTATTCTTATATATTTATTGCCTCTCTATGCCTATTTTGCTTCACCAATAAAATAGAAGTACCAATATCAAATTCAAGAGAATATTTGTGAGCATTAAGTGAAATTAATGTGGAGAAATGTTACATGATTAATAACTAAATATTCTAAAAATATTAATTATAGTATTCATATTTTTATGTAATACTTTGTTTTTTGTCGTAATTATTTCCTGTTATTATTTGTTATATTAGTATCCACATTATATTATTTATCATTTTGTGTACCTCTTAGCTGCATAAATATGCCTTTTTACTAGATTGTCAGGGATCTAAAGAAGGATTTGCTGATCATCTGTGTATCTCCCACCAGCACATAGAATGCACACCTTACACATAAGAGATCAATATCAATAGTGTTGATAGGGCAGTAAATGCTGTTACATGATTGAGTCTAATATTAGGATTTGAATTATTAACTGTTCTTGAAGAATTTTAAAATTGAGAGATCAGAGTATAAATGATAGTGCATAACTTATATACATGCTACATTAAGACAAAAGCTCCACCAAAGGGGACATCCCTCTTGCCGTGGTACTCCCCAGTCTACCACCACCTCCTGTAAATATAATCTTGGAACAGGCTGTGGAATCTACTATAAAACACAGCTCAGATCACTACTCTAATAGACCTGTAAACCTCTCAGACCCAATTCATTACATTCTTTCTGACTTTACACGATCGATTTCCTCTATAGACTTTGCTTCACCTGCTGTCCTGCATGTAACTAATCATTTACATGGCTTTTCTTCTATCGTATGATGACTCATTGAGGGAAGTGAACATGATTTTTTATCCTCCTATTCTCAGTTCATACTACAGTACCTGGCACACAGTAGGTCTATAAATGTTCATTAAATTGGATCAATTTGTATTAATTTGAGGACATTAATAATTTATATTGATTTGTAGTTGCTAAAATTCAGAGACTTGTGAGGCAAATTTTATATATACAATACAGTCACACACACACACATATATGTGTGTGTTTTAAGGTATTTTAACATAATAATATTTGTAATGAAATTTGTGATAACAAGAATATATCCAAAGATGATATATTACCATCAAGTATAGAGTTGAAAAGAAAAAGAATTACATTGTATCTACTAAATATGGTTCACTCAATATCTGTTTGTGGTGCCATTAGTTACTACCTACCAGCTGGTGTTCAACCATGATCAGCAAATTTGTAGATTATATTCTTGATGCTACTTTTATTTTCCGCATAATGGTATATGAACTTACTGACATTGGCTGTGCTGGTCAGAATCAATTAGCACATTAGAACATTGTTGAGCATGGCAAATGTTTTTCTCAACTCCTTTGCTTTTTTGTCTCTAAAATTTAAAAGAACCATTATGTGATTTTTTAATAATAAAATAAAATAAAATAATTCTTTTCAGTAACCCCAGCCCCAATATCTTGATTTTCAGATCACTGATGGGTCTTAATGTATATAAAACTTAGATAAGACCCAAAGAAACAGATAAAATAGTTGTGTCTATGCATTATAATTTATTAAAATTTACTTACTAATACAATATTTACATGTATAATTTATATATTCTGGATTATAGGTGTTGAAATTGGTGAAAAAGTTTAGCTAAGAAAAAAGAATAATTTTAAGGTATAGATTATTTGAACAGGTACATTAATTTTGGTTAACATAAGAAATGGATTCTCAATTATATGGTCATATTCAACTAAACACTGAGCTGTATGTATTAGGGCAGGATGTTGACAAATTAGCTCTTAAAAGTATTTTTGATGTGTTGGATTCTCTTCATGTAACTCTTCTTCTAGGCTCTGCACTAAAAATTTCAATGAATTGCATTCCTGGGCTTATCTACTCTCTGGCTTATGTTCAGATCTGGTTAAAAAAAAAAAAAACAAAACACTGGAAAGAAATGAGAGGAAAAAAGGAGATAGATTTCTTTCATTCTGAGATTCTGTTTCCTTATGCCTGTACTTTTTTTTAATAGTATAACTTTTGTCAGAGACCTTTATTTCAGTAGCTACAGCTCCTATCAAGTTTGACAACTCCATGGGACTTCTAGTTTCAAGATGGTAGCCTGAGCATGCACACCAAAATTCTTAGCTTCTATTCAAGACTGGCATTGTAGTTTATCGGTTTAAAACACATTTTGTAAAAATTTTAAAAAATATTATTTCAGACATTTCTATATTGAAAGACAGCTATATGCCCTTATGTTGATAAAGCCATGAACAAAGGTTTTGACTACTTACCATACCAAAACTAATGACATCACCAAGAAGGTGACTACACACAGGGCCATGATGTCAACAGGTGGTCACAAGATCAACATGTGACCAAGAATCATCAACCATTGAAAGAGGCCAGAAAAGAAAGCAACACATACATGAATCAAAGAATTTATACCTAATACCATAGAGATAATATAAGAATAAAAAAGAGTTGGAATATGTATACTATTTACAAAGAGATAAATAAGAAAAATACATCCATGACACAAAAGTAAATTGTTATTGAAAAATTTACAGTTTGTGATAAATCAACTCAGAGATCAGAGAAGTGAAAATTTGTTTGAAATTAATGAAAAAGAGACTCGTTATAGTCAGGTTAAATAGTTCTTTTTTTAAAAGTATATCTTTTCCCTAGGAATAATTGCTTAGTGTTTGCTAATTCAATGATTGCAGAAACTTTATAAAATATAACTGTCAAGAACAACAAAAGTCAACTCTGGAAAGTATCAAAGTTAAGATGCATGAAGAATAAATCCAGAAGTTCAAAATTTTATTTAAATGGAATTCTAGATTAAAGTAATAGAGAGTGTAAAACAAAGCCAATATTTGAGAAATTAATAGGAAAGAATTTCTCAAAATTGTAGAAGTATGATTTCCCATATTGCCAAATCCTGTGTAACACAAAGCAAAATGAAAACAACAATCAAGGAACAAATTAAACTTCACACCTGAGCACACTGTACAGTAGCTTCAGTATGTCAAGGATAAAGAAACTTCTAAAACCATCAGAAAGGAAATCAACATAATAAAGTATAAAAATTGGTTTTCAGGGGCACCTGGGTGGCTCAGTCGGTTGAGCATCTGACTTCAGCTCAGGTCATGATCTAACAGTTCGTGGGTTCAGGCCCATGTTGGGCTCTGTGCTGACAGCCAGCTCAGACCCTGGAGCGTGTTTCGTATTCTGTATCTCCCTCTCTCTCTGACCCTCCCCTGCTCATGCTGTCTCTCTCTCTAGCTCTCAGAAATAAATAAAACATTAAAATTTTTTTTAAAAAATTGGTTTTCAACAGCTGTTTTATCAAATTCATTAGATTCATGACATCAATAGAGACATACTTTCAAATTACTGAGCAAAGCTCTGCTTTTTCAGTTGCACATTCAGATCAACCTTCCTACCAAGGAAAACAAAACAAAACAAAAAACTGCATATTTTAAAATGTTCAGTAAAGGGTTAATCAGGAGGCTTGGGATGTTCAAACTTTTTGCATTCCAAAGAAAAAAGTGGCTCACTACTGGTTCTTGAGAGATAGCCCTAAACCCTTAGAATATTCTGTTAGGAGCTTCTCTGCATACATGAGGCCTTGGAGCATGCCAGATAGTTTATGCTAACAATGTGATATATGGTTGGAACGTGAGCCATACTGTATCAGTTTGACCTCTAGAGTTGCCAGAAACTCAGTAACTGTATTTAATATTTTTTTTTCTGTATTTAATATTAAAACCTGACATCCCTTCTTACTATAGCACTTTTGACCTGCTAATATTACTCTGTTCTTTCTTTGCTTCACAAATCTTATTCTGTTCTACTTTTCCTGTTATTAGTTACTATCTGTCTGGACTGCTATAATGCAACTTATATGAAAGCAGGGATTTTTGTTTATTTTACTTACTAAAATAAACAACCTGAACAATGCCTGGCCCCTGAGAAGTGCTCAATAAATAGATTTTGAATAAACAAATGCTTACTAAAACTTTCTTCATAATATCAACATGAGCCAATAATTAGCACCCATAAATAAAATAAACAGATAAAATGTGGTATGCTCATGAAATAGAATATTAAAAAGCAGTTAAAATGATTGTGCAATACTTACATATTTAGGTATAGAGAGATCTCAAAAACAAAACATTGAGTGAAAAAAAAGGCATTTGATAGTAACATATAGTGTCAGATTCCTTTCATGTAAACCCATAAATCCTAGACAAATCAATATAATATATGTTTTATGAGTATGAATATACACATAGCCTGGTACCCATGTAATTTCTGATAACAAACTTTGAGACACCAAACTCAAAGTGGTATAGTCAGCTCTGAAGCTAATTATCAAATAGGACTTCGTCTTTATCTCCAAATCTCTTAGTGCTATTTTTAAATACACACATGTGTTAAGGACCACATAATATGGTTTCCAATTAAAACTTATCTCGGAAACAAAAAGACACCACTGCCTTGTGTGTAGAAAAGAGATTTGAGTGAGAAGAGACAAAAATTGAAGTGACTTCATGAGTTTCTATTTTCTACAGCCTAGGAATTGATTGGGAAGATACTAAGAGAAACCTCCGTCCTTAACAAAGTGAAAGATGCCTATGAGTAAATCAAAGCAGACCCATAATCAGGCACACATTTGTGGATTCTTCTCCAACATTCTCGGCACAAATTGATCACTTCCTCCTCCAAATTCCTGAATAAATTTTAGATTTCTTCTTCTCTTACATTCTTCAGTCCCTGGTAATCTTGTTAAACACACATTTAAAAACTGTAAAATAAAGGTCTACTACAAAGAGAGACGTTAAGGACGGAAGATGGAATGTGTGAAAGAGAAAGAAGAAGGGGGGGAAAGAGAATATAAATCAATTCAGGCCAACACATCAGCTATTCTACTCGCTATATAACTGTGAAGACTTGTTGGTTTTATTTTTTTCTTTAATTAATGAAATCCCAATCATTTATATAGTTAAGAGAAAATTTATGTTCTAGCAAAGGAGCTCAAGCAAACATTCAAGTTTAGTTTTATTAAAGTAAAGGCAACTAACTTCTTAGTATGGAAACATTATTTGTGGATCTCAGGTATCTTTCTAGCCTCTCTTTTGTCCTATGTGGAAGTTGCCCAAAATAAAATTGACATTATTCTTCATAAATATTACTATCTTTGGGCTACTTCTCTGTTCCTTTATTCCTAGGTATTTTCAGCTTCAAATCCATATTCTTATTCTCAGTTTTATGATCTACTCTTTAGCCTAACCATGTGTTAATGATAGCCTAAACTTACCCCCAAAACTTACCTCTAGCTTCAACAATATTCACTTTTGTCAGAGAATCTTAGTTTTGTCCTTTATTCTGTTTCTGGCTTCAGGCTTGGGATAAAGCTGCTTTATCTCCAGGGTGCTTTTTTCCATCCCACCACTTAAGTCTGTTACCATTATAAAAATTTTCCTTCTTAATGGCTACATGCCCTTGGGAGAGTGAGATAAACAAAGAGAAGGCAGAGATAGGTCTGACTTCCAGATTTTCAATAATTTAATTGATTTAATGATGACTGTCACTATCAAGAGATTGTACAATGCAATTGATGCTATAGCCCAACTATAGCTTAAAAACACTCTTAGTAGGCATATAAGATTAATTTCTTCCATTGCTATCACAGGTGAGCCCTCTTTAATTACCTCTATAGTGTCTCCCTAGTGATGAGTAGAGTCAGGGTTAGTCATTCAAAACAGTTATCCATAGAAAGGTCTATATGTCAAGTAATCTTCAAGACACTGAGTACTTGTTGGTAATCAGGATAAACCCAATCCCTGTCCTTTTAGAGCATATCTATGTTAATGGAGACAGAATTAATACATAAATAAGGTAACTTCAAAGTGATAAATGCTATCAAATAAACAGGATGATATGACAAATTGAACAAAGGTGAGACAACTATAGATTGAGTCATCAGGGCAGGTTTTCTGATGTTGTGCAATGTGAACCAAGGCTTGATAAAAAAAAAAAAAACACAGTATTTCAAAGTCCTAGGAAAGAGCATTCCAGGTAGAAGAATCAATAAGAACAGAAATCCTATGGTTGAAAGGACATTAGTATATCTGGGTAATTAGAGATACCAGTGTGTGGTGTAGAGAGGAAAGGATAGAATGTCACAAGTTGATGTAGGAAAAAAGGCAGGGACAAATCATCCAGGTCCTATGGACCAAAGTATGGAATGTGGATTTCATCATAAGTAAAATGGGGGGCAGGAGGATTTTAACAGGGAGCTGATATTTAGTTTTCTGTCAAAATTGCTGTTTCCTCCATGGAGAAGGAGGAAGGACAAAGACAGCATACGAATTTCACTTTTGCTCCCATTTCAAAGATAGGATCCTGAAAAAACATGTTTTGGAATAAGGTTGTTTTTGGTGTCTATTAATGATCACTAAACATTTTCTAGGTAGACCCTTTTACTCTTGACATCTTAGCACTAAAGAATATTAGCACTAAAGGCTGCAGAATATTCCACAGCCAACATCAGTAGATCAAATTACTACAAAACATTTGAAAGTTCTGTATACAAGCAGATAGAGCTGAAAACAAAATATTCTAAGATAACAGGAAGTTCCAATTGCTATGGGCCTGACTAGCTTATTAGATAAGGAAAGGATGAGACTGAAACGATGCTTAATTACAAAGAACTTAATGAGGGCAATTTTGTGTTTAAATGGAGAATACAGAATACATCTTCCAATTCTGATTTACTCCCTTTCAACTATATAGACCTCCTTTGTTCTTCAAGGTTAAAGTTAAGTTTACATGCAGGTTTATCTGTGTTTAAAAGTACTATCAGACAGTATATTATTTTTTTAATTGAGGTATTATTGATATACAACATTATATTAGTTTCAAGTATCCAAAGTAATGATACAATGTGTACAATGAAAAATTATCACCACATGAAGTTCAGTCCCCATCTACCTCCATAAAAGTTATAGAAAAAATATTTTTCTTGTGTGAGTACATTTAAGATTCATTCTTCCATCAGCTTTCAAATATGTAGTACAGAACCACTGACTACAGCCACCATACTGCACATTCTATCCCCATAACCTATTCATTTCCCAACTGTAAGTCTACCTCCCAACATCCGTTACCCATTTTGCCCACACTCATCCCCCCGGCCGCTGTCAGCTACCACTTTGTTCTCTGTACTCATGAGCTTTGTTTGTTTTGATTTCAGATTCCAGACATAAGTGAGACTAAATGGTATTTGTCTTTCTCTGTCTGACTTAGTTCCCTTACCACAATGCCCTCAGGTTCCATCCATGTTCTTGCAAATGGTAAGATTCCTTTTTTTTTTTTTTTTGTGACTGAGTAGTATTCCAGTGTGTGTGTGTGTGTGTGTGTGTGTGTATGTGTATACCACATCTTTATTCATCCATTGATTAGGTTTTTTTTCATATCTTGGCTATTGCAAATAATGCTACAATAAATAAATGGGTGTGTATATATTTTTGAATTAGGGTTTTTCTTTTCTTCTGATAAATACTCAGAAGTGAAATTGCTAGAACTTATGGTATTTCTATTTTTAATTTTTTGAGGAATCCCCATACTGTTTTTGACAGTAGCTGCACCAGTTTACATTCTCACCAGCAGTGCACGAGTGTTTCCTTTTCTCCATCTTACCAACACTTTCCATTTCTTGTCTTTTTAAAATAGTCATTTTGATGCATGTAAGGTGATAGCTCTCTGAGGTTTTGATTTGCATTTCCCTGATAGTTAGCAATGTTGGAACATCTTTTCATATCTCTGTTGGCCATTTGTAGGTCTTCTTTGGAAAAATGTCTAGTCAGATCCTTTGTCTATTTTTTAATCAGATGCGTGTGTGTGTGTGCGTGTGTGTGTGTTGCTAATGAGTTACATGAGTTTTTATGTATTTTAGATATTAACCCCTTATTGGATAAATGATTTGCAAACATATTCTTCCATTTAGTAGGTTGCCTTTTCATTTTGTTGATAGTTTCCTTTGCTGTATAGAAGCTTTTTAGTTTGATGTAGTCCAACTTGTTTATTTTGGCTTTTGTTGCCTTTACTTTAGGAGTGAGGCCCAAAAATATATCAGCAGGAGAATATCAAGAATCTGACTGCCTAGGCTTTCTTCTAGGAATTTGGTAGTTTCAGGTCTTAATTTTAAGTTTTTAATTTATTTTTAATTTTTGTACATGGATAGTGGTTTGGTTTCATTCTTCCATATATAGCTGTCCAGTTTTCCCAACAGCGTTTATTAAACAGACTGCCCTTTTACCATTGTATATTTTTGCCTCCTTTTTCATTAATTAATTGACCATAGATGCATGGATTTATTCCTGCTCTCTCTATTCTGTTTCATTAATATATGTGCCTGTTTAATGTGTCAACATCATATTGTTTTGATTACTATAGCTTTGTAATATGGTTAGAAATCAAGAAGCATAATGTCTCCAGCTTTGCTCTTCTTCAAGATTGCTTTGGCTTTGTGGGGTCTTTTGCGGTTCCCTACAAATTTTAGGATTGTTTATTCTATTTCTGTGAAAAAAATGTCATTGGCGTTTTGATAGGGATTGTATTGAAACTGTAGCTCACTTTGGGTAATGTGGACATTTAAAAATATTAATTCTTCCAGTCTATGAGCATGGAATATCTTCCCATTTATTCATGTCTTCTTTAATGTTTTTCATCAATACGTAATAGTTTTCAGGGTATAGGTCTTTCACCTCTTTGGTTAAATTCATTCCTGGGTATTTTATTCTTTTTGATGAAATCGTGAATAGGACTCTTCTTAATTACTCTTTCTGATAGTTTATTGTCAGTGTCTAGAAATGCAACAGATTTTTGCGTGTTGATTCTATAACCTACAACTTTACTGAGTTCGTTTTTAAGGTCTAAAAGGTTTTTGGTGGAGTTTTTATGATTTTCTATATGTAAAAAAACTGTCATCAAGGTTCCTGGGTGGCTCAGTCTATTAAGCATCAAACACAAAATTAGGTCATGATCTCACAGTTCGTGGGTTCAAGTCCTGCAGCAGGCTCTGTGCTAAAAAAATTTTAGGGTAAAAAAATGTTATCCAGAAATAGTGACAGTTTTACTTGTTCCATTCCAATTTGAATGTCTTTCCTTTTCTTTTCTTTTTTTTTTTTTTCTTTCCCCTTTTATTTCTTTGTCTTGCTTAGTTGCTCTGGCTAGGACTTCCAAAACTATGTTGGATAAAACTACTAAAAGAGGGCACCCTTGTCTTGCTCATGCTCTTGAAGTAAAGCTTTTCATCAGTGAGTATGATATTAGCTGTGGTCTTATTATATATGGACTATGTTATGTTGAGATATATTCCCTCTATACCTGCTTTGTTAAAAAAATTTTGTTTCGGTAAATTGTTGTTGAATTTTGTCAAGTGGTTTTTCAGTATCTATTGAGATGATTGTATGATTTTCATCCTTTGTTTTGTTAATGTGGTGTATCATGTTGATTGATTTGTGGATGTTGAACCATTCTTGCATCCCTAAAATAAATCCCACTTGATCATCGTGTATGATCTTCTTAATATATTGTTGAATTCAGTTGGCTATTATTTTGTTGAGGATTTTTGTATTTATGTTCATCAGGGATGTTGACATATATATGTATTTTCTTTTCTCTGATGTCCTCGTCTGGTTTTGTTATCAGGGAAGTGCTGGCCTCATAAGGTGAGTTTGTAAGTGTTTCCTCCTCTTCAATTTTTTAGAAGAGTTTAAAAAGAATATTATTAAATCTTCAAATGTATGATGGTATTTATCAGTGAATCCATCTGGCCCTGGAAAGTTTTTGATTACTGATTCAATCTTCTTACTAGTAATCAGTCTATTCAATTTTTGTATTGCTTCATGATTCAGCCTTTGAGAAGTGCACATTTCTAGGAATTTATCCATTTTTTCTAGATTTTCCAGTTTGTGGGAATATAATTTTTCATAATAGTCTTTTGTGATCCCTTTTATTACTGTGGTACCCATCGTAACTTTTCTTTCATTCCTGATTTTATTTATTTGAGTATTCATTTAATGAGACTAAAAAAAGACTTGTCAACTTTGTTTCTTTTCAAAGAACAAGCTTAGTTTCATCGATATGTTCTGCTGTCTTTCTAGTCTCTATTTCATTTATTTTTGCTCTGATCTTTATTTCCTTCATTCTACTATTATGGGGTTAGTTCTTTTTCTATTTTGTGTAGATGTAAAGACAGATCATTTATTTAAGATTTTTCTTGTTTCTTAGAATGCTTTTGCTTTGGGGCACCTGGGTGGCTCAGTTGGTTAAGCGTCCAACTTGAGCCCAGGTCATGATCTCACAGTTGGTGAGTTTGAGCCCCGTGTCTGGCTCTGTGCTGACAGCTGGGAGCTTGGAGCCTGCCTTGGATCTGTCTCTCCCTCTTTCTCTACCTCTCCCCCACTCACACTGCATCTCTCTCACTTTCAAAAGCAAATAAATGTTTTAAAAAATAAAATAGAATGCTTTTGCTATAATTCATACATTTTGGTACTCTGTATTTTTATCTTTATATGTTTCAAGGCGTTTTTTAAATTTCTCATTTTATTTCTTTTTTAACCAATTAGTTGTTAGTAGCATGTTGTTTAATCTCCACGTATGTTTGATTTTTCCAATGTTCTTCTTATAATCGATATCTAGTTTCTTACATTGTGGTGGGAAATATGTGTTGTGTTTTCAATCTTCTTCAATTTTTTTAAAGCTTATTTATTTATTTTGAGAGAGAGAGAGAGAGAGAGAGAGAGAGAGACTCTCAAACAGGCTCTACACTGACAATATGGAGCCAATGTGGGGTTTGAACCCACTAACCATGAAATTATGACCTGAGCCAAAATCAAGAATCAGATGCTTAACTGGCTGATCCACCCAGACACTCGGATCTTCTTTAATTTATTGAGACTTATTTTTATGGCCTAACATGTGATCTATGCTGGAGAATGTTCCATGTGCACTTGAAAAGAATGTTTATTCTGCCACTTTTGGATGGAATGTCCTTTAAATACCAGAGTCTATTTGGTATAATGTGTCGTTTAAGGCCAATATTTTTTAATATTTATTTATTTTTGACACAGAGAGAGAGTATGAGCAGGGGAGGGGCAGAGAGAGAGGGAGACATAGAATCTGAAACAGGCTCTGAGCTGTCAGCACAGAGCCTGATGTGGAGCTTGAACCCACAAACTGTGAGATCATGACCTGAGCCAAAGTTGATTGCTTAACTGACTGAGCCACCCAGGTGCCCCAAGGCCAATATTTCTATATTGATTTTCTGTCTATGAGATCTTTCCATTGGTGTAAGTGGAGGAATTAAAGTTCCCTACTATTATTGTATTATTGTCCATTTCTCCCTTTATGTCTGTTAATAGTTGTTTTATAATTTAGATGCTCCTGTGTTGGCTGCATAAATATTTATAAATGTGTTCTGTTGTTGGATTGACCCCCTTGTCATGACTTAATGCCCTTCATTATCTTTTGTTAGTCCTGGTTTTCAAGTCTGTTATGATTGATAGAAGTACTGCTACCCGTTTCCTTTTCATTTCCATTTGCATGGAATATCTTCTTGCATCCCTTCATTTTCAGTCTTTGTAATTCCTTACACTTGAATTGAATCTCTTACAGGCAGTGTATAGATGGATCACATTTCTTTTACCTATTCAGCTACTCTATGTCTTTTGACCGGAACATTTAGTCCATTTATATTTAAAGTAATTATTAGTAGGTATGTACTTACTGCCGTTTTGCTCATTGTTTCTGGCTGTTTCATTGTTCCTCTCTATTCCTTTCTTTTTCTCTTGTTTTCTTCCTTTGTGGCTTGATGATTTTCTTTACTGTTGTGTTTAGATTCCTTTGTTACTATATTTGGCATATCTACTACACATTTTTGCTTGGTTGTTACCATGAACTTTGCATATAATAGCCTATATATATAACAGTCTATTTCAAGTTGATAGCAACTTAACTTTGAACACATGCTAAAACTACATCTTTACTCCCCTCCTCAAGTTTTATTTTTGATGTCCCATTTCTTATTTTGTACATTTCTTTTTTTTAAATTTTTTAATGTTTTTTTATTTATTTCTGAGAGAGAGACAGACAGACAGCATGAACAGGGGAGGATCAGAGAGGGAGACACAGAATCTGAAACAGGCTCCAGGCTCTGAGCTAGCTGTGAACACAGAACCCCTCGCAGGGCTCGAACCCACGAACCGTGAGGTTATGACCTGAGTCAAAGTCAGACACTTAGCCAACTGAGCTACCCAGGCACCCCTATTTTGTGCATTTCTTAACTTATTGTAAGTATAATTATTTTTACTATTTTTATTTTTGTCTTTTGACCTTCCTACCATCTTAATATGGAATTAATCCACTATGTTCACTATATATTTACATTTACCAGTGTGATTTATATGTTAATATGTTTTCTTGTTACTAATTAATGTCCTTTCTTTTCAGCTTAAAGAAATCCCTTTTACATTTCTTGTAAGGGCAGGTTTACTGGTGATGAAGTTGAACTTTAGCTTTTCCTTGTGTGGGAAATTCTTTCTCTCTTCTTCAATTCTGAATAATAACTTTGCCAGATAGAGAATATTCTTGGTTGGAAGTATCTTTTTCCTTTCAGCACTTTTATTATATTATGCCAGTCTTACAGGGCTGCAGAGTTTCCACTGAAAATCTGCTCATAGTCTTCTGAGGTTTCCCTTATATAAAACATGCTGTTTTTCTTTTGCTGGTTTTGAGATATTCTGTCTTTAACTTTGATATTTTATGGGAAGTTTTCAACCATTGTTGTTGCAAATAACTTCTTTGCTCTCATTTTCTCCTTCTGGGGCCCCTATAGGGCAGATGTCATTATACTTGATGTTGTCGAGCCCTTTAAGCTATCTTTACATTTTTTTTTTGTACATTTATTTATTTTTGAGAGTGAGAGAGAGGCAGAGCAGGAGAAGGAGATGGGAGCAGAGAGAGAGGGAGACACAGAATCTGAAGCAGGCTCCAGGCTCTGAGCTGTCAGCACAGAGCCTGATGTGGGGCTCAAACCCATGAACCGTAAGAAAATGACCTGAGCCAAAATCGGACGCTTAACCGACTGAGCCACCCAGGCACCTCTACTTTTAAAAATTCCTATTTTTTTAATTTTGCTGCTCTGTCTAGGTGAGTTCCATTACCCCATATTCTAGATCACTGATCATTTTTTCTGCTTCATCTAGTCTACTATTGCACCCCGCTGGTGCTTTTTCAGTTCAGGTATTGTATTCTTCTGTTCTGTGACTTCTGTTCAGTACTTTCTTAAGTTTTCTGTCTCTTTGTTGAAGTTCTCACTGTGTTTACTCATTCTTTTCCCAAGTTTGGTATCAATGATTTACTTATCTCCATTTCATGAAAGTCTTTTTTTTTTTTTTTTTTTGAGAATCTTGCTTTTTCTTGTGCTTAGAAAATATTTCTCTCTTTCTTCATTTTCTCATCACTCTCTGTGTTTGTTTCTATGTATTAGGCAAAACAGCTACCTCTCCCAATTTTGAAGGAGTGGTCTTGTTTGGAGATAAGCCTTATTTTTTCAATCTTGCCCTAGCAGTTAGTTTACTTTCGAAGCTTTGTAATTGTCTAAGTAGACTGATTTATTCTCACTAAATCCCAGTTAGTGAAGGTATGCAAGATTTGTCAGTGTTCCAAAGAGAGAAATTTCAGTCAGCACCTAGTTTCAGGCTAATTGAAACTTACACAGCAGCTTTTAAAGTATCTAAATATGTACATTTCTTTTTTTTTTTTTTTTAATTTATTTCTAGGAGAGAGAGAGAGACAGCATGAGCAGGGGAGGGTCAACAGCAGCTTTTAAAGTATCTAAATATGTACATTTCTGTGGGTCTGCAATAGTAAACTTTGCTGGCCTCTATTCCAGGAGACCTAGAGGTATCCCCGGGGCAACAGTTGCAAAAATCAGGGCTTTAAATGAGAGCATAATCTCCTTTCTGGGAGGTATTGGTGAGCTGTGGTAAGTCTAAGTCAAAGTGCAAAGTTGGTGTCTCTTGGCAAATATTTACTGAGAGCAATTCCATAGCCTCCAGATACGTGGGAAACCTGAAGTTGGCCCCTGAGGCTGAAGCTCCAGGACTAGTAAAAAGGTCTTTTTCACAGAAAGACTAAGGTGTGCTACAGTCTGCTCTCTGTAGAGTTGCTGAGAGTGGTCTCCTGCTAGAGCTGTCTCTCTGATTGTTACTGAGAGGCACCCAGGAACACAAGTGCCCCTGGTAACCAGAGCCAAGCAATCAAGAACAGCCCTTGTGTGGATTGCATGTGACTGCCATCTTTAGTGAGGCAGTTGGAGAATGCAGGACAGGGCACATAAGGTAGAGGAAGAGCCATTGCTAACAAGGTAGAGGAAGAGCCCCCAAAATGGCACCCACCAGTGCCTATATCCCCAGAGAGCATCTGAACTGGCTGCTGTCCCTCCAGCAGAAGCTTTAAGATTATCAAATGAATCTCCATTATATATAGCCTACCTAGGTATTTTTCAAACTGCTGCTTTTGTGCTGGCCCCTGGGATGAGTGAGTCTGTGGGTAAGCCCTTTAAGAGAAGTTTCTCCGTTCCCTACAGCTCTATGGGGCCCCATTGGATTTCAAAGCCAGACATTTGAGGGGCTCATCTCTGTTGCACATCCTAAGGGTGAGGTACCTGATGTGGGCGTCAGCCACTCACTCCGCAGGGAGAAGCTCCAGATTTCTGAAATCCCTCCTAGTGTTGGGTTACCACGTCAAGGGTAGGGCCTTGGGTGAAACCACGTCTCTGCCTCTCCTACCCATCTAAATAGCATCTAATATTTGTGAAGAAGCTGTTCAACTAGTTTTCAGGTCTTTTTCAGATACAGAGAGAATTGTTTTATATGTAGCTGCTCGTTTCGTGTGTCCATTGGAGGTGATGAGTTCAGTGTCTTCCTATTCCACCATTTTGAATGGAGCTCCCCTTCCCATAATATTCTTAAAATGTGTAATATTTTGTTTTCATTTCACTAATAAATTGGAATTTCATTTGGCACAAAACCTAGTAGAACAACAGGTAACTAGACGCCCATCCAAGATGGAATTTTGTAAATATTTGATTGATCCATTTGATCTGAGCTTCTGGGACATATTCTTAAACTAATTTGACTTGCCTTTAACAATATATAAAAATATTCAAGTTTTATGTCAATTACCTATGTATTGAAGCACTACTGCTAAAAACTACCACCATTGCAATAACCCAGGAAATAAAATTGAGAATTTTGGCAATTTATTTTTGTACAGTATCTGCTCTTACAATGTACTGCTTCCAAAGTAGATAAGATTCAATAACAGAAGTGATAAAGGCTCTCTTCAATCTGGTTAGAAAATTACATAAACCTAGTAGGTATTAAGTAAGAAAGACTAAATGGCTGTACTTTGCAAGATATTGAGCACAAAGAAGGAGAAAGTTCTGATTAAAAAAATATATCAGAAATATATATGTCCTAAAGTGAATGAAACAAATTAGGAAGATCTGGGTTAAGTATGTTTACCATCAATGGTTTTAAAGTTCAGTTGAATGGAATATAGGTAAACCCAGTAATCATCCTTGTAGAACTCATAGTAGATATTTAACATTTTTGTCTGCTTGCCGTTGAGGTTTCTAATTCTGATTAGCACTTTATCTCCCTGTTGTCAAAGCCTCCATTTCATGTGCCCAGCCCCACAAATACCAAAGGGGATGATTTTGCTCACTCTATACCGGCATAGCCAAGAGATAGCACATAATTTGAGATTGGACAATTTCACTTTGGGTCTCCTGAGACTGCGAATTTTGAAGATCTCATTCGCTAGAGTTTATATGCTCTAAAGTAGCAGTCTGAACTAGCCTCTTATTGCTTCATGAACCTCGTCATACTTTCATTACTTAACCTTGCAGAGTTCCCCTTGGTCTTCGCCCAGTTCCCAAATCAAATCCTTCAGGCTGTCATGAATTTTGTTAGCCTCCTATATTCTTCTAATAAAATTCCTTTTTTGCTTAGGATAGACAGAGTTAGGTTCAAATGCTTGAAAGCAAGAAATAGGATTAATACTGACCCAGACAAGATTTCATCTCTTTGCCCTCAGAGTCCCTTCACACTCCCTCCAAGGCAACGCTACCCAGCCCTGTTTTTCCCTGCAGCGGAAGTCTTTCTGTTTCCGGTGTGCACTGTTCCCCCAGGCAAAGCCCCAAGGACCAAGATGCCTTCCGTTTCTTTTTCTTCCAACTCAGAATCTACTCTTAGGGTACAGAAATTATCAGGAAAGGATTAAAGCCAAAGCTAGAGCAACTTTTCTTAAACTTAGTATCCTTAGAATCTGATACGGTAGATGTTAAAAGTGTGGCCTCAGAGACCACACTTACTCAAAAGTAAAACATGGGAGAAGCCCAGGAATTTGCCGCTTTTTATAAAGTAAATGGAACCCTACTAAACAGAGTCAAAGAACTACAGTTCTATCTGATGAATGTATCTGTATTCATTTGGCTTGGAAGGAAAAGAGTCACATTTGGATGGTTCGCTATTTTGTTATGTATTTCATGTCTCATTCATATTTACCTCACCCACTGATTTCATGTGCAATATGTAATTTCTTTGGCCTTCAGTGCAGTTTGCTCTAATTTGTCTGTGCTTTCTTGTGAATCTGTTATTACCATTTAAAGCTTATTTATTTATTTTGCTAAATAAAGTATCTGACTTCTTAAAATCAATTTTAGAGCGTTTTGCAAAAGTCAGTGTAGTCACTGCTTTACTAAGACAACTTAAAATCTGCTTCTCAAAGAAATAGTTCCCCTAAGCTTGGAGAACGGTAAACATTTGTCATTAGCAACCATTTGCTGAGGAGTCCTATAATAAGCTGCAAAATACATTCACTGCTTCAGGATCCCATAGAACACATAAATATGTGTTTTCTTCTATTCTATCACAAATACTTACTGAGGATAAAATTGAGTTTTTTTCTTTTTCTTTTCTTTTTAATTTTTGAATGTTTATTTATCTTGGGGAGAGAGCGAGGGAGAGACAGAGCAGGGGAGGGGCAGAGAGAGGGCGAGACACAGAATCTGAAGCAGGCTCCAGCTTCTGAGTTGTCAGCACAGAGCCTGACATGAGACTAGAACTCACTAACGGAGATCATGACTTAAGTGGAAGTCAGACGCTTAACCAACTGAGCCACCCAGCCCCCTCCCCCCCCGCCATTGCTTTTTCTGTTAAAGACAATTGTATATGTATTACTCTAAATAAAATTTCTGTGTAGGAAATGAAAAACTCAAAACATTTTTTCTAAATTTCATATTGTTTTCATTATATAGATGTAATAAAAATAATCCTGGTTGGAGGCTGAAAAAGAAGTTTGAATCCCCAGTATAACTTTTTAAAAATCTTATAATTTACAGTTTCAATTTTTTCATCTGTTGAATGAATCTAATTCTACATGTCTGATTGTATGACGTCAAGGCAGAGTTAAGCTTTATAAATTATAAAAGCACTTTACAAACAGAAAATACTTGTAAATACTATATAAATACTGTCATAGAATATGTCATTCAAGGGGCGCCTGGGTGGCTCAGTCAGTTAAGCATCTGACTTCGGCTCAGGTCATGATCTCACAGTTTGTGGGTTCGAGCCCCGCGTCAGGCTCTGTGCTAACAGCTAGCTCAGATCCTGAAGCCTGTTTCAGATTCTATGTCTCCCTCTCTCTCTGACCCTCCCCTGTTCATGTTGTCTCTCTCTATCTCAGAAATAAATAAAACATTAAAAAAATAAAAAATATGTCATTCAATTTAAATAATGTTTAAAATATTAACAGTAATAGTCTATATAGTTTTATGTGTTTGGCACTTCTCTAACAACATGTGTGTGTGTGTGTGTGTGTGTGTGTGTGTGTGTGTGTATGTGTGTGTGTGTAGAGAGAGAGAGTGAGTCACTCATTTAATGCTCAAACACAGCCTATAAAATTGGTATTATTATCCATATTTTTGAACAAGAAAGCTGAGTCAAAGAGAAGGTAAATACTCTGTCAAAGTTTCCACAGGTATTTCACAGGTATTTTGCATAAATGCAGCAAGAAAAAAATTTTCAATAAACATGCCAGTATCGACAAATATCTGGGAATGAACCTGGTGTCTTGATAGTACCATGACACAAATATACATTTTTGTCCTTATGAAGTTCAACAAAACAAATGCATTCTATTTAACTAAAAGGAGTTTGTGTTATTCGCACTTCCCTTCCAAATCCTATGACTCTAAGATGATTGCCTGCCTTTACGCAGATAGCAAAAATAGCCAACTGGAATGCCATGTAATTGCTGGAATTTTAATTGGCTGGGAAAGAAGAGCACAAAATAGTATTACAGTCATAGCTAGCCTAGATTTAAAGTTAGTGACTAAGTCTGTGATTTATGTGGCTCTTCTGCAGTGTGTGCTGCTTCCTCAGAATCCTTCATCACAGAACTAGGGTCCTACATCTTTCCTTACCGAACCTAAAATTTTGACCACTATTATCACTTCTATATTATACCATTTTTTATCACATTTGTTCTGGTAAAAGGCATAGAAGTCATTATACTCATTGTGTTGCACCATGAATTATTCTTTAATGTTTATTTATATATTTTTAGGAGAGAGAGAGGGGCAGAAAGAAAAGGAGACAGAGAATCCCAAGGTGGCTCCACACCATTAGCGCAGATACCTAAGTGGGACTCAAACCCAAAAACCCTGAGATCATGGCCTGTGCTAAAATCAAGAATCAGATCCTTAACTGACTGAGCCACCCAGGTGCCCTTGCACCATGAATTATTGACCAGTGTTAACCATGAAATTGCAACATAAATGACTTTGTGCCAAATCAGATACCATTGCTCGCTAGACTATGACATATACCGGGCAGAGTTTTACCTAAGAAAGGTAAACGTGTAAAATTTGATTTACCAATTTTATTTTCTTCATAAATTAGAAAAGGGTTGCCACTATTGGATTTATTGAAAAGAATAATCACGTTTGGTGGGAGATGTTCTGGATTGTGGGTTGGATGTAGGGTATCTGGAATGGGATGAGAAGAGAGTCCTATTAGGTCTCTTTTCATTGAAAACCATCTGTTTGTAAAGGAAAAGTGATTGCTTTACATGTTTATAAGTTTATATTCACAGAAACATGGGGGATCTGGCCCCAAGATCATGAGATTCAACAGGCCAGTACAAAAGATGAACAAAGAACAAAAGATGAAGGTGGCTGGGCAGTTTCATGAGGGTACACAAGGAAGAGATGTTAGCCTCAGCTGGATCACAGAATGAAGACCTTTGGCCTTGATTCAGTGTAGGGAGGTTAAAGTGAGGGAATAGGGTTGCATTCTGGAAAAAGACTCACACTAGAATGGAATGTGTCAGAAAAGCCAAATGATTGCTACTGTTTTGTAATCATATATGAGCATTGATTTTTTGCTAGATTGTGCATGAAGGATCTCATTCTCCTGAGCTATCTTTCAGTGTGGAAGCATTTCATTTGGAATAGTTTTTCTCATTTCCTTCTACCCATTGGACAAGTATGACTCATATGATTAGTGAGTTTGTGAAGAGGAAATAATCATGCTTAGCTCTAAATGCATGGTGTCGTCTCTCCTTTTCAGATGCTCCTATTTTTGGAGAGAGCTGCTATCTGGTCTCTTCTCAACCACGTGATAAGTGGTCTGCCCCTACAAAAGGGACTAAGGTCATTCAGCTCTGTCGATGACTGAAAGTGTGAATTTATTTCCTAAGTGAACTATTAGAAAACTCATGGTGGCCACACACCAAGATCACATCATCCAATTCAGCCTTC
Source organism: Hyaena hyaena (assembly GCF_003009895.1). Classification (NCBI taxonomy): domain Eukaryota; kingdom Metazoa; phylum Chordata; class Mammalia; order Carnivora; family Hyaenidae; genus Hyaena; species Hyaena hyaena. Next base: position 219,927 of record NW_024081048.1, on the reverse strand, counting down.
AACACTAATAACATTAGTATTAATTTTTCCATTTGTCCTTTGTGTCTTATTTCTCAGTCTTATATTTGAGAAATGAAAGGTGTGTGGTTTACTGACCCTTTAAAACCCCAACCCACATGTCAATTCCCTAAATCTTGGAATATTATTAGTATTAGTTTTCATTGCTACCTAAACAAATGATCACAAATGCAACACCTTTCAACAACATAAATTTATTTTCTCACAGTTAATGTACGTCAGACACATAGCACAGTGTGGCTAAATTCTTCCCACTGACTCACTGGGTTGAAATCAAAGTATTGGCTAGGACTACTTTGTTACAGATAACTGACCACTTGCCATGTGGCCCCTTCCATCTTCCAACCAGCAACAGAATGTCAAACTTCTCTCATGCTTTGATCTCTCCGACTCGCTCTTGTGACTCTCTTTGTTTTTTAAGGCTTCACAAGTGTACACTGGACCAACCTAGGTAATTCAGTATAATCTCCTGATCTTAAACTCAACATATCAGTAAATTTGATTACACCTCCAAAATTGCTTTTGCCGTGTAAAATAACATATCCATAGGGAGCAAAAATCACGAGGGCCAAATTTCTGCTTGCCACAGTTGGATAATAGCATTTCCATTTGTGAAGTCAGAGAGTTGAGATTTAGAAAGGATAAAGAATTTGCCATAAGTCACAGATAGTAAATGGCAAAGCTAGAATGAAAGGCCAAGTATGTTTTAGTTGAGGCTCAGTGCTTCCCTTGACCATGAAATGCCTCCATTCCTGCCCACTGTTCACCTTCAACAGATGATGCAATTATTTCTAATGAAACACAGCTTGTAGGGGACGTTCTTCTATATAGCAGAAAAGAGAAAGACATGGCCATTGTACTTCAAAACCTCTCTTCTCTGCATCTTGGTTTTTCTGATTATACTCCTGTGTCACAAATGTTCCTGCTTCCTGACTAATGGGAAATGGATGGAGTGAAAATAATTAAAGGTAAAATTAAAAAAAAAAAGAAAGGAATACAAGAGGAAGAGGTAGAACAGGAAAGAAAGGGAGGGAAAGAGAAAGAAGGGAAAAGAAAAAGTCACGAAAAGGAAAAAGAGAGAAAAGGCAGAAATGACATTAAAGGGGTGCCTGGTGGGCAGACTTTGGCTCAGGTCATGATCTAACAGTTAGTGAGTCTGAGTCTTGCATCCGGCTCTGCACTGACAGTTCAGAACCTGCCTCAGATTCTGTCTACCTCTCTCTCTGCCCCTCTCCTGCTTGCGCTCTCTCTCTCTCTCTCAAAAATAAATAAATTAATAAACACTTTTTAAAAAAGAAATGACACTAAAGTACTCAGAATTAAATATACTTGTAATCTAGGATAATGGTTTATACACTGAGAGATTAGTTAAAATTTTTACCTACTATTCTTTTTAAATTTTTGTTTTTGTTTTTGAGAGAGAGAGAGCAGGAGCAGGGGAGAAGGATAGAGGGAGAAAGAGAGAGAAAAGAAAAGAAATCTCAAACAGCCCCCACATTCAGCACACAGCCTGACGCTGGGCTTGATCCCAGGATCCTAGGATCATGAGCTGGATGCTCAACCGACTGAACCACCCAGGCACCCCTCTTTTTGCATTTCTAAGAAAAGCCTGCACATTGCTGACGAAGCCCCAAATAAAACATATGACCTAGCGTTAAACAGCTCAAAAGAGTCTTTAACTGCTTTAGTGTGAAAACAATGTGAGCCCAGAATTCCAGCTTTAGGTCACTTCATTCCACTTTGTTTCTCACTGTCCTCCTACCTAACAACTGTCCTTGGTGCAGACCCCGCTTCCCCTCTCACCTACACTATTTTTGTTGCAGGTTTCCTCTGGCCTCCTTCCTCCTCTCTTAAACCCCCACAACTCACTTTTCTTATTACATCTTTTACTATTTTGTCCCCTGAAATCCCTATTTCACTGGAAATATACCCTTAATCTCTTTTTTTCACAGAATATTCTCTTTGCAAGATCTCCCAAAAGGTCAGTTCCTTTGAGCACTTACTATGTGAAAGACACTATTATGGTACTGGGGATACAAAAATAGAAAAGAACATGGTCATTGTCCTTGTAAATTTTACAGACTGGTTATTGGGTAGATAAGTGGTTAATGTTAATGAGATATGGTTAAAGTCAATAATAGATGACACCATGATTTTATATTTTTTGTTTTTCGGGGGAGGTTGTTTGTTTGGTTTTGGGTTTTTTTTTTTTTTTTTGCATTTTATTTGTGGTGATCGAAAATAAATGTTAAACTTTATTAGAAAAAAGGAAATATGAAAACTGATACAATTAAGTAACTCTCATAATAAGATATGTTGTAAATGCATTTAAATACAACTTTTCTGAATGTTGACGAACAGCTTTAAGTTATGGGGGAAAAAACTGATTACAGTCCCAATGTGTGATAATCTTTGAAATTGTTTTTTGTTTTTTATACTAGTGAGTATCTCACAAGTTTACATATAGTTTTACAGTATTTAGAATGGAATCAGATAGTATGTAATCAAGTAAAAGGCTTTTTTGTTTTCTTAAATAGTTTATTGTCAAGTCAGTTTCCATATAACACCCAGTGTTCATCCAAACAAGTGCCCTCCTCCATGCGCATCCCCCTCCCCCCTACATCCCCCAGTTCTCAGTTTTTGTCAGCATTCAAGAGTCTCTCATGGTTTGCTTCCCTCCCTCTCCTCCACTATTTTTCCCCTTCTTCTCCCCCAGGGTGCTCCGTTAAGTTCCTCCTAATCCTCCTATACCTGCAAAGATATGGTATCTGTCCTTTTCTGCCTGACTTATTTCACTCAGCATAACACCCTCTAGTTCCATCCATGTTGCTACACATGGCCAGATTTCATTGTTTCTCATTGCCATGTAGTATTCCATCATATAGATAAACCACATCTTCTTGATCCATTCGTCCCTTGATGGACACTTAGGCTCTTTCCATGTTTTGGCTATTGTGGAGAGTGCTGCTATGAACATTGGGGTACATGTGCCCCTGTGCATCAGCATTTCTGTATCCCTTGGGTACATTCCTAGCAGTGCTATTGCTGGGTCACAGGGGAGTTCTATTGTTAGTTTCCTGAGGAACCTCCACACTGTTTTCCAGAGGGGCTGCACCAGTTTACATTCCCACCAACAGTGTAGGAGGGTGCCCGTTTCTCCACATCCTCGCCAGCATCTAGAGTTCTCTGATTTGCTCATTTTAGCCACTCTGACCAGCGTGAGGTGGTATCTCAGTGTCGTTTTGATTTGTATTTCCCTGATGGGGAGGGATGCTGAGCATCGTTTCATGTGTCTGTTGGCCATGTGGATGTCCTCTTTGGAGAAGTGTCTATTCAAATCTTCTGCCCATTTCTTCACCGGATTGTTTGTTTTTCAGGTACACCATGATTTTCTTGCCTTGCATTCCTATTTCAGATCATCACTCTTCTACCCTCCAACAAAAGCTCTTTAAGAAGTATGCTGTACCAATATATTATATCTACCCTCAGTTCTACCCATATCTAACCTTAAGTGTCTCCAGTCAAACTCATTTCTCTTTTCCCTCCAGGAGATTTTCTAAGTTTTTACCTTCTTCACGAATCCCGTCTCTCCACTACTGCCCACCTCGTTCTCTCAGGTATTTAAACTTCCTATTCCCCATGGAAAAATAACTTTAATTTGGACCCTTTTCTTGTGTTTCCTTTTTTTCATAGTGGAGGAAGGTCTCTTCCCTCTCTCTTCCCTCACTCAAGGATAATCCTTCCTCCCGTTCTTTACATTTTGTTGCTTTGTCTTCCTCAGTAACTGTGATTTATCACCCATTGCTGATTTCCTCTTTGTACAACATGTGAACACTGACAAGTCTCTCCCATCTGGAACAAAAAGCTTGCCCCTGACCCCATATTACATTCATAGTTAACTTTTATCCCTCTCCTATATTGTACTATACACCTTCTTGAGAAAGCAGTACTGACTATTAGCATCACTAACTCAGCTCCAACTTGATCTAAAATCCAAGGCAATGTAGATAATAATGCTTCATTGGAAAGCTGTAACAGATGTGACTTTACACTTTGAGACGAACACACAGAAATAAATAACATTTCTTACTTTCTTTCAATTGGATTAAATACACTTCTAAGTCTCCCTCCAGAACAGATGTTGAGAAACCCAATCTTTGCCTCCAAAGAACCTTCTACTGCTCGGGTTCACCATGAATTGAGAAGTTTTTGGGGTGCCTGGAAAATAAGGTGTCTACATATGCAATCATCTGCTGACTACCAGTCACTAGCCTCATCTCCCACCACTTCTCTGCTCACACTTTGCCTCTGTCCTATCAGTCACTTTTATAATATCATTTACTGCATCCAAGCCCTCATTGATCCTGTCTTCCATACAGAGATTGCCCTCTTCTCTTTTCCTCCCTTGGATTTCTCCTGTTTATTCTTCAGAACTGAGCTCAGGTTTTTTTTTTTTTTTTTCCTTCCTTCCCCTCCCTAGCCCCTCAGAATGAATTAGACAGCATCATAGCATCACCATTGCATTCTGTCCAAACTTCGCATAATTATTACTAAGTTCTGTGATTAGAAGAAAGAATATATTAGGCTCCCCAGGAACTTAGAATCCTGGGGAGAATATAAAGGAAAAAGTAGGCAATTGCAATACTGTATGTGAAGTTTAGCAGAAGTAATTATAGAACTTAGAGAAAAATTTTAAATAGTTAACATGTATTCAGTCTTTTGTATATTATAAATATTTTAAATGTGCCATCTCATTTAATTCCCACCACAAAACTATGAAGAAGTGCACCTATACCTATTTTATGGAAAATAAAACTGAATACAAAGAGATTTGTAACTTGTCCAAGGATTCACCACCAATACATAGTGAAAACTTTGATCTAAGGAAGACTGACTTCAGGTTATAGTTTATAACTAACATACTATATTATTTCACTTATGTTTCACAGCATTTCCTCAACAGTGAGTGTTAACAGAGACTTCAGAGCTGAGAAATAATTGTCTAGTTAAAGACTAGAGTAAATAAAAACAGAACTTGATGAGTGGTGAGAAATGAGTTTTCAAAAGTAAGGGATGGTCAGATAATAAAGAAACTGGTAAATGCTATAAGAACTTTGGATTTCAGCATGATAGCAATGGACACCCAGTTAGGAAGCTATTTATATGGTCTGATCAAAAATGGGGCAAAGCAGGTAGAGAAAAGTATATGGATTTGATATAAAATTAACAGCTGTGGGTGACCTTGAATACTGAGTACGAAGAGAGTGAGCAAAAATATCTCCCACTTTTGGGGCACCTGGGTGGCCCAGTCGGTCAAGCGTCTGACTTCAGCTCAGGTCATGATCTCACTACTCCCAGGTTCGAGTCCCACATTGGGCTCTGGGCTGACAGTTCAGAGCCTGGAACCTGCTTCAGATTCTGTGTCTCCCTCTCTTTCTCTCTGCCCTTCCCCCACTCGCACTCTGTCTCTCTCTCAAAAATCTCCCACTCTTTGGCTAAATTGTTAGAAGATGCCATCTCTCTCTACGATAGGAAATTGGGGAGGAGGAGGCCATCTTTAAGAAGAAAAGATAATTTCCATTGTTGATATGTTGAGCTTGGGTGTGGCCATTTCAAATGCCCAGGAAACAATATATCTATTTAGGATAAGATCAGTGTAAAGATAGGAGCCAGATTCAGGAGCCATCATTACATGGACTACAAGGGACCCTACACAACTGTGTGACACCAACTGGGAATGAGAAGAGCCTTGGACAGAATCCTGAGGAAAACCAACTTCTAAGGGATATGGAGAGAAAGAGAACCTATAGTAGAGACTTAGCAATAGCCAGACAGAAAAACCAAAAGATTCAAGAGTCAAGGGACTATCTTAAGGAAGCCAGAGAAAGAGTGTTTCAAGAAGAGAGTGAAGACTACAGAAACTAATGCTGGGATAAAGTCAAGTAGGTGTTCATTGGTTTTGACGAGAAGGCAGACATAGTGATAGCGGAGCAACAAGGAAGAGTGAAGTTCTCTGCCCACATCCCTGCTCCTGGGCCTAAACATCCATCCCCAGCTGCTCCAAATATTTGTGGTTATTAGGTCTCAATTGCACCCCTCAGTGGAAACTGCATCTGCCAAAGGGAATTGCCTCACCTAGGATGAGACCCTCCCTGAAGTGTGGCCCATGACCGATACTTCCTCATGTGGGAATTCAGAGATCTCTTGTTCAATTTGGGATAATTCTGTAAGACCATCTCAATTTCACAGCTCTCTTAGTTTTGGCTGAAATCAATAGATTTTATGCTCACTAGTCCTCTTATCAGAGTCCACTTCTGGAAATCCAATCCAATACAGTGGGTACCAGAAGTGGCCCTGTAAAGTGGACTGCAAGTTGGATTTTGGCGGTGGATCCCTCACTGGCCAGCTGGCAGTGAGGACAGCATCACTGGGAGTGGTTAGAGTATGGCTAGCTCCTGGCATGACGTGATAGCACAAGAGCTGAAACCTTCACTGACAGTGAATGGAGATGAAATACCAGTGGACAAGGATGAACTGCCTGACAAAATGTCTGAGGCATTTGCAAGGAGTAAGGTAAGATTCATCCTTCAAATAAGTTGCTATTGCCCATCATCACTAAAGAGAGATAAAAGATGGTCTCATTGTGATAAATTGACAATTAGAGACCAAATGTGAGAGTCAGAGAGCATCCTTGGCTTCCTTATGAAAACTCTAACCTCCTGTAGTCAGAGAGAGGAGAGAAGAGAGTAAGACTCATAGTTTATTTGTAAGAGTAGGAAAACTTCAAAGATGTCGAATTCTTAGCTCTGAAAGCTCTTCCGCATCATGGTGGAACATTAAGAGGAAAAGAGTAGAGCTGTTGAGAGCCTTGAACTCCCTGAGTTCCATGAAACCACTGAGCCTAAAGTAATGGCTCATTCCCTGTTATTAAAAGATAGTAGCTGTTGTTCCCTTTGCTTGAAGATCATGCTGAGGCTTCAAATGTGGCATGTGTCTCACAATACAATGTTTTCCCTCCTTAGCCCCTACTCGTACTTTCCCTTTTGGCTACCATACAAAGGGCCATATTCAAACACAGCTCAATGGTATATGCTGTGCCTGCTAAGGGAAGAGAAAAACTATACACTAATGGAGCTACAAGATGGGAACAATATGTACTGGCAAAAGGCACAGGATGTATATAAGACTGGAGCCTGAGGATGCTAGATTAAGGGAGGTCTAACATAAAGTTGGATTGGGAGAGTTTACCAATACGGTGCAACCTCATATGACACAAGATTTAGATTCTAACAAGTACTCTAAGAAACGATGTTAACATGTGGCTAAGATGGTTCCTAGAAACTTAAATAAAATGAGAGAACTGTCAGGGCAGATGCTGAAGAAATCAATGGGAATGGTGAGATCAAGGTGATGGTGTTTAACTGTTTAAATAAAGTGGATCCAATTTATCACAGTGAGTGTTAAGATCAGAATGGGAACTAAACAGTCCCAACCTGTGAAGACCTATGCAAATAGTTAATACAGCACCATGTTCCTAAGGCAACATAGATGGGCAACATCTAGGGTACTGCCTAATTTATATAATAAAAATCAATCAATTAACCAAGAATTGATCATCAGGAAGATGAGGGCTGTCACCTCGATAGAAATTTAATTTCAAAACCTGAGCCAGTTTTCCAACCTAGAAACCACTGACTGAAGTAGAAGCCATGTCCCATTAGATTTTTTTTTTAATGTTTTATTTCTGAGAGAGAGAGACAGCATGAGCAGGGAAGGGTCAGAGAGAGAGGGAGACACAGAATCTAAAACAGCCTCCAGGCTCCGACCTGGCTGTCAGCACAGAGCCCTATGCAGGGCTCGAACCCACACACCATGAGATCATGCCCTGAGCTGAAATCGAACGCTTAACTGACTGAGCCACCCAGGTGCCCCAGCCATGTCCCATGAGGAAAGAACCTGTTAAAAAAAAAAAAAAAAAAGGAAAGAACCTGTAAAACTATCATTATATTCAGTAGTGATTCTTTTAGAACTTCCCTAAAGGGATCTATCCCCATTTTTTGGGTAATGATTGCATTGTGGAATGAAGATCATCAAGGTTTTTAAAGGTTTTGGACACAGGGTATGGGACATAAAGCACCAAGAATCTTACCTTCTCTCGTTAGAGTGGATGCCAATATGGGGGGAAAAATGATAAAGTCCTGCACAGGTGTGGCTCACATTTGGTTTCCTGGGTACGTGCATCCACCTGGAGATTACTTCCCTGGTCCCTTAATGTGTACTTGTAGCAGACGTACTTGATAATTGCTTCCTTGACCTGTAAGGTAAGAACTATCTTAATAGGCTACAATGAATTACTCTCATTCCCTCTCTCCAGACACGAGAGTAAATAAAAAAACAGTATCTTCTCTTTGGAGGATTGCATGCATCAGAGATTTAAAGAAGGCAGGGGTGGTTGTCTCCATAATACCACCATTTACTCTGCAAAATTTAGATAGGTTGTGGTGGTTATTAGTGGACTTGCCAAAAATTGAAGTGCAGCTGCTGTGCCTGCTATGGAAGTATGATGTTTGCTGGGCAGATTAACATAGCCTCTGGTGCATGCTGTGCAGCCATTAATCTGACAAATGTCTTCTTTCCTATTCACATGAGAAAGGAGGATCAGGAGCAGCGAGTAGTCATGTGTGATAGACAACAGTACACATTTCTGGTCTTCCCCATGGGCAATATTCACTCTTTTGCTCTCTGTCATAACATAAACTGAAGGAACCTGAACTGTTGGAACATTTCAAGAGACATTATTTTAATCCGATGGGGTGAGCAAGCTGTAAACACTATGCCAGTAGTCAAGTAAACACATGCACACTATAAGGTGAGAGGTAAATCCTACAGGGTATTAGCAAACTGCCATATCAATAAGGCTTTTAGGAATCCAGGATTTTGGGTGTGTAAGGACATCTCCAAAATAAACTTACTGCATCTTACATCTCCCACAACATATAAAAAAAATCACAACCCTTGGTAGATCTTTTAGAGCTCTGTAATTGCAAATATTGCTTGCAGCCATTTACCAGGTGACATGGAAAACAAGAACATAAAAGAGCTTTGGAAGAAAGAACAAGGCCAGGGTATGGTGCAAGCAGCCCTGTCACTTGGGCTGCCAACCTGGGACACACTAGTCCTAACATTATCTGTAGTGAGAATGGACACTGTGTGGGTCTTACAAGTCCAATGGGAGAGAGCATCTGATCCTAGAGCATCTAGTGACTGTGTGGCCAGTTTCCCTCATGAACTGTAATCACCAAGTCATGAGTAGGGGAATGCCAAGCAGAAATCACTGGCAAGATAGAAGTAGTACATCTGGAACTGTGTAGGAACAGAGCCAGAAAGCACTAGTAAACTGCATGAACATAAGGCCCAGACATTTGCCACTGTTGTCTGGCCCTTCCTGCTCAGATTTCTCCTACTACCTCATGGAAAGCCCTTTATGGTTTCCACAGAGGAGAAAAAAGAAGCGGGATTAGTGGATGGGTTAGCTGGTATGATTGGTGCAAGCAAAACATGGACCTTTCTATACTACAGAAACAGGTTCTGGCCTAAGAAGAAATTGGTTAGAAAAAATCCTCCCAATGAGCAGACCTTCCTTTGGTAGACCTGGTCAGCCATTTTGTAGGAAAGAGACACGGCCTGAGATAAGTGCCTCACCCTTGAGGTTGAGCAGGATGGTTAAAAGTTGTACCCTAAGTCCTGACTTGCCTCAACTGGTCCTGGTCCTGAACAAGATCAAGGGATTTCCTGGTCCTATCACATTACTACACAAATCAGACCAATCAGCCTCATAGACATGGATTGGCCTCTCCAGGCACAATTGACGTGCCAGCTTGGAGAGGGTAACCTGTGAAAAATGTGCCACCTGCCGGAGTACCATACAGAGCTCAAATCAACAACTATTGGATTGAGCTGTGTTCCACAGAAGTAGAATTCAGGCCTTGGAAATTGAAAAGATAAAGTAGGATGGCTTTGATTGCCATCACTGGCAATGACCCATGTGGAGGGTATTTGTGTTTTCCACCCATTTAGTTTTAGATTCTATAGGTCTATAGTTTCTGGTTCCCAGTAACAGGATTATTGGACTTGGGATCCAGTCTTCCGGGATCCTCATGCCAAGAGACCAGTAGGAAAGAAAATGAGCCACTATCCCATCATGGGTGATTGATCCCCTCTTCAGGAGGTGGCAGGACAGCTATTACTCCCTTCAGGGAGGAAAGAATATGTTTAAGCCTCAGGTGGTCCTCTGGGATGTCTCTGGCAGCTGAGCTGCTTTGCTCAGCTCTAATGATATATAGAAAAGTAGAGCAGCCTCAGCCTGAGAATGGCACAGTAACCAGGGGCACAAACCCTTCAGGAAGGGTGATGAGTCATCTAACCAGGCAAATTGCCTAGACCAGCAGATGTGTCAGCCGAGGCAAAGGGGGATCTAAAATGGGTGGTGGAGGAGGGAGAAGATGGGCACCAGTTTTGAGATCAGGTGGAGCAATAAGGAGTGAAGTTTATTTCACCATCCTTTTCCTCATAATTCTCCCCCCAGGAAATAAGACTAATCGGAATCCTGGCCAAGCTTTTTCCCTGATGGGGAAAAATAACTTAAGGACTAAGTGGTTGTGAGGTCCTCAAAGAACAGATGTAGTGAATGTCATGGTGCTCCACACAATCCCTTCTGGAGGGTCAAATACTCCACTCTTCAGCCAGGAATCACCATCTTCCCTTGGTGGCAGGGCACAGTCATGCACAAGGATACCCAGGCCAATGACTGTCTGCGGGGGGATTTAAAGGTCAGTCCCCTTGTTTCTGTTGGTAGAATTCTAGCACTCCCCCACATGATCAGCTGAGCACCCAGTAGGAACTACACTGTGGTCACCTTCTCCATCTCCTTAATTCTGCCTTCTTCACTTCCTTCCTAGTACATCTTCTGCAAGCATCTCCTGAAAACACTTTTGTCTAGAATTCTCTGGTCACAGAACCTATTCCAGAGACCCATTGTAAGACATGGGGTCCTGCTGTAAGTAGAAAAGTAGAGGGGAAGCAAAGACAGTAACAGCAGAGAGCTCTTGCAAGAAGCAAAGAAACATGGTGGTAGCTTGGAGGAGAAGGTTGGGTTGAGAATTTTCCTATCTTAATAAGACAGGAAAGACTTCAGTATACTTATTTGGTGACGGAACAGAGAAGCAGAGGTGGAACATGCAGAAAAATATGAGATAAAGGAATAGAATGAAGTTATAGAGTTAAAAGGAAGGATGGAGTCAAAGGTTTCAGTGGAAAGGTAAGCCTTAACCTTATTTTAGTGTACAGTCGGATTTATAAGTCTGACCAAATGTTTCACAAATGGTTAGTCACACTTCAACACTATTCTTTTCCCACTTCTATAAATTGCTACTTTTATCACAAACTAAATCCTTATATTTCATGATCCTGTTTTTAGACTCTTCTATTACATAACCTCTTTGTCATCCAATATTAAATTAATAAAATTACTCTATATTTATATAAATTTTTAATAACTTATCTGAAAATCCTTCCTCCTTGTTGCTCTCTTTTTTTTTATTTCAAGATTTATTTCCTGTATATTCTGTGCTTTATTTTACTCTTTGGGTTAATTTCCAAGATGTTTTAGCTTTTTGTTACAATTCAGAAATTTTCCGTTACATATTCAAATTTTGTTGAGATGGGAAGGCTGTAGATGTTATCGTACTGATCTTTTGTTGATCCCTTCATGGAATTTTTATGAATTTTATGCACTTTTCAATTTTCTTTGGGGTTTTTCAGAAAGTAATTTTTTTCTTTTCAATAATTCATATCTTATTTCTTTTTAACTTTATTAGCTAGAACCTACAATACATCTCAAAGATGGAGATTTGAGTGTGGGGCGATTTGGAGGGGCACTCATGGATGAACGTCTGTAGCAGGGGGAGGAAAAAGCAAGTTTGGACACAGCAAGAATTTGGATTAATATGCAGAGTAAAGGCCTTAGCCACCCACAGGGAGCTCTAAAGTTCAGCTAATCTTCAGAGGGCATGGCCTTATGCAGGCGATTCACATCAAATGGTGCAATTCCTGAAGACAGCTGAACCTGAGGGCTATGTTGGTTTGTGGGTTTGTTGGTTTGTGGGTTCCTCGGGAGCTTCCCAGGTGTGATGTGAAGCTGGTCCCTGTACTCAGAGTGAAGAAAGAATCAGGTCATCCAGTTTGGTAGGTGGTAGTTTTACCAAGCAAAGGGAACATACATAGGAGGCTTGTCTTGGGTGACAGTAAGTGGAATGTATCATCGCATCTGCCTGCTGTATCTTAAGGTTTATAAAGTTTAACTGGGATCAAACATGAGTACTACATAGGTGTTCTCAACACCACATCACTGCCTCAAGGCTTTGTCCTTGGAGGAGCCTCTGGCAAAGGTAAGCGGAACCCAGGTTCTGAGGACAGAGGAGGGGGTGCTGACTCTGATCACCCATATTCAGCTCACGGGTGAGCTGGCAGGTGAGCTGGTGGTCACTGCTTCTTGATGACCTTCCCCAACAGGCTGGTGGCCATGCCACACTCCAAGGAACATTCCAGCAGTGAGAAAGTGTCAGTACTGAAGGGGGACCTGGGTGGCACATCGTAGCATTCGCCTCATTCCTTACATGGAAGATAAAGATGTCTCCCATTTGAGGGGTACCCTGAAATGGTACCCTGCCATGTAAAACCTTTTTTGTTTGTTTGTTTGTTTGTTTGTTTGTTCGTTTTTTAGAGAAAAACCGGTGGTTTTCAAAGCATCATCGGGGAGCTTTCGGCAAGGAATGTTCTTGGACCACCCTCCAGCCCTACACATTCAGAAGCTCTGGAGTAAGTGTTCTGCTGAATCCCTTAGTTGATTTTATATACTTGTTGACTGGGTAAAGAGGCAGAACTGAAATAAAATACAAGCTTTATTTGGGGTCTTAGAACTGTAATTCAGGGAGCACAGATTGGGTAGCAATGTAAAGTATGTCCCACTAGGAAGCAAAAGTCAGTGGTTTTTTAAAGACAAAAAGGAAATGCTTGTATACAAGGTTTAGAAAGCATTTTGTTTGGCGTTGGCCACAAAAAAACCCTGATCTTAGCTTAACATAACTGGTTGCTAAGGGTATCACTAGGCAAAAGTCCCTTACTGCACAAAGTTCCAGCTGTTCATGCAGAGTCCTGGAAGGTTTTACAGTTTGGCGCAGTTCAAAAGTTCATGGTTGCACTAAGTGATGACATGCATAAGGCCCACCTCCTGAATAGCCTCTAAGCTCATTTTTTTAAAACCCCTTACCATGAGTGACTCCTTTTATTTCACCTTTCACATACCTAAATTGAGAAAAGTTGAAGTCGATTTTAATACAATAGATCATGACCGAGTTTTCAAACTGGGTTGGTTATCAGAATTCCCAGAAATTATTCTGAGAAGTACAGATTCCAGAGTACCGCCACATACCTTCCCATACATAAGACTTTCCAGAAAAGGGGACTATGAATTTGTATGTTCACACGTAATCCCAGGTGACTCTGACTGTCAGGTGTGAGAAGTTGATCGGTTATTGCTCTGTGGTCTTCACAGTTTCTTGTTTAAACAGCATTTCCTTTTTCCTTAAAGTTGCAAAGGAAGGGAACAACCATTCCGTTTTGATGAAAAAGCTGTCACTTACTTGGAAAGACGTGCTCATTGAACATTAAACCCTTTTTTGAAACTTTCCATTCTACAGTTCGTTTCTCAATATCGAGGAAGGCTGAACCTCATCACGACCAATAGTGATTTTTCTCACTATCACTGTTGAAATTGCAGACACCTGGGCTCCATTCAGACATAATGCAATGAATGTCAGCACCTGCATAATTAACAAGTACACTGGCACACTAAAATTTGAGAGCCACCAAGCAATATTTTGTAGTTGATATATACCACACCAGAATGTGTCACCAGAAGTACCATCTATACTACAAGAGCAAATGTAATAAAAAGACATCTACAAAGATGAATTTACTGGTATTAGCTCTCAGTTTCAGTTTCTTCATGGGTAAATGAGGGTATAGATACAGATTATCTCTAATTTCTTTTCCTGTTCTAAAGTTTAAATTGTATATTATCAACCTATACACATGTCCACTTCTATGAACTAGAATGTTATATGGTTTTCCTTGAGGCTCCTGCTTGAATATGTCATTTATTGCATTGCATAGATTTAAATTTTATTGCCTTTATTGGCACAAACCGAATGGGAGACAGGAGAGTGTTCTCATTATTTGTTCATACTTTGATCCAGTTCTTACCAATTTGTTTTTCTTTTTTCTCAAAATATTTAATCACATTCTTGCACAATCTTACAAAATGATTGAATTAAATTATACAAATGAAAATATTACCTACTTAAATATCAGAAAATCAATAATTTCTAAAACATTCCATTTCATTTCTGTGCATAATTTTAATAGTAAATATTTTTATTATAAAAACAACCTCGGGGCACCTGGGTGGCTCAGCTGGTTGAGTGTCCGACTTTGGCTCAGGTCATAACTTGGGTTCCTGGGTTGTAGGACTCTGTGTTGACACCTCAGAGCCTGGAGCTTGCTTCGGATTCTGTCTCCCTCTCTCTCTGCCCCTCCCCCACTCGAGTTCTGTGTCTCTCTGTCTCTGTCTCTCTCTCAAAAATAAACATTGAATAAAAAAAACAAAAACCCATAATTTATCCTCATAAATTATTCTATTATTGATTAATATGAGTAACTGCTTAACCATGTAGACTTTCTCATTATTGTTGAGTTAAAACATGTCTTTTCAGCCTGTGAGTAAGTAATGACAATGTATGCTTCTACTGAAACCAACCTTGTGTTGAGAAGCATCTAGCACCACGTCTTGCATTGGTACTTAGCAAATGTTTCTGGAATGGTGAGTTGGTATCCCCATAAATTATTTCTGACACAAAGCATCTTTTGCATGATTTGAAAAAATGAAAGTAAGTCTGTCTGTGGGCTTACAGAGGCTTCAGTTTTCTTTGCCTATAATTTTAATGTATCTTAAAATAAGTTTTTGGGGTGCCTGGGTGGCTCAGTTGGGTAAGCATCTGACTTTAGCTCATGTCGTAATCTCATGGTTCATGGGTTTTAGCCCTTTGTCAGAGGTAGCCTAGAGCCTGCTTTGGATTCTGTGTCTCCTTCTCTCTCTGCCCCTCCCCTGCTCACACTTTTTCTCTCTCAAAAATGAATAAATGTTAAAAACAATTTTTTTTTAATTTCCCATTGCCCTGAAATGCAGAAAATGCTCTGGAAAAATTAAGCATTCCTAAGGGCAAGAAAGTGAGGATTGTGAGCTTGAAGAAACTACATTATTTCTTTTGTAATGGAAGTTTGGTGTGTGGAGGGACTACCTTATTGAAGAAAATTGAATGAGGAAAAATTTGAGTCAAGGTAAAATTGAGCAACCAGTCAAAATTGATTAAAAATACTCATGTTGTTCGGTGACTTAATCTGAAATGATAAATAAATAAAAAGTGTTGGTTTGTTGGCCCTTCTTATCAGCTGTTATGATGTTCCCCAAAGCTAATTTAATAGTCACCTTAGTCTGGAATATTCCTGTCTAAATACTAGTAAAGTGTTAGGAATTAATGACAAAGAAAGGGCAAAGCCGTGGCTAATGGTCATGGTCCAATAAAGCCAAGTTTATTCTCCTTCAGGGCTCAGTTCAGAATCCATCTGTTTTGCCAGATTTTTCCCAATTGAGAAACCAGTCAGTTTCTTAATTTCAAAATTGCATCATTTGATTTTATTTTGATGGCTTTACTTCTATATGCACAGTTCCTGTGATGTTTTAAATTAAAACATTTTTAGAAATAAAAGTCCCTAATGATGATTATGTTTTTGGTCTTTGAGTAGATTTCATTTTGTTACTGCCAAAAATAATACTGATGAAATAAAACATATAGTTTGTAGAAAACATGCCAAACTTATTTTTGAATATGTATTTTTAATAAATTATTAAATATGAAAATTCCTCACTATGTGTAAGACATTACTCTGAAACAAAAGATTTCACATACATAAACTAATAAGGGAACAAAATAATAAAACTTCGTTCCTCCAGCAAAAAAATCTTTTTAAAAAATCTCATTTCCAAAATGATTGCCTAAGGTTAGTGGTTCTCAAAAGTGGGGTCTGGACCAGCAGCAGAGGCACCTTCATACTTGTTATAAATGAGATTTCTCAGGTCCCACCCACGCCTACTGAATCAGAAACTCTGAGAGGAGAACTCATCTGTCTGAGTTTTGACAAGTTCTCCATGTAATTCTGATGCCTTAGACTATGGGACATAAGTTAACAGAACTAAAATAGATAGGTCTTAATTTTGGGGTAGACTCATTGGTTCTCATTAAATCTCAGTCCTACCTACCGAGCCCACTCTAGAATGTTTTCAAGACCCCAGTCCAGATCAAATGATTCAGAATCTCAGCCTAGTGTCCACATTTTAGAAAGTTCTCTGGTGATTTTAATGAGCAGCAGGACTAAGAGATGCTGTTATGAGTTATGCCTACTTGTTCTCTACATCAACTACTGGCTCCATCGGCTGTATAGACTAATGTGTGGTGATTCCTGTTGCCCTTTTCTGTTGACCCTCCTTCCTTGCTTTTCCTCACGACCCCATGAACTGATGCTACAGAAAGCTGAAGAGAGCATGGATCAGCTTCCAGAGTAGCTTATAGGAGTTGCTGCCATTTGGGGAACTTGTTGTGCTTAACCTAAAAATTAGCCAGCTCCTTGCTTTTAGTCTTAACCCTTTTCAATCCATTCTCCACAGTAGAGTCAACATTATCTTTCTAAGACAGAAATCTGATTCTGTCTGAACTTTTTTTTATTGTCTACTTTGATTCCAATGTAGTTAACGCAGTATTATATTAGCTTCAGGTGTACAGTACAGTGATACAACAATTCTACACATTTCTCAGTGCTTGTCATGAAAAGGGTACTCATTAATTCCCATCACCTACTTAACCCATTTCCCTACCCACCTCCCCTTTGGTAACCATCAGTTTCTCTGCAGTTAAGAGTCTTTTTCTTGATTTATCTCTCTCTCTTTTTTTCCTTTGCTTATTTGTTTTTTTTAATTCCACTTATTAATGAAATAATAGGGTATTTATCATTCTTTGATTTATTTTGATAAGCGTTATACACTCTAGCTCTATCCATGTTGTTGCAAATGGCAAGATTTCATTCTTTATGAAGGCTGAGTGATATTCCTTTGCATATATATAACACCTCTATCCAAATACCAGTGGACACTTGGGTGCTTCCATAATTTGGCTATTGCAAATAATGCTGCTAAAGACATAAAGGTGCACATATCCCTTTGAATTAGTGTTTTTATATTTTTGGGTAAATACCCAGTAGTGCAATTCCTGAATTGTAGGGTACTTGTATTGTTAACTTTATGAGGAGCCACTGTACTGTTCTCCAAAGTAGCTGCACCAGTTTACATTCCCACCAACAGTGCAAGAGGATTCCTTTTTCTCCACATCCTTGCTGACACTTGTTTCTTGTGTTTTTGATTTTAGCCATTTCGACAGTTGTGAGGTGTTAACTCAGTGTAGTTTTGATTTGCATCTCCCTGATTATGAGTGATGTTGAACATCCTCTCTTGTGTCTGTTGGCCATGTATATGTCTTCTTTGGAGAAATATCTGTTCATGTCTTCTGCCTATTTTTAATTAGATTATTTGTTTTTGGGGTGTTTTGGGTTTTGTTTTACTTAGATTCTTCTTTATATGTTTTGAATACTACATGTGATTATGCTTCATCATTCTTTCCACTGAGTAAATATTCCTCTTCCTTTCTGAGATGGTCTGTAAATCACATAGTCCCACCCTTTCCTAGCCACACCGTTTGGCCTTGCTCAGCAGGATAACTTATCTAGTCAATGACTTTGATAGTCCATTGGATAGACTTGCAACCCCAGCAGGATATATCTGAGTCCTTTAAGAGACTGGATAAATACTGGGAAAGAAAGAGGCTCTCTTTCTCTTAGTCCATAAACTATGGAGATAATGGCCTGAGCCTGACAGCTATCCTCTTTCTTATCTTGTGGAAACACTTCCATAAAAATAAATTTGTCTTGTAGAGGGAGGCAAAGCCCAGAGACAGAGAAATCGAGTGAGACAGCTTTGTTAGATGCCCTGGATTGAAATGTGCTCAAAGTCTACCTCATGCTTTCACTTCCCAGGTGTATGAAACAATATTTATTTAATTACTTGCTTATTTAAGCTAGCCTTGAATTTGCTTTTGGTTTCTTTTAGAAAGAGGCTTTTACTAACAGACCTTTTTACAAGAAGGAGGTGGGAAATGGATGAGGCCACCAGCAGAAGTTTTCACCAGGATCTTGGGGAACATGGCATTAGGGATTCAGGAAGAGGTATCGGAAGTTTAGGTGAGCCACAGACTTGAATTGCTTAGGGCTTCCAGTAAAGTTAGCATGACATTTTATGTCCAGCTGCACCATTAGGAAGAGTATCCATCAATCACTGGCAATGTCACATGGGCCAGGCTCCGTTAATGGAAGAAAGGGGCTCTCTGAGCCTTACTTGAGGTATTGTTCCATTGAAATCTGAAGGGGAAGTCCAATGACAAATATTTGATAAGTCACCACAAGCAAATGTTAGAAATTCCTAAAAGATGGAAGTCCTTACAAATACTGGAATTTCTGTAATCAAGATTTCTGAAGGCTTATAGCGATTACGATTTCAGGTACAGTCGTAAGTATAACTTCAGACTAATTTTATAGAGAAAGAAATTGGGAGCGGTCACTCTAAATAGAAGGAAATACTGACAGTGAAATCTTGACATATTCATAAGTCTATGAGAACATCAGACTGACAAGACAGGGTGCAAATTTTGGAGGAGGTTGTGAGAAATAAGGCTGGCTGATTATAAGAAGGATGTGTTATGGGTCCAGCTTGTCAGAGAAGCTTATGTCAAATTAGGTATATAATAGGGAATAAGAGAAGGGCAATTATATCACCATGTGGTATGAATTTAGCATCACCTGTTTAACTTGCTTGCAATATAAATATAATCACACTTCTTATGTTTTTGTTAGTTGTTAGAGTTTTCAAGATTGTGTCTGTAAGTTCGTCTATTTCCTTTTTGAAGATGTTCTGCTACCCTCCCACCCAAACCCCACACTGAATTGTTGAAGAACCAAAGGGCTTACTCAGTGCAAAGGAGATTAGTTCTGCTTCCAAACACCACACAGGGAGAGAGGACTATAAAGTCAGACTGGAATCTCACACAGTCAGATGACTCTCCTGTCCTGCCTTTGCTGGTCTAGATACCTGCACAGGATGGATTGGCGACCAGTTTTCAGCTTCAGGAATCTAGACCTTAGGTAAATATTTATTTTCACAGACCTTATTTCCAAAAACAGGACACCATATACCCCAGGGGCTGGGTCTGAACTGCTGCTGCCTCACAAGGAAGCTAGAGCACAGAAATGTTCTTTGAGGGTAAACTCAAAATTCCACAAGTTCTGTCTCCCAGCAGCTGATCATGGAGTACATTTTTGCTGCCCTGCTGCAAATTGGCTACAAGTTGAACAAGATCAAGTGTTCTTGGGGACGTGAATAAACTGCAAGTTTTATGAAATGCTGGTAGGAGTACAAATTGCTACACCCATGTTGAAAAACAATTTCACATTTAGCAAAGTTCAAGATGTGACTGTGCTTGTACTCCGGAATTCTGCTTCCTAAGTATAAGCTTAAGGTAAGCATTTTCATGGCAGTATCGATGAAAGCAGGAGAAATGATCAAAATGTTCAGCAATGAAGAGTGACTACGTACATTATGATCTGGTCTTACAATGGATTACAGTTCAGTGAAAATGAAGAACATGTCAACATGAATAAATCTCACAATGTTGAGCAACAACAGAAGCAAGTCGTTGCAGAACACCTGCAATTTGAGGTCATATATATAATTTCAAAAAAGAAGAAAAACTCAGCAATATATAGTTAAAGACTATATACATGTGTGGTAAATCAATAAAGTAACACAAGGATTGATAAAAAAAAAAAAAAAACAAACAAACTTCAGGATCCAGTGTAGCTCCAGAGAAGATGGAGAGAGCTATGGTCAGGGTTAGGCATGTGGGCGCTCCAAATATATTAGCTTTATATAATACAACACATTGCTGTTTTATTCTTCTTTAAACCATACAGACACCCTCTAAGTTTTGTGCATACATGTCTACAAACACCTATAAGATTTCGTAATTAAAATAAAAAATTCTTGATCATTTAAGTGGGCTCTGTAGTTCTCCAAGTGCAAATCCAGTCACAAAATCTTATTGGCTCCCTCTTGACTCTCTGGCTTGCCAAACTGTAAAGAGGTGAAGAATCGTTAGCATAAGAATGTCAGAGGCTTTCTGAGAATGCAAAGGCCAAAATAGCAACTCCTCCCTAGCTGTTCTCTGCAAACAGGTACAGATACTTGTGACCAGATCATGAGACACTGGGAGAGCCTCCCAATGCAAAAGCCTTCCTGTAGACACTGACCACTCAGGTCTTCTTCCAGAAGTTTTACCTCCAGGTCTCTCCCTTTCAGGTGCCCATGGCTCAAGAGTGTTCACTTGTGTACTCACCTACTCCACATTTGTTCATTTCCTGCTTCTTTTCTCTTTCTTCACCCCTTTACCAGTGTTCTTTTTTTTTTTACCTTCATTCTCTACTTGCAAAGTTCTCAAAGCACCTAATAATAGAGAAGGAATGGGGTGAGAAAAAGACAGAAAGAAAAGGAAATGCTTCCTAATATACTGTTCTAAATGTACTCAATGTGTCCCGGTAGGTGTTTGAGAGGGATAGAGCCTCCTTTACTCAATAAGTACAGCAAAAGTAAAAAAAGGTTTTGTGTTGCATCAGGACTTCTCAGAGTCTTTAAAACTCTAAGAGGAGGATCTAGTACACTATTTAATTTTTAATTTCGACAAAAAATCCCTCTTTTCCACATATCTTTCTTAAATAATACTATGTTCTGTGGAGAAATTATGGGAAATCCTGAGTTTGAATTAGGACCAATAATGTTTTCATAGTAAAAGGGAAAGAAGTTACATATTACACTTTTTCTACATGAAATATTAGCACGAAATATCTTCATTGAATTCTCCTACTTTCTGCAATGGATTCTTTGTTGATATGTGTACAGTAATTTCTCTATAGTAAATACTGCAGCTCAGTGAACGTTTTCTCAACATAATCACCTTAAAAAAAAAAAACTTACCTCATGCTTTCTCCCCCAGTACCGACCGAATGAGTGTCTGCTCTGTATTGGGCACTATCTTAGTGCTGGGAACACAGTAGTGAAAAGTATAGACCTGCTTACTGTCCTCATGGAGCTGATATGTAAGAAAAATACATTCTTAGAAATTAATTCCCTCTCTATTAAGTGCACCTAATTGTAAAACAAGGAATAAAATTTTAAGCCAAATTTAAGGTGGTTTTTAGCCCCCAAATATTTTCTTCAAATTATTATAACTCTATTCAAGTAATAGCCTGAATTGGTTACCTGGATTCCATTATTTGAAAAATATTAAAAGTAAAAAATATTGCACAGAGAAGAAAAAGTCATCATATGAGGGAAAAATGTATTTAGAGCTTTGGATTTAGTTGGTCCCTGCCCAAACATCCCTCTTCCGTTAATAGGCATACATTGCACCCTGGGACACAAACATCTTTATCCACTTAGGCTTTTAATTATTGCATTTGCCTTTTATTACCCAGAGTTCTATGCAAATATAAGACAAATCACTTGTGGAGTCAAGTTATCAATGTCGTTGAGAATATAAGATTTAATATAATTGATGAAAATAATGATCTATAATCAAATGATATATAATAATGATACTATAATCAAATCTGAATAGAAAAAGTACTTATAAGAATGATAACAAAATGAATTACTCAGGGATGAATTATGAAGAAAGATGCTTGAGAAATTTGGTAAACCCTCTAATATATTTTCAAAATACTTCTTTAAGATCACTCTGTAAAAGCCAAATACTAAGTCAGTCACACTCTATCACATTGATTGATTGATTGATTGATTATTTGGAAAATACTACACCAAAAATATATATTGTTTTACTCTCTGTTCACCAAATTAGAGCACATTGAAATGTAATCTAAATGCTGTTTAAGATAAGTTATGTAGAGGACCACGGAGGAGGAGAAGGGGAAAAAATAGTTGGGGAGAGGGAGGGAGGCAAACGATGAGAGACTCTTGAATACTGAGAACAAACTGAGGGCTGATAGGGGTAAGGACAAGGGGAAGGGGGGTGATGGGCATGGAGGAGGGCACTTGTTGGGTTGAGCACTGGGTGTTATATGGAAACCAACTTGACAATAAACTATAAAAGAAAAAATAAATTAAATTTTTAAAAAGGTAAGTTATGTGTCTTTTTCAGCATCTTACATTTCATCTGTCAGGAAAATATCCAGTCAACTTTATCATTGTATATTACACAGTTTTCCCTAGTTTAAAAGGATTCATTTTAAAAGGCTTTTCCATTGTCAGTTATTCTCATATAATGAAGATTTACTACACTGGGTATTCTAGTTTAAACACATACCTGAAAGTCACACTAAAGTATAGAGCCCGATTTTCTTAGTAAACGACTTCCTAATTCTAGTTTTGGAAATTGTAGTTAGCTGACTTAGCCATGTGCCTGAGGTTGCTAAAATATTGAAACTTTCATTTTTAATAGAATGGTATTTGGCTCCAAGTACTATGTTCTTGACACCAAAGCAATGAACGCGATAAGTCTCTGTGGTAGGCTGAATAATGGCTTCCCAAAGATGCCTATGATCCAATCCCTGGAACGAGTGGAAGCCTTATATAGGGAACTTGGCATGGGACAGAGTAGCCTGGCTTATCCAGGTGGGCCCAATATAATCTCAAGGGTCCCTGTAAGAGGGAGGCATCAGGATTGAAATATTAATGGAAAATATAAGGATGGAAGCTGAGGTCAGAGAAGAGATGTTAGGCTGTAGGGAGAAAGGGGCCTGTGAGGCAAGAAATGCAGGCAACCTCCAGAAGCTTGAAAAGGTAAGGAAACAGATTCTCCCCTAGAGCCTCCAGGTGTCATGCAGTCCCACAGACCCATTTTGGACTTGTGACTCCAAAACTGTACAATGTTTGTATCACTTTAAGTCAGTAATTCGGTGGTCATTTGCTGCAGCAAGAGGAAACCAATGCAGTCTTGTTTCAATATTTTCTGTTTTCTGCTCTGCTGAAAATGCAAAGAAAACATAGCTTTCCCCTATCCAGGTCCCTTCTAGGAAGAGCTTGGCAAGGAACAAAGAAATGGCTTTTCTTTTCTAACTGTTCACTTTATGGATCAGTTCAAATGTCTTTCCTCCACAAGGTCTTACATCAGTGACCTCTTATATCAATGTACTTTTATTTGCAGAGGCCATAGGTCAGTTATGAAGGTGCAGTAAGTGAAATTAATAACTCTTCTGGGAAAACAGAGATAAACTAGAACTTTCCTGGCACAGATGATCACCCTACTTATATTTCCACCACACTGTTCATCACAGTTTGCTTTTGAGTTACAATTAAACACTTACTTGTCAGTCTCTCCTATCTCCTTTCCCCTTCTGCCAAATATAAGGGGAGTTTTCCTCTTCATTTCTATTCCCCATAGTATATTTAACATCTTCATTGCCTTTAGTATCATCATTAGCATCAGTCTCATGATCGTTATAATCACTAAAATTCCCATCATGCTTACTCTGTGTTGGGCGTCCACAACACGTGTAATAACCATCCTTGCAACAACTATGGAGGATGGCACTAATGTTATCCTCAGTTGATAGGGAAGTTATTGAGTCTAAGTAATATGCTCAAGATCACACAATGGAAGGTGGTAGAACCAGAATTCTGTTTCAGAGAGTTTGGCTTCTTAATCACTATTGCTTCTCCAAGAAGAACTTTTCACTGACAGTGTGTGTAGTTACTTAAAAAGTAAAAGCTGCACACATACAGGCCCAATTGTACATGTTCATGGAAAAAAGCATATAGGAAACAAATAATTTCAGTTTCATAATTTGTGTTGTGGGGCACCTGGGTGGTTCAGTCGGTAAAGCGTCTATCTCTTGGTTTCAGCTAAGGTCATGATCTCACAGTTCATGGGATTGAGCCCCATGTCTGGCTCTCTCTTGAAAGCGCAGAGTTTGCTTAGGATTCTCTCTTCCTTTCTCTGCCCCTCCCCTGTTTGCACTGTCTCTGTCTCTCTTAAAATAAATAAACATTTTTTAAAAATCTGTGTTCTATCTAAACCTCTATGGTAAATTAAAACAAAACAGCCCTCCACACAAAACATCCTTGATGTTTTAAGAAGTAAGTTAAAATTATTATAATTAATGTGGGGAAATAAGAGTTACTAGAAGAAACAGATGCATTTTTATTTTATTTTCCAGTTTTATTAATATCTACACATGACATACAGCACTGTGTAAGTGTACAGCATACTGATTCAACTTAAATATATTGTGAAATGATTAATACTAAGTTTAGTTAACATCCATCATTTCATATTTTTTAGTTAAAAAGTTTTTTTCTTTGTGATGAAGAGTCTTGTGATGAGTAGGATCCACTCCCTTAACAACTGTCAAATATACCAGACAGCAGTGTTAACTATATTCATTATTTTGCACATCATATCCCCAGTATTTATTTATAACTGGAAGTTTGTACCTTTTGGCCACAAACACCAATTCTCCTTCCCCAAACCACTCATCTCCAGCAGCCACAAGTCTGATCTCTTTTTCAAACAGTTGGATTGAGTGTTTTTATTTTTCCCTTCCCCCCCCCTTTTTTTAGATTCTACATCTAAGTGAGATCATCTAGTATTTTCCCTTTTCTGTCTAGCTTATTTCACTAATTATAACCTCAAGGTTATATCACAAATGGAAGGATTTCTTTTTTATGGCTGAATAATATCCCAGTGTGTGTGCACGTGCACCTGTGCACATCTGCACACGTGCACATTGTCTTTATCCATTCATCCATCAGTGGCTACTTAAGGTTGTCTTGATTATTATAAACAATACTGCTGTGAACATGGGGTGCAGAAATTTCTTTCACATAGTGTTTTCATTTCCCTTCTACACATTTCCAGAAGTGGAATGAGGGATCATATGGTATTTAAATATTTAATTGTTGAGGAAACCCCATACTGTTTTTCATAGTGTTTGTAAAAGTGTGCAGTCCCACCAACAGTGCACAAAAGTTCCCTTTTTGCAACATCCTTCCCAGTATTTATCTCTTCTTCTTGATGGTAGCGTTTCAACTTGTGTAAGGTCATTTCTTACCATGGTTTTAATTTGCCTTGTAATGTTGAACACCTTTCCATCTCTATGTTGGCCATTCATACCTTCTTTGGAAAAATATCTATTCAGGTCCTTTGCTCATTTATTAATTGAGTTATTTGGGGTTTTTTTGTTGTTATTAAGTTTTCTGAGTTCTTGATATATTTTGAATATTACATCTTTGTTTTGTAAGTTACATGATTTGCAAATGTTTTCCAATTATGTAGTGTGTAATTTCATTTTGTTGGTGGATGTGTTTGCTTTGCAGCAACTTTTTAGCTTGTTGTAGTCCCACTTGTTAATTTTTTTTTATTTTGTTACTTGTGTTTTAGGTTTCATATTTAAAAAAATCTTAGCTAAGACTGTTGTCAAGGAACTTACCATCTATGTCATTTTTCTAAAAGTTTTATGGTTTCAGGTCTTATATTTAAGTCTTCAATCCACTTTTGTTAATTTTTGTGAATAGTGTAAGATAGTCTGTCTAGTTTCATTCTTTTACATATGAATACTAATTTTCCTAGCACCATTTATTGACAGGACTGTCTTTGGGGGAAATATTCTTGGCTCCCTTTTCAAATATTAGTTTTCTTTATATACATGTGTTTATTTCTAGGCTCCCTATTCCATCCCTCAGATCTGTATGTCTGTTTTTATGGCAGTACACATCAGTTTGATTACTATAGCTTTAAATATAGCTTGAAATCAGGAAGTGTGATACCTCCTGCTTTGTTCTTCTTATCAGGATTATTTTGGCTATTTGGGATCTTTGGGATTCCAGAAAATTTTGAGATTTGTTTTTTCTACTTCTGTAAAAAATGCCATTGGAATCTTAAGACCGATTGCTTTAAATCTATAGATGGCTTTGGGCAATATGGACATTTTAACAATATTCTTTTGATCCACGAACAAAGGATACCTTTACATTTATTTGTGTCTTCTTTGATTTCTTTCATCAATGTCTTGTAGTTTTCAGTATACTGAATGTTTTCCCTGTGGCTAAATTTATTACTAGGCATTTTATTGTTCTTGACACTAGTAAAAATGAGATGATTTTCTTTACTTATTTTTCAAATAATTTGTTAGTATATATAATTGCTACCATTTTTTGCTTGTTAATTTTGTATCCTACAACTTTATAGAACTTGTTGATTAAATCTAATAGTTTTTGGTGAAGTATATAGGATTTTCTATATATAAAATTATGTCTTCTGCAAATAAAGATACTTTTACTTCTTCCTTTCCAATTCTGATGCCTCTTATTTCTTTCTCTTGCCTAGTTGCCCTGGCTAGGATTTTCAGTACTATGTTGGATGGGAGTGGAAAGTGGGTATTCTTGCCTTGTTCCTAATCTTAGAGAAAAGCTTTCAGCCTTTCACCATTAAATATTATGTTAGCTTTGGGCTTGTCATGTATAGTTTTTATTATGTTGAGGTACACTTCTTTTATAACTAATTTGTTAAAAGTTTTATCATGAATGGATGTTGAATTTTATCAAAAGCCTTTTCTGCATCTGAAATAATTATATGATTCTTTTATTCTATGAATGGGATGTATCACATTGATTGATGTGTGTATTTTGAACAATCCTTGCATCCCAAAGATAAATCTCACCTGATCATGGTGAATAATTCTTTAAATGTGCTACTGACTTAGGTTTGCTGGAGTTTCATTGATAACTTTTGCATCTGTGTTCATCAAGGATAATGGACTGTAGTGTAATTTTTTCCCTAGTGGTTTCATTTTCTGGCTTTAGTATCAGGATAAGACTAGCATCATAAAATGAGTTTGGGAATATTCCCTTCTCTTTGATTTTCTGGAAGAGTTTGAGAAGGATTGCTGTTGATTTTTCCTTAAATGTTTGATAAAATTCACTAGGGAAGCCATCTGCTCCTTGGCTTTTCTTAATTGGCATATTTTTTATTACTGATTCAATATACTTACTAGTAATTGGTCTGTACAGATTTTCTATTTCTTCCTGGTTCAGTCTTGGTACATGATATGCTTCTAGAAATTTTTCCTTTTTTTTCTAGGTTGTTCAGCCTATTGACATATGGTTGCTCATAAAAGCCTCTTATGACTCTGTATTCCTATGATACCATTAGTGTGTCCTTGTCATCTTTTATATTTTGTTGATTTGAGCCTTTTCTCTTTTCTCTTTGGTTAGTTTAGCTAAAGTTTGCCAATTTTATCTTTTTAAAAGAACTAACTCCAAGTTTTGTTAATATTATAGATTTAGGTTGTCTATTTGAGATCTTTCTTGTTTATTAATGTCTCCATTTATTGCTCTGATTTTCCCTCTTAGAATTGTATTCACTGAATCCCATAAGTTTTGGTATGATGTTTTTCTATTTTCATTGTTCTCATTAAAGTTTCTTATTTTCCCTTTAATTTCTTCTTTTATCAACTGGTTATTTTGGAGAGTGTTAATTAATTCCCATGTGTTCTTGAGTTTTTCTCTTTTCCTCCTGTTCTGGATTTTTAGTTTGATACCATTAGAGTCAGAGAAGATATTTCGGATAATTTTAGTCTTTTTGAATTTACTACGACTTATTGTGTGGCCTAAAAAATGGTCTGTCATAGAAAATGTTTCTTCTGTTCTTCAGAAGAATGTGTTTTCTCCTCTTCCCAGACAGACTGTTCTGTATATGTCTGTAAAGTCCATTTTGCTTACAGTGTTGTTAATATTCACCGTTTTCTTACTGATTGTCTAGATGATCTACCCATTGTTAAAAATCGGGTTTTAAAGTTTCCAACTATCATATTGTTTTTTATTTTTCCTTTTATCTCTGGTAGTTTTTGCTTTATATACATTGGTATTTCAATGTTGGGCACATAAATATTACAATTATTATATATTCTTGAAGTTTTGACCCTTTTATCATTATATAATGACCTTCATTGTTTATTTTTACCATTTTTAGTTTAAAGTCTATTTTGTTTGATAGAAATATAGCCACTCTTGCATTTTTTGGTTACCATTTGCTTGAAATGTCTTTTTCTATCCTTCACTCTAAGTCTCTGTGTCTTGTAAGGTTAACATGGTCTCTTGTAGGCAGCATATAATTGGACCTTTTGTCCTAGATTGAACATTCTGTGTCTTTTGATTAGAGAATGTAATCTATTAAGGTGTAAAGTAAATGTTAATGGCTAAGGACTTGCTATTGCCATTTTGTTAATAGTTTCCAGGCTTTACTATTTACTATAGATCTGTTGTAGAGTTGTTTCTTATTTTTTGTCCTGCTGTCTGTGTGTGTGTATTTTCATGTCTTTTAGGTTTCAGTACTCTTTAACTACTTTCTCATGTACTTTTGTGTAATTGCTATAGGTTTTTATAGTTATCATGAGCCTTATATAAAATACCCTAAAATTACAATACTCTGTTTTAGACTGATAATTTAATTTTGATAGAATTCCTAAACTTTACACTTTCATTCTCCCCCCCTTATATTCTAAGTTATTGATATTACTGCATTCATAATTTATATTGTGAATCTAATAACAGATTATTGCAGCTGTGATTATTTTCACATTTGTTTTTCAGCTTTTAGAGTTTTAAATGCTTCTATGCACCACCATTACCATATTGCAGAATTAAACTCTATATACTTATTAATGCCAGTGAATTTACACTACCTTCTTATATTTTTATGATGTTAATTAGTATGGTTTTACTCCCACTCAAAGAACTCAAAGGGGTTTTACTCCCTTTAGCATTTCTTTTGAGGAAAATTTAGTGGTGATAAACTCTCTCAGCTTTTGTTTATTCAGAAGAGTCTTTATCTCTCCATTTCTGAAAAACAGCCTTGCCAGGTATAGAATTCTTGGTTGATAGTTTCTATACCCTTCAATATTTTAATATATCATCTCCTTCTCTTCTGACCTAATAGTTTCTGTTGAGAAATTCATCAGTACATTTATGTGGAGGGTCCCCTTATATGCAACTTTTCTCTTTCTTGCTGCTTTCAAAAATTCTTTCATTGTCTTTGACTTTTGACAATTCACTTATACTGTGTGTTGGTGTAGCCCTACTAAGGTTCAATCTATTTGGGATTCTTTGGACCTCATGAATCTGGATATCCATTTCTTTCCCAGGTTCAAGATTTCAGCCATTATTACTTTATAATTTCTGTCTTTTTCTCTTGATCTCTTTTTCTGGAATTCCCATAATGTAGATATGTTTCTTTTGATTATATATTGTAAGTCTTGTAGGCTCTGTTTGCTTTGTTTCATTCTGTTTTCTTTTTGCCCTTCTGACTGGCGAATTTCAAATATTCTGTCCTTGAGATCACTGACTGTTTCTTCTTCATGGTCAAGTCTCCCTTTGTCACCTTTTGAAGGTCTCTATTCTGTGGTTCAGTTAAGTCATTGTATTTTTTTAGCTCTAGGATTTCTATTTTGCTTCTTTTCTCTCTTTTGATAGGTTCTATTTTGCTGAACTTGTCATTTTATTCATCCACCATTTTCCTACTTTCATTTAGTTGTCTCTGTGTTCTTATAGTTCACTAAACTTTTTAAAGATTATTTTGAATTCCTTGTCTGACAGTTCATAGATCTCCATTACTTTAGGGTTGGCAATTAAAGCTTTATTAATTTCACTTGTGTTTTCATGTTTATGTGATTTTTCATGATCCTTGACTCTTTCTATTGGTATCAGTGCAAATGTGTAAGCCATTTCCTCTTCAAGACTTTGGAGATTCACTAAGGCAGAAACCATTCCTTACCAGCTGGTTCAGTTTGAGCTTCTGGATGTGTCCACTTATAATGTCCTTAGGGAGATGAAACTTGCTAGTGAGGTCACTGCCCAAGCTCTGAGGTGAGGAGGGGGTGGTATTGCTTTCTGAGAACAGTTGGATAAAAGTCTTGGCTTTGTTCCCTGCCCAAGAGAGACTCTAAGGCAGGCTCCACAATTGCCTGTGTTTTATAGTTGGGCTTACTAGATAGTCAGGATTGGGAACTATACTGAGTAACAGGTAGGGATATGAATTCGCTTTCCTGCTCTGGTGAGGCAGCAGAAATGTCCCCAGGGTTGGCCTGCTTAATTGTTTGGGAACTTGAATCAGGCAAGACTATTACTGAATTCCTTGGTATTGGGACCATCAGGTTGCTCTGCAGATGGGGAAAAAGCCCCAGTCTGTGCTTTTTTTCAAGTACCAATGTGAGCATGGATATTGGGTGGACTGTGCAGCTTCTTTGTACAATACTGACATTCAGTAGTTAAGTGGGACGAAGGTTGATTCAGCTATGGGTGGGGCTACAAATTACTTTCCCTGCCTCAGCAGAGTGGGAAAACTGGTTCGAAGGCCAGAAAGGCTCTTTGCGGTCTTGCGACAAGTTGACCCATGCCCTAAGTTCTCTGGTTGAACAGAGCCAGTGGATTTGTTCTGTGGATAACAAATATAGCTGCCTGGGTCTGCCTGCTGGACTCTCCTCAATTATTGCTAGGCTATATAACCTTCCAGATGTTTTAGGCCAGGCTTTCTGGTATAACAGTTCCAGGAGCTACACTTAGCAGTGGGCTGGCTATGACTTAGCTCTAGGGCCAGCAAGGCCTTTATTTGAAGACCCAAATCAGACAGACCTGCATCCTGTCATGTTCCCTGATCACACTGAACCACTGTCTTGGCTCTGAAAATTAGCACAGTTGCTGGTTGGGACTACAAGTTGGGTCCTACAGGTATGAACTCAGTCACTCAAGATCTGAATGTTGTTTTTGCCACCTCCTCCCTCCCTTCTCCAACCTAACCAGATTCCCAGTGGTCAAACCCTGAAGATCCCACCACAGTCTTGGGATGACACTGGAGTGGGACTTCCCAAGAAAGGACTCCCAAGGCTGGGGAAGCTGGATGTCTACCCTGGGTTCTCTTTCCCCAATGGAAGGATGATAGGTTCAGGGTTGATCTCTGTGCATGGTTTTGAACCAGCATGTGAGACAGGAAATGTGATCAATGTGTAGCCATTCCTCTTACCTTTTTACTGTGGTGTCTGTTGGTTTTTGTTACAGAGTGGGGTGCTTCAGTCTCAGACCTGTGTTCTAGGATTCTCTCGGTGTTGTCTGGTGCATGAATAGATCATAGTTCTTGTGAGGAGGAACAAAGTGAGGAATGACCTATGTTGTCATTTTGGCGACATCACTTCTGTATTTTTAAATTGCTTTTTGACTAGAGATTAATCATAGTATCTATAAGTGGGACTGGTGACTATATTTTCCTTAACAGGTAAAATGCTTTCCAACTGCGCTTCACAATAACTAAACAGAATATATTTTTGCCAAAGGTTCAAGAAAAAGGAAATCATTTATTTAGAAATGGCTTATTGTAGGGGCACCTGGGTGGCTTAGTCGGTTAAGCATCTGACTTTCGCTTAGGTCATGATCTCGCGGATCGTGGGTTCGAGCCCCGCATCGGGCTCTGTGCTGACTGCCAGCTCAGAGCCTGGAGCCTGTTTCAGTCTGTGACTCCCTCTCTCTCTGACCCTCCCCTGCTCACGCTGTCTCTCTCTCTCTCCAAAAAATAAATAAAACGTTAAAAAAAATTAAAAAAAAAAAAAAAAAAAAAAGAAATGGCTTATTGTATAAACTCTTGACACATTTGAGAAAATCATGTTGAGAAAGAGTCCTGAGCTGAGACTACCAGCAAAGTATGTGAAGTCTTGTGTTGCTTAGTAAACAGAATAACTATGATATTGATTATCTACACACTTATGCGAAAGAAAGAAAGAAGGAAAGAAAGAAAATAAAGAGGAAAAAAAAAGATCAGTAACAACAACAACAGAAAGGCCTAAAAGATGAAGTTGGATGGATTCTGAGAAAGTACATTGCAGGATTGATAGCTCTTCTCTATGGAAAACTACTGCTTCCAATGTGAACCATGGTGTGTGTAAATAAAGGTAAACCCATCCTATTGATTGAATGATACAAAGGGTAGAAACACATGGAATTACCAGAATGCAGATGAGCATGATGATTTGATTTTTTTTTAAATGTATTCTTAAATAAATATATTCTTTCAAACATTATATTTCTTGATATAAAAAAGAGATAGAAATCTACTTTAATCTTACTGCCTTTGTTGAATATATATCATTTAATCAAATTATAATTAAGTTGATATAAAATGTAGCTTTTTTCTTCTTCATAATTGCCAGAGCAACTTAAATAAGCTTTATTATTTATTTTTCTTATTTTTAAAAAATTTTTAGTGTTTTTTTTAAATTTATTTCTGAGAGAGAGACAGCATGACCAGGGGAGGGTCAGAGAGAGAGGGAGACACAGAATCTGAAACAGGCTCCAGGCTCTGAGCTGGCTGTCAGCACAGAGTCCAATGCAGGGCTCAAACCCAGGAACCGTGAGATCATGACCTGAGCCAAAGTCAGACACTCAACCAACTGAGCCACCCAGGCCCACCCCATAAGCTTTAATCTGTTAGGCTCTTACAAAGTTAGAAAATATAACTAGACAAATATATATATAGACAGACACACACACACACACATATATTCCTAAAATGTCTGGTGTCTTGATAATATCAATTAATTACAAATGAATGTATTTACATATTCCAATATGATTAACTTTTATTTTGGTGCATATTGTGCCAAATAGAAAATTGTGATATTGCCCATGGAGTAATTTATATATGTATGTTTTTAGAACGAGTATAGCCAAACTATGCACATACGTATAATAATCTTTCTCAGATTAATACTATTAAATTAATGAGCTCACATCCTGAAGGAAGTTTGAGAATCTAGAAAGCTTCAATTATACAGATAAACAAATGTGATCTTATTGAAACTCCAAGAGCAGATGTGATTTTATTGCTGTCTTCTGTCTTTATCAAAAAGTAAAACATGCATCTAAAGCTTTGGAATATTTGATATGCTATCATGATTTAAGTCCTGCAGAATATGAAATTCCTGTCCTCCTCCACAGCTCCAGGGAGCTACTCTTTCCGAAAAAAGTTCAGAAGCTTTTTTAATGCATGACTTTGCTAAGCCCAGTCCTGTGGGAGGTGTGGAGGAAGAAAGGAATTTGGCTAAGGGAATTGAAACATATTAAAAAACAAACCACAACACAATAACAACATTAAAAAAAAAACAACTAATCTTGTGATTTGGCTAAAGAACACTGAAAAGATGGGTTTGTAAACCAGGGCTTAGTAATTTTCCCGTACCCTGGTGGGTCTACATTCACTCCATGTATTGGAACTAAAAATAAAGACAGCAGCTAATTTAAAAATTCAGTTTAAGAGTATGGATTTTAAATGTGTATTACTCTTTTTTATTACAGCTGACACATTTGAAGTGAGAATGAGATAGTCCCCCTTCCGCCCACAGTAAAAGGCTATATTACATCAAACTGTAGCATTTTAGAACTGGAATAGTCTTCACATCTTAGCTTTTTATCTATGGTATCTGCTTCTCTAGAAATTTGGGAACTTATCCATGGAATGCAAGTTGAGCTGTGGAAGAAAAAAAAGTGTTTTACTTTTCAAGTAGAAATAGAATCCTAGATGCTTGAATATTTTATATATTCCAGTAGCCACATTAACAGTGTAAGAAGAAAGAGGTGGCATTTTGATGATACATTTAATTTAACCCATTATATCCACAATATCAGTGTAATATGTACATTCTTTTTTGTGTATGTCTTTGAATTCCTGTGTGCATGTTTCCTTGGCTGCCCATCTCAGTTTGGACTAGCTACATTTCAAAAGCTCTATAGTCACATATGGGTTGTAGTGGCTGTGTTAGCACTGCTCTGTTTGTGAAACAGCAGATTAACACAGTAGGCTTCTTTACTGCAGGACTTCTCATAGCCATTGGCATGCTGGTGTGCAGCGCACACACTTATTAACATCTGCTTAGGCAACAGCTTTTGGGATATGCTGCTCTCTACCTGTGGCCCTGTTAGGAAAAACATCGTTATGCCCCTGGATATTGAAAACATGGGTAACGAATGACCTATAGCCCTGGATTTTAGCCTGCTTCTGCCACTTTACTAGGTAGTCAGCATTATACTAGATACTTAACCTTTCTTAGTTTGTCTCCTTATCTGAAAAATGGAACTTTCGTCAGTGACTTTGCAGGACTTCTCTGATGATTAAATGAGAACATTAGTGAAGCACCTTAAGTATCTCTTATTATTATAGGCACTGAGTAGCTATCTTATGTATTCATTTTTATATATATTTATGATGTTAGAGAAGACAGATGATCTGCAATATATTTGAAACTATGCACAGGTTTATGTTTTTGAATGAATCCTACTACACTAGTAAAACTTTTCAAGGAATTCCATTTGGAACTATGTTGTTTTAAATCTGCACCTAGAAGCCTTATAGGTGGTCGTCTTAGAGAGAAGTAAGTGTATTTTATACTGGCTCCAAGTTTTCCCCTCCTCCTTCAGTCGTTAATTACTAGACTTAGATCAGCTTCCTTTTAAAGAAAAGATAAACAGTTAAAATAAATTCTTATTCTACTGTAATAGAGAGTTTAAGAATGGAGTAAAATGTGTGCCTAAGCCTACAAAAATGTTCTGTTCATTCGAGATTAACTGGTTTGTGAAGTAATTGCTTGAGAAATGATCACTTACATTGACAGGTACTTAACTTTGTTAAAACAACAACAAAAGGAAACATATGTGATTCTCTAATAGAATGCTGCAAAGTGTCTCCAGCACAACTAGATGAATGAATTTGTGGCCAGGATGGTTCACATTCCACAGGCTACAGAATTAACCATTCACATTTCCTTTATCTGTTCACTCATGGTGGAATCTTAGGTTGCTTCTACCAATACTTGTTATTTCTTATCTTTTTTATAATACCCATTGTAGTTTTGATTTGCATTTCCCTGATGATTAATGATGTTGAACACCTTTTCATATACCTGTTTGTCCATTTGTATGTCGTCTTTGGGAAAACGTCTATTCAGATCCTCTGCCCATTGTTTAATTGTATTGGTAGCTGTAGTGTCTTTTTTTTTTTTTCTGTTGAATTCCAGGAGTTCTTTATAGATTTTGGATATTCACTCTCATCAAGTATATGGTTTGCAAATATTTTCTTCCATTCTATAGATTGTCTTTTCATTTTGTCAATGGTTTCCTTTGCTGTGCAGAGCTTTTCAGTTTAATGGAACCCTTCTTGTCCCCTCTTTGCTTTTACTGCCTTTACTTTTGGTGCCAAATCTAAAAAGTCATCAAGGCCAAAGTCAAGTTGCTTACTGACTATGTTTTCATCTAGGAGTTGTATAGTTTCAATCTTACATTCAAGTCTTTAATTCATCTTGAGTTATTTTTTATGTATAGTATAACATGGTGATTCAGTTTTATTCTTTTTGCATGTAGCTATCCAGTTTTCCCAACCTCATCTATTAAAAAGATTGTTGTTTCTCCATTGTATATCCTTGCCTCCTTTGTTGTTGTTTAATTGTCCATATATGCCTGGGATTATCTCTGGGCTCCCTATTCTGTTCCTCAGATCTATGGGTCTGTTTTCATGTCAATACCATACTGTTTTGTATGTAGCTTTGTAATGTAGTTAGAAATTAGGGAGCATGATGCCTCCGTCTTTGTTCTTCTTTCTTAAGATTGCTTTGGCTGTTTGGGGTCTTTTTTGGTTTCACACAAATTTCAGAATTGTTCATTATATTTCTGTGAAAAATGCTTTTGGCGTTTTGATAAGGATTGCATTGAATCTGTTACTTCGGGGAGTCTTCCCATTTATTTGTGTCTTCTTCAGTTTTTCTTATCAGTATATTAGGGTGTTCAGAATACAGTCTTTTTTCTCTTTGCTTAAATTTATTAGGTATTTTATTTTTGATATAAGTGTAACTGGGATTGTTTGCTTGATTTCTTTCTCACAGTTTATTATTAGTGTATAGAAATATATTTTTATATATATATGAGTTTCACATCCTGCTATTTAACTTAATTTATTAGTTCTAACAGGCAGCAGCTTTTAAAATATGAAAAGAAATACTTCAAGTCTCATTGGCCACCACAGCCAGGTGTCCTAGAGACGCCCCCTGGATGACAGTGGCAAAAACTAGGGTGCCAGATGAATGAAGTTTCCACAGGAGCTTCTGCAGGAGAAGGCAAAAGATGTTTCACTGGCTTCTCTTCCAACAGAGGAGTTCAGTAGACCCCCAGATGTGTGTCACCTGGGAAGCCTTTTCCTTAGGGTGAAGCTCCACAACAACCAAACAGGCAACTTTCAAAGAAAGTCTTGAGGTGGGTTTAGTCTGTTGCAGGTGCTGTGGCCTGAGGTTGGAACCTAGCCAAGAACTATTTCCTCATCCAGTCCCATGGAAATCATGAAAGCAAGCTCTGCTGGGCTACCAGAGACAAGTAGTCAAGGGGCATCCCTGGGTGACAGCCACAGAAACTGGGTCACCAGACACATGTGCAAGCTCCGATCTGGAAGTCTCTGTCACTCAAGAGCACAACAGAAGGATAGCACAAAGACCATGCCAGCCCTCTTAGGTCTCTGGAAAGGATTACAGCTGGCCCTCAGATGTGTGTGTAATTAGCCCAATGCTCAAGTTGCAGGTATGAAGAATGGCAGGGATGAAAACCTTCTTTTCCGGAATTTCTGGGAGCCTCAGTCTGTTGCCCTGTGCTGTGCCCTGGGGGCAGTAGCCAGTTAAGAACACGGTCTCTGTTTGCTACCTACCATCCTGTGACTGTGTGAACATAAGCCCTGCTGGCCACCAGAGCCTGGTTTCTGGAGGTGTTTCCTGGACACAGCCATAAATGTCAGGGCACCAGATGAGGTTACAAATTCCTTGGCAGAAGACGACAGCAAGCTGGAGTGAGCCAGAGGGAGAGTGCAAAGATGGCGCCTGCTGACCTCCATCCCACAGAGTATTTCAGTAGGCCTCTAGGTGTGTATTGAGTTAAATACCTGCCCTTAGGCTGAACCTTTAAGATAACCAAATAAGCTTCTTTTATAAAAGTCAGGGCACTTTTGGCTGCCTCTGCGCTGGGAAAGGGGGTGAATGAGTTTGTGCCTGTGAGCCATTTAAGAAGTGTTTTCTCAGTTCACTGTAGTCTTGTGGATTTCATGGATGCAAGACCCTTTGGCTTTCAGAGCTAGATGTGTAGGGGGCTCATCTCTCAGGTGCAGGGGTTAAAGGTTGTGATGCCCAATGCCAAGTTCAAATAGAGGTTTTGAGGGTTTTGCAGTTTTTCCCAATTGTGGGTAACCACACTAGGAGTGGGTTTTATGGGAGAGATTGTGACTTCATCTCTCCTACCCACTTCCGTTTGGGTTTTTAACCCTCAGTCATCCAATGGTTAGGATTTGCTCAGCTGGTTTGGGGGTTTTTGTTTGGTTTGGTTTGCTTTTGTGTTTTTTTTTTTAGAGGAAACTGATTCATATGTAGCCATAAATTCAGTGTGTCTGTGAAAGGAGAGGCATTCAGGATCTTCCTAATGTGTCATCCTGAACCAGAGCTCACTACTGTTTAATAAAACTTAAGGACAGAGTTGTCTGGAAACAGCTCTGACTTCACCCCTTTTTGATTTCCAAGGTAAGGAAAGGACTGAAGCTGTACCAGGAAGTTGCACAGAAAATAATTAAAATTCAAGAGCGCCTAACATAAAATATCTCATCTTCACAATGGATTATTTTCAAGACTGGCTTTACACTGAAATTGTACAAACATCTCTCAGTTTAGTAAAAATGGGCTCCAAAATTGCAGATCTAAATTTACTTTAAAAAAAAGAAAATCCTGGTAAGACAGAGAATACATGCATACTTGGGGCAGGAATAAAATTAATTTTAGGAATCCCTTCAGAGATCCTGCATTTGGAGAAGTAACTTCTTTGGCCTTGATTCTTAGGTAATCATCAGTCCTACTCTACTCTCTTTTAGGTGAGGCACTGTGCAATTCAGGAGGAAACACCTCCTTTATGATTATTATTACTATTGTTGTTATTAAGTTTTATTTAAATCCAAGTTAGTTAACATATATTGTAATAATGGTTTCAGGAGTAGAATTTAGTGATTGATCACTTACATGTAACAGCCAGTACACATCCTTTTATTGAAAGCAACACTCTATCATTTGCTAACGTAGTCGTTAAAATTTACCTTGATCTTCTATACATAATTTGCTCAACACTGTTGCCTTCATTTTAATCAGTAGAACAATACATTCTTAATTTGAACAACTGTCTGCTGGCAGTTGGTATGGGAGCTCAGGAAGATGACCAGTAAATCAAGGAAGCTGGAAATATTTGCCCTTTTAGATGGTGCTTGAGAAGCTTTATCACATGATAGGACTGTCCCAGGACCATCCTGGACTGTGTGACTGCAGCACATTCCAGCCTGTGCATATTTGGGTGTTTCTGGACTTGATGAAATCTGTCTCACAACTTTTAAAGTAAGTTAGAAATCCAAGTAAATAGGGGCGCCTGGGTGGCTTAGTCGGTTAAGCGTCCGACTTTCGCTTAGGTCATGATCTCGTGGTTCGTGGGTTCGGGCCCCGTCGGGCTCTGTGCTGACTGCCAGCTCAGAGCCTGGAGCCTGTTTCAGTCTGTGACTCCCTCTCTCTCTGACCCTCCCCTGCTCACGCTGTCTCTCTCTCTCTGCTAGAAATAAATAAAATATTAAAAAAAAAAAAAGAAAGAAATCCAAGTAAATAATAGAAATCACAAGACACCAAAACAATAGTTACATGTTAAGGGGAAAATACCTGGGAAAGGAGTTTGTGACATAGAAAACCCACAATAGTTGGGGCTCCTGGGTGGCTCAACTGGGTAAGCATCCAACTCTTGATCTCAGCTCAGGTCATGATCTCAAAGTTCGTGAGTTGAAGCCCCACATCCGGCTCTGTGCTGACAGCTGCAGAGGCTGCTTGGGATTCTGTCCTTCTCTCTGCCCCTCCCCTGCTGTGCTCTCTCTCAAAATAAATAAACTAAAAACAAACAAACAAACAAAAACCAGAGCTTGTGACAGAAAGGCGTTTTAAGTATCAGGGTAGGGTTTGAAAAAGCAACTCCAAAAAAAAAAGTTTCCCGAATTAACTTTAAAATAACATAAATATCCCATCTTTTTGGTCACGTGAAAACAAGAGAAGTATCCAGAAGTTGAATAACATAAGGAATATAAAATTAAAAAGATGCATTTTTTTCCTCTTTCACATTTTTCATTATATCAATATAAATGTGAGATACTCAGAAGTTTTGACTATAAAGATGAAGCATGATGGTTATTTTATTTTTGAGGCATTTCATCAAAGGCTCATAGGAACAATCACTGGTCAAGCACTAATTATGATTTTAAAGATGCCTCCAAATTAAATAGTTTTTGTAATCAATAGTGAAATTTATTGTTTACCACACACCAGGCTCACTTCTAAGTGCTTAACAGGCATTATGAACTTACTAAATAATGACGACCAGATTAGTGGTTTGGTTAGTTAATCCTTATATTTTAAGGT
This sequence comes from Hyaena hyaena, assembly GCF_003009895.1. NCBI lineage: Eukaryota > Metazoa > Chordata > Mammalia > Carnivora > Hyaenidae > Hyaena > Hyaena hyaena. The sequence continues at coordinate 180,069 of NW_024081048.1, read as the reverse complement.
TGATAAAAAGGAAGCAAAGAAAGGTTAAATTATTCAGGGTTACCCAATTAATAAGAAATAGAGCCAGGATTTGAATCCAGACTGGATGCAAGGGCCTAGGCCACCAATACCACTTTCTACTTGTCTCTACAACAGCAGACTAGGCAGTGAAAACAGCAACATCTGTAACATTAATTACATTATTAATGAAATTCATTTACACAAGGCACCATGATTGGTTCTGCAGACAATAAATGATTTAAAACATCTAAAACTGTTCATACTCCTAAGTAGCTTTCAGTTCCCTGAGTGGCTTAGTTGGTTAAGCATCTGACTTTGGCTCAGGACATGATCTCATGGTTTGTGAGTTTGAGCCTCTGGTCAGGCTCTGTGCTGACAGCTCAGAGCCTGGAGCCTGCTTTGGATTCTGTGTCTCCCTCTCTCTCTCTGCCCCTCCTACATGTGTGTCTGTCTCTCAAAAATAAACATTGAAGAAAAAATTTTAAGTAGCTTCAAATCTAATGGATGTTAAGATAACATATATAGCTTTGGCCTAAGATGTAATAGGTATCATACTTTTTCATACTTTTTAAGTTTTTATTTCTATTTTTATTGAGATATATGTAACATACAATACTATATTAGTTTTGGGTGTGCAACAGGATAGATATTTGTATATATTGCAAAATGACCTCCACACTAAGTTTAGTTGAAATCTACCACCTTACATAGTTACAAATTGTTTTTTCTTGTGATGAGAAATTTTAGGATTTACTCTCTCAGACTTTCAAATATGCAATACAGTATTAACTACCATCGCCATGCTGTGTACATTATACTCCTGTGACTTATTTTTATGTTTAATTTTTAAAGTCTTTTATTATTTTGAGAAAGAGAGAGACACAGAATCCAAAGCAGGCTCCAGGCTCAGCTCTTAGCACAGAGCTAATTGCAGGGCTCTAACTCACAAACCATGAGATCATCACCTGAGCCGAAGTTGGACACTTAACTGACTGAGCCACCCAGGTGTCCCTCCCATGACTTATTTTATAACTGGAAGTTTGTACCTGTTAACTTCTTTCACCCATTTTGCCTATCACCTTGCTACTGGCAATCACCAATCTGCTTTTTTTTTTTTTTATAAATCTATATATAAGTGAGATCATGAAGTATTTGTCTATTTGACTTACTTTACTTAGCATAGTGCCCTCAAGGTCCATCCATGTTGTTGCAAATGGCAAGATTTCATTTTTTTTTTTATGGCTGAAAAATATTTCATTGCATATATATATATACAGCATATTTTCTTTATCCAACAGTCTGTTCATAGACACAGATTGTTTCCTATTTTAGCCACTGTAAATAATGCTGCAATGAATGTGGGGGGTATATATTATCTTCTTGAATTACTGCTTTTTTCTTCAGATAAATACCCAAAGGTGAAATTGCTGGATCATATTATAGCTCTGTAATGTTTTGAGGAAATTTTGATATTGTTTACAACTATTGTTTTCAATAGTGGCTGTCCCAATTTACATTCTTATCATCGGTGCACAATCATTTTTTTCTCCACATGCTCACCAACTCATTATTTCTTGTCTTTATGGTGATAGCTATTCTAACAGGTGTGAGGCAACAGCTCATTGTGGTTTTTTCATTTTTTTTCCGATGATTAGCCATTTTTAGCACATTCATGGACTTGGCCATCTGTAGGTCTTCTTTGGAAAAATGTCTGTTTAGATCCTCTGCCCTTTTAAAAATCGATTTTGTGATTTTTACTATGGACTTTTAGGACTTCTTTATAGATTTTCAATATTAACCCCTCATCAGATGATTTATGAATCATACACAGGCTCCTGTTCCATAGGCTGCTTTTTCATTTTGTTAGTTTCCTTTGTAGTATGTATCTTTTTACTTTACAGTTCTGGTTGTGTATTTTTGTTATTATTGCCTTTAATTTTGGTGTCAGATCCAAAAATTCATCACCAAGACCAATGTTAAGGAGCTACATTTTCTTCTAGGACTTTTAGGGTTTCACGTCTTGCATTCAAGTCTTCAATCCATATAGTTATTTTTTGTGGCTGTTTTAGGATAGTGATCATTTCATGCTTCTGCATGTGGCAGTCCAGTTCTCCCGACACCATTTACTGAGGAATATCCTTTCCTCATTGTATATTCTTGATTCCTTTACTGTAAACTAATTGACCATAAATGCATGGGTTTCTGAGCTCTCTAGTCTGTTCCTCAGATCTAGGTATCTACTTTTATGTCAATACCATACAATTTTAATTAGTCTGTGTCATATAGTTTGGAATCAGGCAGCATGATGCCTCCAGCTTTGCTCTGTCTTATGTATTTATAATCTAAAAAAGTGTTTAGATAAACTCAGATGGTTAAGAGTGGGATAAACTACTTACACATTTTCTAGAAATAAGGCAGCATTCTTAAGAGTTCTATAGCAGACATGACGTTAAAGTGATAGGTTTGACACCTTGATTTGGTCTTGCTCAAGTTAATTAACCTCTGAGCCTTTTCCTATCTTACAGTTACTTTGGCATTCAGTAAGAACATATGCATTTTGAGACTTTTTCAATTAGTGACTGAATGAATTCAATAAAGCATAGAGAGTCCTTTAGAAGGATAATGAAATGAAGGGAATTTTAGAAACCAGAACAGCTTTCAGAAACTTAGGGAGGAGAACTGGGACTGACTGGTTCATTTTGGGTCACGTGCCTAGTGATGGGCAACCAGGACTGGTCAAAAGGCAAACTAAAGAACAGATGATAGTTGAATCTAAAAAAGGTAACATGAAAGTCCTAATTAAAATAACATTAGATACAAATGAACACTTCTCATGTTCCACGGATTGTTTTAAGCATATCTCACACAGTATATAGACAAATGCTTGGAGGAAAGCCCAGGCTATGCACAAAGTACTATTAGGATATAGTGTAGGAGAGGAGTGGAGACATAATGAAGCGGGATCAGATGGTGGATGAGCTCTGAATAGGAGGCTAAGTTAAACTTGATTTTATTGACAAGTCAGAGCCAATGCCAGTCAGTGCACAGAAGATAACACAATTATAGCTTTTTATTAGGATAACTAGCCTGAATGAGAGAAGGGGAAAATGGGGAGTGGAGAATTTCACACAGAAGTGAAGCAAAAACCTGCATTCAGTAGTTGGTAGTAGGAAGGAAAGAAAAAATAAAAACTGGGAAGGCATTAGAAAAGCAGAATTTTGAGCAAAATGGTGGCTTATCAGAGATGAAAGAGGGCTAAAAAGAGTTTTAAGTGAAGAATGATGGTTCTGAGTGGCTACACTGGCAAAATTAGGAGGTAAAACTGCCTTAATGAACTGGTAAGAACTGGAGAATGATGATGAATGTGGTTTGGGGCATGTGGACTTGGAGCAGGCAGTAAACTCTCAGAAGGGGGTATCAACCAGGCAGTTCTAAACGTGGCACCGTATCTCCAGAAGAAACTGCAGGCAGGAAAAACTCAACTTTTGGAGTAGATAAAATTGCAAAAAGATAGAAAAGATAAAGAAGAAATGGACATTCTATAGACTGATACTTAGTAAATCCTAATGTAGAACATGTGTTTAGTCAATAGGTTTGTAAAATTTTAAAAATTTAAATTTATTAGGATTTATTAGTAACACAATAACACAGAATAAAGTTCAGGAATTCACCAATTATGGTCACCAATATGTGCTTCTTTGTGGCTTTTTAAACAGTATTTCTCAGGATTCATATTTATTCATAGTACAGGTGAATTTCATACATAGCTTCACAATATGGATGTTACAGGTCTTCCATCAGTAAAATTAATGAAAACAGATCTTTCAGGAAAGGCACATAAAGAATCTAAACTAACACATTTAAGAAATTGTGATAACTTTGAATTTCTTTACATCACAAAGAAGAAAAATCCCCCAAATCTAACAGATGAAAATGTGGTCTATGGTTAACCACACCCACACATTCCAAGAAATATACTTCAACAAAATGACAGCACATAACTAAGAAACTACTTATCCACAAAGCTTATTGAAGGACCTTTTCAAGATGAGTAAAACAACAGAAGTAGGGCAGGGGATGCTGTTCATTTTGTTGAAACAAGGTCACAGAGACACATCATGAATCATGAAAAAAAAAATGACTATCAAAGTCCAATATCTAGCTGATATGTAACACTTATTTGAGCATACATATAATCACTGACTTTATTAAATACTATTACTCGTCTTCTAAGTGTAATTGCCCATTTAATTCTCAGAAATAATAGCACAATTGAAAAAGAAATATTAACTCAAGCAAGTGGCAGAAATTTAAATAAGGGAAAAAAGTAATTCTAATAGGGTATGATAATTACATATAGGAATTTAAAGCTTGCATTGTATCAGCAGCTGAATAGTCAAAGATCTTTCTTGTGATCTTCCAAATAAGGAACTATCATGTATGCTAGGTACATGGGATTTCCCAAAGGAAATACACAAATGAATGTCTCAAAATTCATTATGCTGACATATTTTTACCCACAAAATGCTCTCCATAATCCACCTAAACTTAGTTATAAATAAAAATGTAGTTATTTAAAGTGTATAAAAATTAATCTGGCATCACCTTTACGGAAATGCATGAATACCATCCAAATATTAAAATTCAAAGTGAAAACAAACCAAATGAATAAAAATTAAGTGTTTACAGTAAGTTTAAGAGAGTATATCCTCAAAAATCTGAAATTTCAGTTTTTCAAACCAAATCTAATGTAGAATTAGATCAGCATGCACTTTTAAAAGAAAAATTAAAATGCATACAATGTTTATGTAACTGATTCAAAGGCAGGTATATTCATCCTCTTAAGAACATTTCAATAAAACACATTAAATTTAAAGAACAAATCATGTTATTAAAATAGTCTGTGCAATGTTTGTACAAATAACTTTGTTAAGATTACAAGTATACATATAATCAAGATAAGGGCTGCAATGTTTCCTAATATTAATTACTGTACTTAAAAATTTATAAGACATGAACATAAATAAAGCTGTTTTAAACTGGCAAACACGGTAATAGTCTGTTATTCAGTACAAAGTACTTAATATTTCAGTTTATTACCAAAGCCATCACGCTAGAATCATGAGTTGCCACTCTTAAAGCCTAAAAGTCATGTGGAAAACTAAAGTTATAAATACATGTATACATACATTTGCATATTTACACATAGGCAGAAATCATCAATACACTAGAGTCGAGCATTAACACTGCCCTTAGTTTCACACTGCAGGACTACCTTTCACATTTAGGAAAGGTCCTTCTATTACTTTCAGTTAAAAAAACACAACAGAACAACTTTGGTCAGGTCCCAGATGCATCTGCCGTATACTACACTGTGTTGCTGCAAGACTCTAGACAGATCCACATAGAAGTACTCATTTGGTTTGAAAATGCATTTTACCAGTAACTGCAGAACTTAGAAGAGACCACAATCTTTTAGATTATTTTTTATGATGACATCTGTTACAGCATCAAAAACAAACTGCACATTCTTAGTATCTGTGGCACATGTGAAGTGGGTGTATATTTCCTTTGTGTCCTTTCTCTTATTGAGGTCTTCAAACTGACACTGAATATATGCAGCTGCCTCTTCATATGTGTTTGAGCCTGAGATGGGTAAAGGCAAGAAACATAAGGCAAAAAGTTAAACTGAGTACATGGCTAAGCAAAATGGACCTGAAAATATTGAAATCAGTTTCATACATGTAAAATATATGGATTCTGTCACTGTATTTTTCCTTCTAGAAGAGAAAGAATTTCATCTAAAAGAAAAATACCCAAGGTTAATTACCTTTCAATGACTGTAAGTTACCCTTAAAAAAACAAAATCAAAAGCATGGCAGTCTTTGCTCCCCATGGTCTTTCTTCCTGCACAATCCAAATGCCGGATCTTCCCTTTTATGTTCCCACTTATATTCTGTATCCCAGCACCAGGCCAACCCCCTTCCCTGATGGTGGGTATGCTATTTCATTTCCAGCCTAGTGGATGATCAAGAAATGGCAGATGAATGGGATCAGTATTTTTTATTCCCTTTTCTCTATACACGTTAATTCGCATTTGTCATTTTTCTTTATTCAAAAATTGTACACGGGTCTACAATGTGGCTTATGGCCATGAGCTTAAAAACTTCTGAGTACAAACACTCCAGGAATGGTCCATATCTAATGATAATCACATGAAATGCACCAATACACTTTTAGGTGAGCCCTTGACAGAGCTACATACATATGTTCATCATTAGATGTATAAAGACCGTTAATAGCAGAACTTCTACTTTAGAAAACCCAAAACTTTATTAATTGCAGACTGGCTAATAAAATTTGGTATATCTATACAGTGAGCTGCCATACAGTATTGAGAAGGTTAAAAGTACTATTGCCACATACAACATGAATGTGTCCCATAAACATATTGTTGAACAAATGAAGCCAGACACAAGAAGAGTGTATACTGTAGGAGAGTATATAACTGATGTTTGAAAAATGAAGTTGGAAAACAATGAAAATTAATCAGTGAAGACAAAAGTCAAAGTAACTCAGTGTGTGTGGGGTGGGGGTGTTTGTTTAGACTGGGAGAGGCATGATGGGGTTTCTGGGGACCAGGAAATAATTCTGTTTCACTATCTGGGTGAATGTATCTGTTGTCACTTTTTAAAAATTCAGTGAGCTTCACATTTATGCCAAGTGTGCACATGTGTATATATTTGATATATGTACATACATGATACTTCAAAAAATGTTCCATTTGAAAAAAATTAGACCTCTCTTTTCTAGTAATAACACAAAATTATTGCCTTGGCTTTCAAGGTCGTCTGTTTACCTGCCTGCTTCATAAAGCTCTTCTGAGAGCCTCTGGTCCACACCTGTGGCTCACTCCGTGTCAGCAGGACCCTACATACCAACTCCCATCTGTGACCCTACACACACAGCTTCACCAGCTGCTCCCGTATGATGGCTACTGCAAATAATGCTGCAATACAAACATGCAGATAGGAACTATCTTTTTTTCAGTTAGCGTTTTCATTTTCTTTAGAGAAATTTTCTGAAGTAGAATCGCTGGAGCCTACTTCTGATTATTTTGGAATAGACATATAGTTTTCCATAGGGGCTGCACACCAAATTACATTTTCGCCAACAGCACATTTTCTCTGTATCTTCACCACACTTGTTGTCTTTTTGATAATACCTATTCTAACTGGTGAGGTGGTAGTTCACGGTGGTTTTAATGTGCATTTCCCTCATGGTTAGTGATTCTAAGCGCCTCTTCATGGACCTCCCAGCCATCCGTATGTCTTGGAAAAACATCTATTCAGACCCTCAGCCCATTTTTTAATGGATTGTGTTTTTTGCTATTGAGTTATAGGATTTCTTTAAAGATTTTCAATATTAACCCCTTACCAGATATATAATTTGCAAATACCTTCTTCCATTCCATACTCTGCCTTTTCATTTTGTTGGTTTCCTTGGCTGTGTAAAAAAAACTTTATAGTTTGCTATGGTCCTGCTTGTGTATTTTTGCTTTTGCTGTCTTCAATTTTGATGTAAGATCCAAAAATCATCACCAAGAGACCAACATCAAGGAGCTACTGCTTATTTTCTTTCAGCAGTTTAGTGGCTTGATGTCTTAATTTTAAGTCTTTGATCCATTTTAAGCTCATTTTTGTGTATGGTATAATACAGTGGTCCAGTTTTCCCAGCACAGTTTATTGAGATTATCTTTTCCTCATGGCATGTTCTTGGCTCATAGGTTTTAATTTTCTGATCATGTATGTGTGGGTTTTTTTTTTTTTCCTGGGCTCTCTATTCCTCAGATCTGTGTGTCTATTTTTTTTTCAGTCCCATGTTTTGCTGACTATAGCTTTGTAACATAGCTGAAAATCAGGGAATGTGCTGCCCTCCGCTCTGTTCTTTCTCAAGATTGCTTTGGCTATTCAGGTTTTTGTTTTTGTGGTTCCAAACAAATTTTAGGATTGTTTATGCTAATTCTGTGGGAAAAAAGACCACTGGATTTTTTTTATAGGGATTGCGCTGTATCTGTAGATTGCTCTGGGTAGTGTGGGCATTTTCTTCTTCTATTTCACCAATGTCTTGTAATTTTCAGTATAGAGATTATTTTCTCCCCTCAAATTTATTCCCAGTTATTTTTTCTTTTTGATGCCAACTGTAAATTGTATTGTTTGCCCAATTTCTTTCTAATAGTTCATTACTAGTGTATGGTAATGCAAAATATTTTTGCATATATACTGTTTATACTGCAAATTTACTGAATTCATTGATTAGTTCAAAAGTAGTTTAATGGAGTCTCTATATATGTATACATTTATATAGATGTTGAATACTTTAACAGTAGCTTAGAGGAGTCTTTATATATGTATACATATATATAGGTATCGAATGCTGTGTATATATAATACTGTAATACATATAAGACTATGTTGAATAAAAGTGGCATGAAAGGGATTCCTGGTTTTTTCTGACGGGTTTCCTTGTTTTGTTGAAATATGATGTTAACTGTGGGCTTCTAATGTATGGCCTTTCTATTGAGAGGTACGTTCCATCGTTTCCCACTTTGTTTTCATCATAAATGAATGTTGAGTTTTGTCAAGTGTTTTTTTGTATCATTCGAGATGATCATGGTGCATAATCCTTTTAATACCTTGTTGAATTTGGTTTGGTAACATTTTGTTGAGGACTTCTGCATTTATATTCATCAGGCGTACTGCCCTATAATTTTCTTCTCTGGTTTAGGTATTGGGGTAAAACGCTGTCCTCATAAAATGATTCTGCAAGTGTTCCTTTCTCTATTTTTTTTTTTTTTTTTTGCAAGAGCTTTAGACGTACTAGTATTAATTATTCTGTAAATGCTGGTAGAATTCATCAGTGAAGCCATCTGGTCATGGACTTAATTTATTGGGAGGTTTTAATTATGAAGTAATTGGTCTGTTCAGATTTTCTATTTCTTCATGATTCAGTCTTGGTAGGTGCTATGTTTCTAGGAATTTTTCTACTTTTTCTAGGTTGTCAAAGTAAGTTTATATTTTAACTCAGTTTGCTAGCAGGCAACCATATACTTACAAATCAAAATTTAGTTTATTGGTAGACTGTGTCTTATTGGCAGATATTAATGCAACCTGTCAAAAATATGTTTTGAGAAAATAGCTTGCACAGAGTGCAGAGTGCAACTTGCTGTCTATATTAGGGGTAGCTAGACTGTTAAGTGCCAAGAGCTAAGATACATGAATAAACTCATGAGCACATTTCTCAAATTCGTCAGAATGGCAAGGATATGGTGAGAAGGTAATAGTATTTTCTCTATGTGATAGAACTCTCATATATAAAAACAAGTATAGGTGATGACCTGGTTCAAGACTGAAGTGGGAAGGATTGATAATATAATTGAAAGGGAGATGGAGGAGATTTGAAAAAACAAAGGAGTTCAGTTTGAATTTCAGGTGTTAAAAAACACGTGTATGTTCAATACACAGTTGGAAATGCAAGCCAGAGGCTCTAGAGAGAAATTACGAGTTGACAATGGAATTTAACATGGTGAGAATAAACACGACCATGAAAGCAGAGAGTGCTAAAGGAATGTGGTGAAATGCCAGCATACAGATATTTAAACAGAAGTGGTGGAAACAGGAGCAGGCAGAGGTGGAGATAAACCAACTGAGTAGTTTAGAGGCTACACAGGCAGGAATTAAAAGTGGAGGCTGCAGCAAGAAGCAATAGAATCATGACTTAGAGCATGCAATGAGGATTTTACATTATAATCCTGATAATCGAATTGTGAAAAAATTATGTAATACTCTCTGTGCTCAAAGATTGTGAGATCTCACAATCCGTGAGATCTCACGGATTCTTATTAACTTGACAACATAAGAAATATCCTTTCGTGGCTGCTCTGAAATCCCTGTAGGTATGTGATATTTATGGATTCATTTGGGCACTCTGGTAAGATTAGCCCAAAAGGACTACTTAATAATAGAAAATGACAAAAAATAAACTGAAAGACAGGTGAAAAGTAAAGGCAAAATTGAGCCACCCTGACTCTGGATAACTTCAAACTTGGAGACTGGACGACAGATAGTTTTATTCCTAATGAGCACTAAAATGTTTCTGAACAAGGTGACAGGGCACAAGCGCTTTCAAAAAGAAAACAGAAGTTTAAAAATAAGCAACTGTGTGGAATTTTTTTGAATCAAAGTATGGGAGTATACAAAATGACCTGTAATAATGAAGTGTGATTATATTAATCAAAGAATCTTCCCCTTTGGTTCTAAGGAGAATTTAACTCTGGTAGTCCGGTTGTTACTGGGCTGGGTGCAGGAGTGCCCATAGACATGGGTCTGGATTTGGACTGTCCTTGAGCCCCAGTGTTCTTACCTGCATGTGTGGGATGGAAGAGCACTGAAAGCACAGGATTGTTTTATCTTTGCCTGTGAAAGGCAGCAAATACTCACTGTACTATTAATATACTCAATACGAGACTAAATCTGTGTTTATAAGGAAAAAAATTCTTGAGACTTTTTTTTTTTTTTTAAAGGATGGAGTAAGGGTAACTTGTATCAATTAGCTAAATGAACCAAACTCTTCAGAATATTTGACTACCACTAGCTTAAATCATCTCTAAACCCAAACTCTTTTTATTTAGAGGCACAGAGTCCTCCTCAATAAAATAAAATCTTATCTGAAAACTCCATATGTAAAATAGATAAAAACAAAGTCATCCTGCTTTAATAAGAAAGACGCTGTGCGTGTATGGGGGAGATAAGTATCTCTGTTCCCTGTACCCACTTTTCTGTAACAGCCCAGAAGGTGTTCTAAGGAGTTAAACTAAAACCAAGTTTTAGCTAGACTTCTGATTTTACCAATGGGGTACTGAGACCATGGTAAATCAACTGCCTTGTTCAAGATGGAAGAGTTAACCATGGAAACGCCAGGACCACCTCTCAGGACTCGGTTTCTAAGTTCGGGCCATTTTCCACAGCAGGCAAATTAATAGTGTCCTTACGAGTGTTGGGATTACTTGTGCAATTGTCGGACTCCCCTGAAAAATTAAATGACTCATGGATTCCTTCTTCATTTATCTCCCTTATAACTACCGTTCATGTTCTTTTGTAGTAATATGTGACTTTTTTGTGAGAATACATCCGTCTTTGAGATTACACTTCACAGTGTAATCACAGATAGGTCTTATTTACTGTGCGTCACACATACCTGACGCAAGATCTGTTCTCTGGATAAACAAAACAATATTTGAAATTTATAAAGATTTGGAGTCATAGAAAATTATCTTACAGCTTTTCCATTTGAATATGTTATTTCTAATAATCTTAGCTACACCTCAAAGAACTACTTGCACTTGAATGCAGTTTAATAATTTCAATTGAAGGTAATCTATAACTGAAATCTTGCCTTAGGGGAACTTTCACTAGAAATACATGACTTGACAAGTTACGCACAGAAAGTAAAATACCTGCGTATTCTGGATAGCATATAGTGAGAGGGCTCTTTTTGATTTTTTCTTCAAAGAGATCCTTCTTGTTTAGAAAAAGTATAATAGAAGTATCTGTAAACCATTTGTTGTTACATATGCTGTCAAACAACTTCATGCTTTCATGCATTCGATTCTGTAACAGGAAAGAATACAGTTGTCACAATGGCAAGGGTTTTGAGGAGTATTACTTTTAGAAAATAGTGGTATCTTAAAAGAGAGCTCGGTCAGCTCAAAAATAAAGTAGCACAGAAATACGTTCCTGCCATTTAGGAACAAGTACACTTGATTACAGGTGAGATGAATGTATACACCACTCATCACTTTTTGCGTTCAACTGGTACTAGGTCAGTGCCTACTAGTGTGTCATCGTGCCTGGGAACACTCTGCTGCAGGACCCAGCAATCTAGAGATGCCAAGTGTGAACACTTAAAAAGAAATCTCACTGTTACAGAGTTAACTGAAGTTTCTCCACTAAAAGACAAGTAGAGGTTTTTAAAAATTAATAAGGGGCGCCTGGGTGGCTTAGTCGGTTGAGCGTCTGACTTTCGCTTGGGTCATGATCTCGCGGTTCGTGGGTTCGGGCCCCGCGTCGGGCTCTGTGCTGATTGCCAGCTCAGAGCCTGGAGCCTGTTTCGGAGTCTGTGGCTCCCTCTCTCTCTGACCCTCCCCTGCGCACGCTGTCTTTCTCTCTCTCCTAGAAATAAATAAAACGTTAAAAAAATTTAAAAAAAAATTAATAAACAATTAGCCCAGCACTCTAAATATAATGGTGTGTTAGGGATGGAATCCAGTTTCCTGTCCTTTTAGTATATGTGGTTTCAAAACAGCACTGAGAGAAAGGAACGTAAGATGGTGTGCTGCACCTGCTGCACTACAATTGCACGTACCTGATTTTATGGTACAAAATACCATATACAAAAGTGACATTTTGATCTCTTTTTCCCCAGTCTGTACTAAAGTGAATTTAGAATGGACAGTGATTTGAGGAGCCTAGGTGGCTCAGTTGGTTAAGCGTCTGACTTTGGCTCAGGTCATGATCTCACAGTTCGTGGGTTCAAGCCCCACACCAGGCTCTGTGATGAAAGCTCAGAACATGGAGCCCAATGCAGATTCTGTGTCTCCCTTCCTCTCCCTCTCAAAAATAAACACTTAAAAATTAAAAAAAAAAAAAAAAAAAAGTGACAGTACTTGAGGAGTGCCTTGAGTGGTTCAGTCGGTTGAGCACCTGACTCTTGATTTTGGCTCAGGTATTGATCCTGTGGGTCATGAGTTTAACTTCAGACCCCACAGAGCTTGCTTGGGATTCTCTCTCCCCTTCTCCCTCAAAAATAATAAACGTTTTAAAAACAAAAAATAAAATGAGAGAACTTTAAATTTCTATATAAAAACATCTGCCCTAGATTAATGGTACATTGCAACACCTCTGAAAATTACATGGCAATAGCAAAGTACAACATGGATCAAAGATTATGGAGTTGGCAGAAGGAACAAGTAAAGAAAAATAAGCCTTGGGCTATTATGGGAACCAACTTTACTTTCAGTCACTTCCTAGCTACCAGCTACAGGAAATGCATAGTTAAGCATATAGGGTTGAGGGGAGATTAACTCTCAGTCCTTTCTTATTCCTGGGGTCCCTCTGTGCTTCTTTAGTGTACTTCTCTTTCAGTATATAAAAAGAGCCAGAAAAAGAGCCTGAACTTTCAAATAACTCACGCATTAGCGAGAATTACTCAAGAATTATTCTCAGAAAAATTCTTGGCAGTATCTCCAGCCCTTCATATTTCACGCTTCATCTTTCACAGTGGTTCTACTTGCCATTTCTTCATCTTCGGCTAGAACCAGGTCATAGTCACTCAGAGCCACACAGAAGATGATGGCGGTCACTCCTTCGAAGCAATGAATCCACTTCTTCCGCTCAGATCTCTGTCCTCCAACATCAAACATTCTATAAGAGAAAAAAGAAATTGGACATCACCTTAAATGTTCAAAAAGGGGTTCTATGTCATCAAAAAAGCTCCAAATTGCAGGGGAAATGTGGGATGGGAAGAAAAAAGGACATTACATGGGAGCAAAATGATGTCACAAATTGTTTTTTGCAAAGGGAAAAAGGCTGGTTTTTAAAATTTTTGATTGAAAACAAAGCCTAAAATACCCTTAAAAAACAACACATTCATTAACATATGAGAACACTTAGATCAGAATATGAAAGTAGATACAAATGAGTGGACTGCACTGTGAGTAAACACTGTGAAGTCACAGGAAGCAACTAGGGAACGCAGAGATAATAGAGTATATTCAATTTGCCGGAGCAAAGGACGTTATTTCTGTCAGAGGCTACAAGCAGGACTTTGACATAAAGGAGAAACCTCATTCCAGGTAAGAAAAAGCTGGGCAAGCAAGTGATAGTTAGGTGGGGGAAACAGGTGGCCTAAATTAAAAAGCAAGCCAAGGTATAGGAACAAAAATAAGAGAGGAAATAGACAAAGGGGTTGCTTTACTGAATAGTCTTAAAATTTAAGAGTAAAAAACTCAATTTTTAAATAATGTACAACTGCAGACTATTGTAGCCTGGTGCACAGGGAAGTAACACAAGCAGTACACAGATAATGACCTTTGTAATTTTTCTTATAACAGTTTATGAAGTTAAGCAAAAGTTGAAATTCACATAAATTGCTATGCAACCTAGAAATAACCACTTATATAATGGAAACACTATGCAAACTGGTGCATTTTAAAAGGCTCCATTTATCTAGATGGTGCACTAATTAAAACAGTCCCTACTTAATTCTCAGGCAAAAAGAATTTCCCTGCAGAGTAGTATTGGCCTATAAAGCAAATCGGAGTACATCAACTAATATTGTTACTTTTATCATCATTTCAGTGCCCTGCATTCTATTGGGTTAGCTAGTGATCTGTTCCTTAAGTATGCCATATAACAAAATGTACCACACAATAAATTAAAATGGGTTTAAGACACAAAAAGGAGAGCTGCTAGTTAAGATCAAATAAGAACAACATAAAATAAATTAAAATGACTACCCATTTTTTAAACAATTTGAAACTAACCTTACCAAAAAGTCTTTAGGTAATTTCTCTGATCAAATGCCATATATATCTTTACCACTTAATATAAAATAACAAGCAAACCCTTTCCATCCCATTTGACATCTTCCTTCTGTGATGGTTGGTTTTATGTGTCAATTTGGTTAGGCCATCATATGCAGTTATGGAGTCAAAACCTAACGTCGGTGCTGCTGTGAAGTTATTTTACTGCTGTAGTTAATATCTAAAATCAGTTGTCTTTCAGTAACGTTTATCCCTGATAAGTGGGGAGACCTTATCCAATCAGTTGGAGGGCCTTAAGAACAAAAACTGAGGTTTCTTCGAGGGAGGAGAAATTCTACCTCAAGACTGAAACAATGTCCTGAGCCTGCTGGCCTGCCCTACAAACTTGACACTTGCCAGGCCCAATGGTCATGTAGGTCCATTCCCTGAAATGGACAACCCTGACTAATATAAATTTTAGTACTCAGAGTGGGGTGCTGCTATAACCAATACCTAAAATGGTGAAAGAGGTTATGGAATTGGATACCAGGTAGAGACTGGACCAATCCTGAGTTACTAGAAAAGCCAAGATTGCTTTGAAAAGATGGTTGGTTAGAAACAGACATAAAAGGTAATAATTCTGGAGACACATGGGAGTGAAAGGATGCCAGAAAAGCTTCTATCTTACGTGATATACATATATCATTCATGAACATGACGTTGGGAGATGTATGAATGTTAAAGATGTTTTTGATGAGGTCCCAGAAGGAAATGAGAAACAGGTTACTGGACACAGGAGAAAGGGCAATTCTTGCTGTGAAGTCACAAAAACTTTGGCACACTGTGTTCCAGTGCTGGGTGTTAAGAAATTGAATGTCAGTTGAGGAAATTTCCAAGTGAAATGAGCAGGATATGGCTCTGGTTCTCCTTGTTGCTACAGTAAAATATAAAAGATAATAGAGAGAAACTGAGGAAGGAACTAGGGAAGAAGGTCATGTGTCAAAAGCCAAGGAACACCAACGATTCCCAACCACTAAAAGAAGCAGGAAGAGGATTCTTCCCAAGAGCCTTTATAGGAGCACAGTTGTGCAATCATGTTGATTTTAAACTTCTAGCCCCCAGAATTATGAAGGAATATATTTCTGTCGTTTTATGCCACCTAGCTTGGGGTAATTTGTTACAGCAGCCCTAGGAAACTAATATATCGCCCCTACCTTGTTTTATTTTTCATTGTAGTGATTACCATCTCCTGAACATCTCAACATTGATTTACCTCCCTTTGCCCAACAACGTAAAAACAAAGATTGTCATACTTCATAAATATTTGTTGAATGAATGCATGAACTATGTCTACAGAATATTTCAAAACACCTTCAAACAATAATAGACTCGCTTTTTACTGTGTTAAAGATCCAGATCTTGCAGAGCGTCTTGGTGGCTCAGTCAGTTATATTCCCAACTTCAGCTCAGGTCATGACCTCATGGCTGGTGAGTTCAAGTCCCACTTCAGGTTCTGTGCTGACAGCTCACAGCCTGGAGCCTGCTTCACATTCTGTGTCTCCCTCTCTCTCTGTTCCTCCCCTGCTCACTATCTCTCTCTCTCAAAAATAAACAGTTAAAAAAAAAAAAAAAGATGTAGGTCTTTCAGTTATGCTGTGGGGATGTTACATATAAAAAGACTTTTAACTTATAATCAAGTAATTTAACTACAAAAGAAATCTCCTAAATTTAGCTTATAAATGAATAAACCAGTATTTCTCAAACTTCAATATAAACCAGAATCACCAGGTACATAAAGCTGAGAATCACTGGGCTAATTCATTAGCCAAGGGGCAAAAATGACTAAAATCTAATGTAATGAATGACTGTACTTACGGCATTTTTCCTTTTTCATACATACTTTAGAATTATCTTCAAATTCTGAACTACTTTTTAAAAAATTAATCAAAAAACAACAAAATTATAATATGTTCTCCGTAGGAACAGATGGAACTTTTTTCTACCACGAAATAGGGAGATTTGATTTTTCTTAAGTTTCCTTTTTTTTTTTTAGGGGGAGAGGGGAAAAGTAGAAGATATTGAAGATCCTAAGATATTTTTTTTTAATTTTCTTAATGTTTATTTTTAAAGGAGAGAGACAGACAGACTGTGAGTGGGGGAGAGCAGAGAGAGACATAGACACAGAACCTGACGCAGGCTCCAGGCTCCGAGCTGTCAGCACAGAGTCCCATGCGGGCCTCGAACTCACAAACCGTGAGATCATGACCTAAGCCAAAGTCAGATGCTCAAATGATTGAGCCACCCAGGTACCTGTCCCTTTCCTCTTTTTTAAAAGAAAGAGTGTAAGCTGGGAAGAGGAGCAGAGGGAAAGGGAAAATCTTAAGCACACTCCACTCGCAGCACAGAGCCCAAAGCAGGGCTCAATCCTATAACCCTGAGATCATTACCTGAGCTGAAAACAAGAGTTGGATCCTTAACCAACTGAGCCACCCAGGTGCCCCGAGAAGATCCTGAGATGTTCTGTCAGTCTCAGAGTGTCATCTGATACCACAGTAACCAAGGCTCACTGGTACAAAGCTAGACGACTGTATGTGCATGTCAACCCTGTAAATATACTCCAAAACCCATTTTATACTTATAGTAAAGTGTAGAAATTTGTCTTACAATTTTATAATAGAAGGGATGCTTTAATTCTATACTTGGCAAAAATATTATAGTAAAATTGCTGATTCCTTAAAACAATACAGTCCATGAAGACACTTTCCACAAACACCTAGTCACAGAGTTGATAATACATATTCTGAAATTATGTATTTATTGCCTCATTTTAAATTTAATTCCAATCATATCAAAATCAAGTGACATTGAAATTTTATATCAGCCATTAAAATGAGACAATGAATTACAATACAAAACACACAAAACAAAAATAAACACACTCAAGAGTTCCCAGTAGAATTATTCTAAGTATATTTCTGCCCTCATTCTTCTGAGACTCCCTTAACATATAAAAAGCAAAGTTGGAACCATGTATTTGCAATTATAGTAATTTAACAGAACTCAAATCCAAAATAAGACAAAGTTTATCTGAAGCTCCTGACAAACCTATGTTTAAGGCAGCAAGTGAAAAGAGTAATGAAACACATCCTGTGAAATTCTACCTCACCCAAGAATAAAGATACAGGGATATCCTGGGGGCATCATGGCAAGAGAGAACTTTACAGAATCTCAGCACTTGCTTGAGGATGAAATGACAACTTTAAGAAACTGAGGCTGGAAGTGAAGAGCATGGTCAAGAAAGTGAATTCTGTACAGACTGCCGTAAGTGCCAAATGAAGGACTGTACACTTAGCACCGTCCCTTCCCTCTGACAGAGCTCTTCCCTCTACAGTATTCGTCTGAGAGGCAATCACCTCACTTACGTTTACACCTACAACTGTGGGACAGAGTATAATGCCCTCTACTAAGACCCTTAACCAACTGTTCCCTTTACCTAATAAGGAAATTTAACTCAAGCATTCGTACTTGCTAACCCCCAACTCCATGCATTTTCTCCTCAGACTACATTTGTTAGAACAAAGCCATTATCTGAACATAACAACCTAAGTTTGCTTTTAAATATGGTCTTTAAAACAAACAAAATGCAAAAAAAAAAAAAAATCTGAATCTAAGGTACAATAGGTATAAAACAAAAAGAAAACAACAAACCTTTGAAGCCTCATTCTGACAGTGAGTTTAAAATTATTTTATAACTTTAAGATAAATATGACAATAGTTCCCAGATCAGACATATCAGCCTGTTTAAATATTCATGTTTTACTATTCCTGACTTTGGTCATTTAATATCCTAGAAGTAGTAAACAGATGAAAAGTAAGTAAATGATTTTGATAAGAGCTACTGCCAGCAAGGAAAGAAGTCCAATGACAGCTTCAACAATATTTTACCAAGTATTAAAGTATAAAGTTACATAGTCAGATAGACTAATAATGATTTGTAATTCTCTTTGATAAAAGCAGGGCAACGTTTGGGTTTGGGGTTTTTTTGTTTTGTTTTGTTTTGTTTTTTGGACAGAAGCTGCCATGGAAAATTAAAATTCAATTTTAGTTTCCTGGAAAACTCAATTACATGAACCACTGAATCTGGACTAAATCAGTGACAAGTGGTAATAAAAAATGTATTTTTTAAATACTTATGGAAGGAGTCAGAAGTACAGTTGCATATATGTAACTACTTTCCACAACTTATATTAGTGAGCATCTTTATAAATATGTTTTTTATCTTTGACTACGAATTTTTAGATGCTTTCAGAAATTCTGCTTTATTATTACTATTTCAGAGCACAAACTAATAATAGTAATATTATTACTACTTCTAGCACAAACTAGAGTTAACTGAAGCAAAGTCCAAGTGTTTTTTCCCCCCTTCTTCTCTACATGCTTTATTTATTTATTTTACAAATAGTTTATTGTCAAATTAGTTTCCACATAACACTCAGTGCTCATCCCCACAAGTGTCCTCCTCCATGCCCATCCCCCTTCCCCCCCACATCCATCAGTCCTCAGTTTTTGTCAGCATTCAAGAGTCTCTCTTGGTTTGCCTCTCTCCCTTTCCCCCACCATTTCCGCCCTTCTTCTCCCCCTTGTTCCTCAGTTAAGTTCCTCCTAATCCTCCGATACGTGCAAACATATGATATTTGTCCTTCTCTGCCTGACTTATTTCGCTCAGCATAACACCCTCAAGGTCCATCCATGTTGCTCTCTACATGCTTTAAAAGAGAGGAACACAGGTCTGTAACTTTGAATGTAATGTCTCACTGACGTCCCTGGGTCTGGTCTGTTAGGAACTGAGTGTCAGACAAAAGGGGCTCCAGGGACCTCTGCGTTCCCGACGGCCACGAGTCAGCGCTTCTCTGCTCAAACCTCAGTTAGTCCATATTCACTACACTCTAAGTTAGATGGACATTTTTCATCAGAAAAAGTACACACATTTGCATGAATAAGGATTTTCATGAAAACTTTTAAAAAGGTACCTGTCATTTTTAACATTTCCATAAATAAGCATATATTCAACCAGTAAAATTCTTTTTTCACCGAAGACTGTAAGACACTTTCCGTAAATGTAAAATATCAGAGCAATTATTTTCTAATCAGAAATAAAAGTCAAAAACTATTTTTATTTAAATCACTGTGAAAAATATAGGCAAAAGAAACTGCATGGCCATTTTTTCCCAAATAAAAATATAAACATTCCTTCTAAGAATGCTTGTTGCCCTCTTTTACCCAATAATACTTTGTCCAATGACCTAAGAAATGTTTTTTTGTAATTTTTACCTCAGCTTTTAAAAACTTTTATTACGTCTTTCTTTACTAAACAAGGTGTTTTATATCTAAATTTGTAAATTATATGCTTTGAAGCTACTCACTTAAAATGAAGATCTTTGAAAGTAAAATGGGTTTCAACAATTCCTGTAGTTTTCACTCTAGTTCTGAGAACATCTTGTTGAGTTGGGATATAGTTTGGTTGTGCTATTCTGTCCAAGTCATTCAAATAGCTGAAAAAATAAACAAGAAGACAGTATGCTAATAGTTAATACAGCCATTAAAAATCTTCTAAATCAAGAAGTAAAACATTTTGATGCATGCAATATTCCAAATTACTAGAAATCTTTACATTTCTGGGTAATAATACAACCAATTTAAGTTTATCTGTTCTATAACTCCCACTGAAATGAAACATTTATACAAGTGTCCAGTCAGAGCTCTTTTAACACTTTTTAAGTGTTGCATACTTTGTTTTTTAAGGACACTGATTTGTCATTCTCTTTATTGGAAACAAGAGACTAAAGACTTCTTAAAAACGACACAAAACCAACTGTACACTAGAGTTTGTTTCTTAAAATTCTTTATTACACTTTTTTTTATATAGCACCGTGTTTATTTTCAGACATGAGTAATGAGAGGATTCAGAGAATCTTATGATTTTAAGAAAGTAGTAAGTAAACCTCTAGCCAAAGGCTGAATTCAATACTATTCCTTTTCAACCAGCCTTAAGTTACACCTAGGAAAACACCACACATGCTCTTTTACTCTGGTTCTACTGGCTCTCTAAATCAATATTCGTATTTTACTTCTCACTGATTTTAGTCACCCACCAATGCAAGCCTCTCTGCTGATGAAGCCAAATATATTGTGCTATTAAAATGTAGTGGTGTCATATCATGTCATTGTTTTGAAAAAATTATCTCATGCCATTTTATATAGTAAATAATGTTGTAGAATGTCCGAACACAGAGAGATTACTGTGAACCTCAGGGGTTAAAGAAGTTTTTGTGGACGGCGAGGGGTTAAACAGAAACCTGAATGATGAGACAGAAAAAAAGAGAATGTCATTCACTTCAGGGGAATTAGTTAAACAGTACAGAGACAGGATAGTCACATCTTGTTTCTCAGAAATTAAGGCCCCTAAGAGGCGCTATACAGAAATTCAAAAGAGAAGTCTGGACTTCATCTTAAGGTCAGCTGACCCTGTGGATCAGCCTTACAGTGTCTTTTAATAGCCGAGTACACATCTATGTTTATTACAGAGAGGCACTAACTACTGCAATGTTAATTAAGGTTATCCTCTGAAACTGTTCCATTTTGAACAGGTCTTGCGAACAAAAGGAGCTGAAAAAATATTTGATTTGTAGAGATGGAGGAAAGCTATCCAAACACTGAATTAGTAATCAAAAGTATTTTAGACAGTTAAGTATACGTATGTGATACTAGAATACATCGAGAGAGGATAGCTTGAGTTATCTGTATTATTTGTTGAACTTAAAAGAATCTTATTATCTTACTGCACTGGTAATAATCCCCCAGTACTTTATCTGTGTTTTTAATTCCACATATATGACATGTAATATATGACACATAATATGACATTATATATTACTGTAAGAAAATCTGATTTAATAAGCAAACAGGCCATGGCAAGATTTTACTCCTTGTCCCTTTTAAGTAGTAGTGTGTTACTCTCATTTAAAGTGGGCTTTGATTACTCCGATGCATTTCTTTGCTTAAAAACTGCTATAGTTCCAATTGCCTCTAAAGATAATGCACAGTTACATTTCAACGTGACAAATAAGAAAAACAGGCACTGTGAAAAACTCCAATTGTTTTAAAT
The DNA here is from genome assembly GCF_003009895.1 of Hyaena hyaena. Lineage (NCBI taxonomy): Eukaryota > Metazoa > Chordata > Mammalia > Carnivora > Hyaenidae > Hyaena > Hyaena hyaena. The sequence continues at coordinate 158,323 of NW_024081048.1, read as the reverse complement.
GATCTCAAATTTAAAGTAAATTGGTGGTTGGACAGTTGTAATGGGCAATTTGGCAGCAACCCCTCATCTCCAGTCAAAAACTCAGAAATCAAAATGCACTGTAACCACTGTGGAGGAGAAAATATCTGTGACTTCCTTCATTCTTGAAAAATGGCTCCATTTTCCATTTTCCATTTCCACTTAAGGCAGAACTACAAGTAATGAAATACTGGGGAGCCAAAATGATCTCAGTACACCGTACACAGGACATAAGTCTTGCCCATTAGACTGCAGGGGTCCAGGAAGTGCCACCATATGGGGAAACACACTTCAATCGATTGTCCCTGAGGAGCACCCCTTTATTACTGAAAAAGCTCCCCTTGCTGGGCTCAGCTCAGAGCAAACTTCTCAACACAGCAGTGATTCCCATTTAGATCTTTCTGCAGGTGCTGGTGGTGCTAAAGCAAATAATATGGTCTCAGTTATGTTTTTGCTGTAATCTTTTTCTAATTTCTCTTCTAGCTGTGTAAAGTATGGTTTATTAGTTCATTATTAGACAAGGGCATGGCAAATGACAATTATGTGTCAGGCAATAGAGAAAGAACATATGGTAAAAGCAGACCTTACTGAATTCGAAGAGTAGCGGCAGAGGCAGGAAATAACTAATTTCAACAAAAATACAAATCAAATTACCTCAAAGTAAATGTAAATCTGAGTATTCTGAAAGAAACTGTTTTGTACTGTAAGTATATAAAATGGGGACAAAGACCTAATCAGTGAGTGAAACAATATATCCTAAGCGAAGAGGACACCAGATGAACTACATATTCAGTAACATGTTACTTATACATATATAAAACACATACACACTAATATGTATGGTTTATAGAGTGGTAAAGCCTTAAAAATACAGACTAGAAAATAGAGCATTACAAAAGTGGGTATGGGTTACACAATAATGTGTATAATTTCATCTGAACTAAACCACTCATGTGACACATTCTGGGTGCTCTGATGTGTAACCAATGACATGCGACATGATAAGCACGAAGAGCCATACCCCACCATGGTGAAGTATGTATATTTACCTAGACCTTACCAATACCCATCATCTTCTAGCTTATTCTCACTTGTGTCCCTAAAGCCAATAGCTCTGTCAAGAAAATGGAAGAGCCTTGGGAAGTAAAATGAGTGCAGAGCACATGTCTTAAGACCAATTGGTGCAATTCATATTTGACATTTTTGAGTGTATGTGCCAAATAATGGAAACAAATACTTGATTTTTCTTCAGTTGTATCTAGATCACCAAACACAAAGCTCCCTGACCAGGTTTTATCACAACTTACTTTACAAACTTTCTGTGGCCACCATCTGGAAAATCAGGACAGGTTTTTCTTACAAAATACTGTACTTAGCTATCTGTAAACAATGTCTAATGCAACAGGGCATGTACAGTTGATAATTTTCAAGTGTACAGCTAGAGAAAATATCTTGGGATCACCATATACCCCTTCACCATATATACAAAGTGCCTGTCACTGGACAAGTAACTCTTCTCAGGCACTATAGTATAATGAAAAGAACAAAATTAGGGTTGCCTGGGTGACTCAGTCATTTAAGTTTCTGCCTCTTGGTTTCGGCTTAGGTCATGATCTCAGTTTCATGAGTTTGAGCCCAGTGTCTGGCTCCATGATGACAATGTGGAGCCTACTTGGGATTTTCTGTCTCCCTCTCTCTGCCCCTCCCCCACTCACACTGTCTCGATCTCTAAAAATAAACCAACTTTAAAAAAAATAAAAAGAACAAAATCAGTTACCTTCCCCTTGGGCTATTCCCAGGCAAACTAGAGATACAGCCAAATTCACAGTGAACTTTGTGAAGTTCCAATTACTTTCTTGGAAATTCACTGGAAACAGTCCATTCTGCATGTTTCAATTAGAGTTACATAAGCATGAGTCTCTTCAGACACTTCTAACAGCAAAGAAAATAACTGCAATGCTATCAACAAACACAAAAAACAAAGTGTTCAAATACTGTCATCCTGAATATCCTGAGCTTTACAAGAATGTGTCAGCCAATTCTGCAATAGCATTGACTTGGGAGTATATTTGACTTGCAAGTAATTATTTATGATAGTTTAGTTCTGAGGTTACAATTACTTACTATGCTGCGGAATCATTAAGCTGGTACTCTCGGGATCTGTTGAAACAGGCTTGTACACCACTATCTTTCCACAATCTCTTTATAACTCCTGCAAGTTCTGCAGTCATAAAACCTTCTTCTGCGGCTCCAGCAAGCACGAACAGTTGGCGGGCATCATCCTGAACATTCAAAGACCATTTTTTTTTAAAGTAAAAAGAGAGACATTACAGATTAAAAGTACAAAGGAAGACATTACAGATTATAAGAAAAGTGCAGCAGTGAATGTCCTTTGTTTTTCATTGGTGTCATAACTTCATTCTCTATAGCACCACTTAAAAAAACTGGCTTAACTAAAAGTGCAATTTTCAATGATGAGTCTATGTTACTATCAGTAACAGCTCTCAAGGAACTAGGAAATGGGAAGAATGATGGACTACACTTACCACTCAAGAGAGGAAACCTTAAGCAACTATTCACTATTTCTGACAGTTTGTTGTGTACTGATAATGATCAGTTTTGAAAACAGAAAAATAATATACACCTCACCCCTCCCTCCCAAAATGTTTCTAAGAAACACACTAACACCATTAAAGATTTTTTTAAGATGGAATCTAATTATATGTTAGCTTTCTGATCTTCTTTATAGGAGCAACATTTAATTCAGAGAATGGAGAAATCAATGTGAAATAGAAAGTTTCTCAGAACTATTTTCTGAGATTTTCAGGAAACCTTAAAGTGTATATATATTAAATCAATGGGCCAGGGGTGGGGCAGATGTTTGCTAACACAGGCATAGGAAACAAAATAAACACAGCTATGAAGCAGAAATACAATGCACAACGAAGACAGCATGCAAAGCATTTTAAGTGAAGGAATGTTGTATATAAAGTTAATTAAATTTTCCTTATGTTTTGAGGCTACAAATATTTCATAATTCTGATCCACAGGTAATCTGAACCACTAGACTAGTGCTGTCCAAAGGATATATAACATGAGACACTGATGTACTTCTAAATTTTCTAATAGCCGTATTTTTCAAAGCTAAAGAAAGGTGAAATTAATAAGACATTTTATTTAACTTCTACATAAGGTATCATTTCAACATGAAATCAAAATAAAATAATTGGGATATTTCATATTTTTATACATATTTAGTCTTCAGAATCTGGCATTTATTTTATACAGACAGCACATCTCAATACAGATGAGACACATTTCTAACACTCAATAACCATATGTGGGCAGTAGCTATACTGCTGGATAACAGTAAAACAGTATAAAACTGTATTAACTCTAGTTTTCAGGTAAGAACATAGTTAATCTAAAAATACGGGAGATGTGTAACTGCTGTCTTCACAGAGATTCTCTGTAGCCTGAGACTTGCAGCTTTACATTAAGTGAGTGGACAATCCCTAATTTTTCTAAACAAGGGGCATTTCCCCAAAGTATTACAGTTAAGTGTTTACAAAGTGATGGCACAAGTTACAAGGTACACAGTAGAGAAGCAATTGGTGACACAGGGCAGCAAAGGTATTTAGCTGTCAGTAAAATTCATTCTGCTACCAATATGTGAACCTTTTTTTCAGACAGAAGCCGTATTGAAAGATAATTAAGTATCTCAGCATGGGAACATATTATTCAAGCATATGTTTCCCTTTTTAGTAAATCACAAGAGAAATGCATGCAAGCAAGTAACACATGTACAATAACCTTAATAAAACCCAATGTAATATGGTTTCAAGTTCATTCTTAGCACCATTTACCTAATTACAGGAAACAATTATTCACTTTTCCAAATAACTGCCTATATAGGAGAAATTTCTAAATCTGGTCATTTTTATTAATTAAACAACATCAAACATAATTTTCTCCATCCATTTCAGCAAACTACTTTTCACTAAGGTAGTTTTTTTAATGGGTTTTCATTATGATATGTTTATTCAATTTCAGTAAAATTTCTTGACAGAAAATACTAATGCCTTCTGGTAGGGGTCGTAAAATCACATTCTCTTCAAACTTTCTAGGAAGAAGCCTGAAGAAAAAGACATGAGAAACTTTGGCAGTGTATTTATAGACTATACTCTCTGTTATATTAAAAAATGTCTCTTCTTCACAAAAATGTAAAATAGTCTCTTTTTCCTGAAAAGCTAATTAGAATATTCACTTCCATGTCATTAGGAGGACATTCAGAGATCCATCAATGAGCTTTAACGTAATAGATTTAAACAGGAAGGTACTTTGAAAATTATTCTACCTAAATTTTTGTTTCATATAAAAAGACCCTGAGTACAGAGTGGTTAAGCAACTCATTTGAAGTTTCACAACTCATTGGTCACCCAATCACACATATCAGTCAGCAATTAATAAGCAGCCATTGTCCAAGACAAGATAAATGTTAAAACTACAGAATGATAACAAAGATCTTACCTGGCCATGGAATGAAGTCTTTTCAAAATGTATGTAACATAATGTTACCTAAGAACATTCAGAATGCTCAACACAGGTGTACCAAAACAATGTGACATAGGGCAGAAAAAAGATTGGGATTACTAAAGAGTAGTTTAGTCAGCACAGGTACTCTTTTGTGTGTGTTGAAAGAAACGTTATTTGCCAGGCAATTATTTGTGAGTAGCAAGGAAAAATCCTTGGACGTAGCCACTTTAATATGTTTTCAAGCTACTAAGACTTAAATGAAAATAAAACAGGGGAGAGAACGTTAAGTGCCTCTTTAGAGAACCGTGTGCTCTGGGAACTCAGGAAGGAGTTATGCAATGCTTTTGTGTTAGGGATATGGAATAGGGCTGCTTTACCCACTGACGGTCAGGGAACTTGGCATGTGGCATTTATTTCGTGACAGCATATTTCATTTGAAGCTATCACCCACTTTATGGGAATTCAGAAGTCTTTTTGGAATGGGGAAGAGAAGATTCTGAGGGACCCTGACAGCTGTCTTCTGACATATTAAGTAAGGATCATTAAAGGTAAGAGTAGACTTCGGATTTAGATATAAAGCATAAAAAAGAGAATTCTTAGGGTAAAAGATATCAGATTGCAATTCCATAAGAAGAACCTTTTAACAATCAAAGCCATCCAAAAAAAGGGGGAAGGGGACAGACTAAGTTTTTAAACAAAGCGTAGGTGATTATTCATTTTATTATGGCAGAACTCATGAATGAGATTAAGAAAGCCCTTCTTTAATAGAGACTAAATAAGTATGGAAATCTTTTGTACCAATGACTTAACTCAGTTATTTCATTATAGCATTAGTTAATAATAGTGAATACCACATGAGAAATACTCATATATTTAATCTGCCAAATTTCTACAGGATATAATCACTCCTATAAATTTAAGACCACTATACTGCTTTTATCAAAGTTAGTACACCTTTACCAATAATGAAGCAACAGAAAGAGAAATCAAGAAACTGATCCCATTCACAACTGCACAAAAAACCATAAAATACCTAAGAATAAACCTAATCAAAGATATAGGAGATGTGTATGATGAAAACTATAGAAAACTTATGAAGGAAATTGAAGAAGACACAAAGAAATGGAAAAACATTCCATGCTCATGGGTAGGAAGAATAAACACTGTTAAATGTCATTACCACACAAAGCAATCTACACATTCAATGCAATCCCAATCAAAATTGCACCAGCATTCTTCTCAAAACTAGAACAAACTATCATAAAATTTGTATGGAACCACAAAAGACCCTGAATAACCAAAGTAATATTGAAGAAGAAAACCAAACTGGGAGGCATCACCATCCCAGACTTTAGCCTCTACTACAAAGCCATAATCATCAAGACAGTATGGTATTGGCACAAAAACAGACACATAGCCAATGGAATAGAATAGAGAACTCAGAATTGGACCCACAAATGTATGGCCAACTAATCTTTGACAAAGCAGAGAAGAGCATCCAGTGGAAAAAAGACAGCCTCTTTAACAGATGGTGCTGGGAGAACTTGACAGCAACATGCAGAACAATGAAACTAAATCATTTTCTCACTCCATACACAAAAATAAACTCAAAATGGATAAAGGACCTGAATGGGAGACAGGAAACCATCAAAACCCTACAAGAGAAAGCAGGAAACAACCTCCTTGACCTCAACCACAGCAATTTCTTGACACATCCCCAAAGGCAAGGTAATGAACAGCAAAAATGAACTATTGGGGCCTTATCAAGATAAAAAGCTTCTGCACGGCAAAGGAAACAATCAATAAAACTAATAGGCAACTGATGGAATGGGAAAAGATAGTTGCAAATGACATACGAGATAAAGGGCTAGTATCCAATATCTATGATGAACTCATCAAACTCCACACCCGAAAAACAAATAATCCAGTGAAGAAATTGGCAGAAGACATGAACAGACACTTCCCCAAAGAGGACATCCAGGTGGCCAACAGACACATGAAACGATGCTCAGTGTCCCTCCTCATCAGGGAAATACAAATCAAAACCACACTGAGATACCACCTCTTGCCATTCAGAGTGGCAAAAATGAGCAAATCAGGAGACTAGATGCTGGCAAGGATGTGGAGACACGGGCACCCTCCTACACTGTTGGTGGGAATGTAAGCTGGTACAACCCCTCTGGAGAACAGTGTGGAGGTTCCTCAAAAAATTAACAGTAGAACTCCCCTGTGACCCAGCAATAGCACTGCTAGGAATTTACCCAAGGGATACAGGAGTGCTGATGCGTAGGGGCCCATGTACCCCAATGTTCATAGCAGCACTCTCCACAATAGCCAAATCATGGAAAGAGCCTGAGTGTCCATCAACGGACGAATGGATCAAGAAGATGTGGTTTATCTACACAATGGAATACTACATAGCAATGAGAAAGAATGAAATCTGGCCATGTGTAGCAACATGGACGAACTTGAGGGTGTTATGCCTAGCAAAATAAGTCAGGCAGAGAAGGACAGATACCATATGTTTGCACATATAGGTGTATTGGGAGGAAGTTAATGCAGGACAATGCAGGAGAAGAAGGGGAATAATAGTTGGGGAGAGGGAGAGAGGCAAACCATGAGAGACTCTTGAATACTGAGAACAAACTTAGGGCTGATGGGGGTGGGGGAGAGGGGTAGGGGAGTGATGGACATGGAGGAGGGCAGTTATGGGGATGAGCACTGGGTGTTATATGGAAACCAACTTGACAGTAAACTATTTAAGGGGGAATAAAAAACAAAGGTAGTACACCTTTAAAGAAATCCTGAGAATAGGGGTGTCACCACTCCATGGCCCATGATACCAATCCCAGACATTTAAAGAACTGCTTTAAGAAATACACAGATGTTAAACATTTTTTTTTCTGTCAAAACACACATGTAATCGAAGTAAAAATGACTGAGGCAAGGAAATAGAAGTCATTTTTCTTTTTTCCTATAGTACTGCTTAACACGATGGGAGGGGTGCTAAAAATAAAATAATCTGAGTTAATTTTAACTAAATTGCAGAGAGCAAAATTTCTGACTAAAATGCAGTGAACATGAGCTTCCCAACAACAAGAAAGGAGATCACAATAAATATGTGACACAAAAAATAGCCTTTATATATATATTTATGAAGCTTAGAACTATGTGTATTTTTTATTTTCAAGTTCATAAAATAAAAAGTACTTAAAAGTTTTTTTGGATGAACAATAAAACTTGTTGTCAAGAGCTATAAAAACATGTGCTGATACATGAATTGTGGAAAAAAGAAAAATACAGTGCTCAAGGCACATATTACATTTCAAAGGAAGCTGAATACCACTTTGCCATACACAAAAATCAATATTCCTCAGAATCAAAAATAATATAATCCTATAACAACCTCTTAGTTCTCAAACATAAGCCAGAATACAAAACTAATTCAAATATTCCTCTGGAAAAATAACGAGTAGAAATGACTTAGGAACATTTTGACCAAGAATACTGGGGGAAGGAGGGCAAAAATTACCAGATATTAAAAGCCTACAATCTGTAGAACATTCTGGTATTAATGCAAATCAATAGAAAAAAATCAAATTGGAACTTATTACATGATAAAGGTGGCAAGGTAAATTAGTAGGATAGGATATGGTTATTTAAGAAAAAAACAACTCTACTTGATAATTAGCTAGCTACCTGAAGAGGAAAAAAAATATGGTAGATCTCAACTCCATGCATACCACAAAGAAGTTTCAGAGTGACTAAAGAACCCATGAAATAATGTTAAAATATACTCCCCTAAAAAACATTTAAAATAGCATGAATATTTAGTAAATCTTGGAGAGATTTTCTAAATTGAAACATAATGGAAGAAATAACAGAGGAAGATATATTAGTGGACAAAGATATATTAGTGGACATACATTGGGTGCATACAAAAAAGCAAATAGATGATCAAAACACGAAGAATCCAAGTGGTAAATGACTAAGGCATAAAACAGGCCACTGACAGAGAAAGAAAATATGTTAGTAAAGATATGGGAAACTGCAATTACACTAAAAATTGAAAATACACATTAAAATGAGATAAGATTTACTAATAAATTAGCCAGTATTTTTAATATATTAAGACTTCTAAATTTGGGCTACCTAGAGTGCTAAGAAAAGGCACTCTAAGAAACAGGACAGGAAGGTAAACTGATATAACCTTTCTCAAACACAATCTGGAAATTAGGCACACAGAAACTAACTAATGAAATACACTATGAAATAAGAAAAATAGAAAAGTAGCCATTATGTAGGTGCATGCTGAGGCTTGGAGGAGAAACGGGGGCCTTTTCACTCAATTCAAATCAATATCTTAAATTATTCCAAGTAAGGTTTTATTTTTAAAATTTTAAATGTTTATTTTTGAGAGAGACAGACTGTGAGTGGGGGAGGGGCAGAAAGAGAGGGAGACCTAGAATCTGTAGCAGAATCCAGGCCGAGCTGTCAGCAAGAGCCCCCCCAACATGGGGCTTGAAGTCACAAACCGTGAGATCATGACCTGAGCTGAAGTCACATGCTTACCTGACTGGGCCACCCAAGTGCCCGGTCCAAGTAAGTGCTTCTTAAACTACCTGTGACAAAGGACCGCCCTATGTTTTGTTCTCTTTTATTTCCACTCTATTTCAAAATAAAATTTAAATCACATAAAATACAAACCCATTTTCTTAAACTATCAAAGTTAACATATAAATTATGCTGCCAATTGCATTAAATCTAATTTATTTTCCTTGACTTCTGTACTCATGTGCATGCTTGCAGACATACACAGATTCATGAACCACACTTTGAACAGCACTGTTTTAAATGATGCAGTGCCTGGGACATACTGATAGGCTCCTACAAATGCTTCCCCAACTTCCCATTATTAAAAACAATAATTTATCATGTACAGATTAAGTACACTCATTCTGAGAGAGTTTTGAAAGGACAGTCGGCACAACCTGATTGCTCTATGCAGTTCCTGAAAACAATTTTGTTTCCTCTGATTTTAAATAACTAATGTGTAATCTGCTTTGCAAATCCAATAACTGCCAAATATTAAGCATGCCACAGCAAATTAGTCAACATCTCTGTAAGTTTTACATCTTTTTAGTCAATTCTCATCAAATTAACCTACATATTAAGATGTAATTCCAATCAAGATACCAACACACTGTTTTTGTTTTGTTTCAACAGCAATGTGGGGCAGTAAGTTGATTCTCAAGTTCACGTGGAAGAGAAATGCAAAACTGACTTCATATTTTGGTAAAACAAACAAAAAAACAATGGGATGAGTGCTCTTACCCTACCAAATACCTATTAACCCTACAAGGCAACAGAAACTAAAATAAGTTGATTCTGACTAGAGTAACAGTAGTATAATAATTATAAATGGCAACAATTGTAGGAACAAACATTTACTGAGCATCTGTTATGAACAAGGCATGTGATAAAAGTTTGATGTTCATTAGGTCATTATTTCTCACAACCCTTCCAGGTAGATGTTATTATTTCCATCTTATTATAATTAAAGACATTTATAAGGGCTGAGTAATTTAATAAGTGACTGAGTTGGAAAAAAAGAAAGAATATATCGATGGGGAAAAAAATGGAGTCTACAAGCTCAAGTCACTGAGGAATGGCTGTAAAGCAAGGGATGATCAGATTATAAAATATACTTAGATCCCACCTACCAACAGACACAAATAACATTTCCAGGTGGGTGAAGTGATAGGTCTAAAAAATAAAACTATAAACGTTCTAAAAAAAAAAAGGAGTATTTTTTAAAAATACTTTTAAGTTTGAGAAAATCTCTCTAATAAAGATACAGAGAAGTCAGAGTTGAGTGTAAAAAAAAAAATTAAGAGCTCTAAAACAAGGTTACTATTTCAAAAAATTAAAAGAAAACTATTGAGCAAAATTATTTTCAAAATTTAAAGAAGGGTTAATATGCCTCATATTTAAAGAACATCAATGTGAAAAGAATAAGCATTTAACAGAAGTGAGTGAAGAATACTCAGAGGAATTCACAGAAGAAATACTAAAAGACAAAGATTTCCCACCTCACTAACAATCAGGAAAATAAAAACTAAAAAAGAAAAAAAAAGGAAAACAATATTTTTTAGGCATGAGACATAAAAATCAAAATGTTGTTAATATGTAAGTTGGTGAGACTCTGGTAGACACCGATACACAGTTGTTAGAAAAGATTATTCACATCACTTTCTTTCTGAAAGCACATCTGTGGTTCCTATTAAAACTAAGTATCTGGTTATCCTTTGACTCAGGCATAATATTTCCAAGAACTGGTACTTGAAAAAGAGAAATATATTTAGCCTTTGAATATACTGTTTCTTATTCACAGAATGCTTTTTTCTTGTTTTTGTCTAGAAAACTCTTACACGTTTCAGTATCAAGCCCCAATGTCCCTTCCTTATGTACAGGTTTAATTCACCTGTAAATTTCTTAGCAAAATTCCAAAAGCCTCCAAATATTTTAAAGTGAGGGTAGAACACAAGACCAATCAAAACCAGTGTGAGAACATGAAGACATATGTGTGAAGGAGTCAGTAACAATGGCTAAAGCAAACAGAAGGAAGAGTCTGAAGGTAGGAGGGAAACAGTTACTAGGCTACAGCTAGATAGTCTAAGAGTTACTCAAATTAGCACTAAGTGAAACAAAGAGGAGACAAGAAGTCCTGCATATAGATTTTCAAAGCATCGGAACTCAAGAAGGGAGGGAAGGAGGGAAACTTAAAAAAAAAAAAGTCTGTAGTGACAAAAGAGCTACTTCTAGTCAGACACGTCACTGAATCCTTGAGAAAAACATGAATTAAAAAGACCTCATAAAAAACTGCTTGCACTAACTCTTCAATTACCACCTAAAATGGAGATTATAAAATCTTTCTCTCTAAATTATCACATATAACACATAAATATAGAATACCATATATGTGATATGATAAACAATTTTAGTCACCATAAGCAGAATTGATGTAAAATGCAATCTATCAATTCTTTCTCTTTTAAGGGTGGATCCCACCGTTTAAAACTAAGAGCTTCAAAAGCATTTGTTAATTGAATCAATAATAAATGAATAAATTAAAGATAAAAATGATTAAATGAATAGTAGATAAAGCATAAATGTCTGGATATGATCACATCTTGTTCCAGGAAAAAGAATTCAGGAAAATGTAATGAATTAGTATTAAAAATAATCTTGAAATCTACTGGAAGATTTTAGTTCATTACACTAAGTTTTTAAATTTTTGTTTAAAAGGAGATGGTTGGTAAACTAATAGGGCCAATAACCTACAAGGAAATGTCAGTGTAACTTGTAAATAATATACCAGATTTATTTTAGATTTCCCCAATATATATTTTCTAATACTGTTTTCATTTTTTCTGATAAGCATGAACTGATCCTCAACGTTAAAAAAACATCTACCAGACACTAAGAAGACAAAAAGAAAGAGTCTCAATACAAAAAACCCTCACGTAATGTATTAGGAGGGTGATGGAATACACATGCACACACATACATGAAAATACAAGGAACTATAAAAAGTAGCAGTAACAGTACACCTACTCTGTACAAAAAGTTAAAATTTAAGCTAGAGTTTCAATTAGAGTTTTGTGGGAAGGTCAAGTTTTATTATCAGTTATTAAAAACAAATCAGTTTAAAAGAAAAACACACAAATAACAAAACTTCAAACAGATTAAGCAAGCAAACCGGGCTAGAGTGAAATGAAGAAAAATAAAGTGTCCTAAGGCTTAGAAAAGGGTTGCCACCATCAGATGCAAAATGTGTTATTAGGCCGAAGGAGGAAATGTTGCCGGCCCAGTGCCTTGGTTACCAATCTTCCTATCTTGTCGTGTCTTGGGGTCCAGTTTCTTTACTGATAAAATAAAGGGGTGAAACGTGCATGTCTCCTAACGTCCTCAAACCCTTTAGCTCTGAAATTCTGATGCATGTTTTCTAACAGCCAATATTTTCCTATTCAAAGACAGGCAAGATTTTATACAGTTTCCACCAGATGAGATTAGATTGTTTTTGTAGGCTGGGGATAAATACAAATAATTAGATTATATCAGCATTCCAAATTATGAAAACAAATTGTGAAGAGAGTCAGCACAGGCAGCTTATTAAACTCCATAGTAACTACTAAAAATCTTCATGGAGACACATGAATACCCAGTATCATAAGTTACACAGAAAATATTGCATGGTTATTGAGTTGTCAAAATCATCTGGAATGGATAAGGAAAGAATTCTAGTTATAAAAACATTACACGATCTTGTGTATTCCAAGGTCATTGCTTCTAAAGGTTCTTACTCACTTCATGCACTACTGTCTCTATACCCTTTTTATAAAATGGTCCTGAGATGGTGGATAAATCTATGTTATGTACTATGGTATTATCATGCAAGTTATTCTTTGTACTCCCAACAGGCCTGTTCTAATGAATTTAACAACTCACCGCCCGAGCTGAGTCACCAAAGTCTATCTTCAACCTCCCCATGGCCCGAATGATAGCAATAATTGACTGGATGGTGTTGCTGTAGACCACCGCTTTGTACTGTTTACATTCCTCCTCTGAATAACCAGCTTCATGGATAATTCTAAGGAGACAAAAGGAAAAACGAAACAAAACACTTACTTCCTTTGATGGAAGGGCACACTTAAACATAAAACACAAATTTAATATTTTAAGGCTACTTACTTCATTTGCTTCACAATTGTACTTTTCCCAGATTCACCAGCACCTGAAAAAAGTAAAATACAGGATTTGTAACTTCATCCTTATGTTATATCCAATCCACCAACACAGGCATGCATATACACCTTCTCTTTCTTTCTGTCTCTTAACAGCTGAATTTTATTTTATACCAAAACAATCTTTAACGGTTTCCAAACATAGAAATATTGTCAAAAATAAGTCCCATTTGATATTACTTCATAATACTTAAATTCAATGAACTCAACTAAAGACTGTTTTTATTGTTGTTAGTATGTATTCATTAAACCAATAAAAAATTCAACCTTCTATAACTTAAAGTTAAGCACTATCAATTAGTTTTATTCAAAATTTTGCTCCTTTTTGGAAGATACTCTGGTCAGTTATCCTAACGTTAACCTTTTCTTCTTCATAGAAATGAAGTAGATGGAAATAAATAAAAAATATTTTAAAAAAAGAAAAAAAAAATGGGCGCCTGGGTGGCTTAGTCGGTTAAGCGTCCGACTTTCGCTTAGGTCATGATCTCACTGTTCGTGGGTTCGAGCCCTGCGTCGGGCTCTGTGCTGACTGCCAGCTCAGAGCCTGGAGCCAATTTCAGAGTCTGTCACTCCCTCTCTCTCTGACCCTCCCCTGTTCACGCTGTCTCTCTCTCTCTCCTAGAAATAAATAAAAAATATTAAAAAAAAGGAAAAAGAAAAAAGAAATGAAGTAGATGGTAGTGGTGCCAAGAAGCCATATAACAAATAATTTAAAAATATGATATATTAAAACAGTTATGTCTATGCAATGCATGTTCCACCACCATTATTAAAATTCTGACACACAGCCCACATAATGTGCTGGCACCGGAGACCCCATGGTACGTAGAACAGAAATGTCTCTCCCCCATGTTCTTCTAGCTTCCCTGTCACATGAGTCATAAATCCATTTTCAAAATGTTTCTTCACCTTCTACATGTACGCAAGGTCTCCTCACAATCTGGGTTCCTAGCATTTTGCCATAACATAAAAATATTACTAAGGAAAGAACGCTTCCTAAAAGAGCCCTTTTATCCTTCACACTTAACAGTAGCTGATACCTTTGCATCACATCATATCAATTATTTGTCAGGCTCCTTCTGACTGCTAGAGAATCTCTGAGCAAAGGACACAAGGAAGATAAGACAAGTCTTTCATTTGCCTTCAAGTTGTCTTTAGCCAGGGCTACATGTTGTAGAGGTATTTATCACAGTTTGAGAAGCTCAGCTAGGATTTTTATTATCTGGGCCCCATTTTCCTACGGCCATTCCCACAGTGCTTTCTGATCCAGCATTACTGAACAACTTCTGGTTCCGAGAACACCTACTGTGATCGCACCACAGATCTTCAAACATACGGTTTCCCCTGCCAAAATTTAATCTCCGTTGCTGCTTCTTGCCACCCTATCCTCCATCAACCATAAACTTACCTCCTTTATGAATCTTTCCTGACCCATTACCCCTGTGATCCCTGATGTCCCTCACTCTACACATTTAGGTGAATATTTCTTGGAAGTCTCACCCCCTAACTTGTGTTAGACACACAATCAACCCAAAATGTACTTGAATTTATGTAAGCTATTTGTGCCTGTTACAATTAGATGGCAAACTTCTGGGCATTGTTCTCTTCGTTCCTATCCCCCTCCAGCTACACACACACACACACACACACACACACACACACACACACTTCTATCTCTCTCTCTCTCTCTCCTCCCCCTTCTCTCTTTCTCTCCCCCTCCCCCAAATCATCAGAGGCACCTGAGAACAGAATCCTAGTTAAATGGCCTATTTGAAAATCCGGTAGGTGGGGGAAGCTGCTTAAGTTTTACTTGTGATTTAATACTTAAGAAATTTTCCCCAGATACCAGCACATTAAGTAGAAAAACAGGAGCTGAATAAACCATGAGGGCATTCTTCATTTACAGACAGCCTTTGAATCTTTCAGGGCATCTGCCAATAAAAACAATTCCAAGATAAACAACCCATTATTTATTAATCAACAACAGTGTGCTTGGCTCTGTGAAAAGGACCATTGTAAGCATTATGGCTCACACATTTCCCTCATTCAAGAGAGATCCACCCACCTAACACACCCTAGGCAGTTTCCAGCAGGGCTATCTTCAAGAAGGCCCTCTGGGTTTCCAGAGCACTGCCAATTGAGTCAGTAGCAGCCATGCTGTGAAGATGAGACCTTCCAGATCCCCGTGAACATACAGAAGTGGTGATTCCATTGGCACAGCGAGCTTTGATGAACAGCCACCCACAGACCATTCTTTTAGTCAAACTCAACAAGGGGAAGGCCCAGAGAAAGGCTCACATTATACAAGCCAATGAGGTCTGAGAGCCAAGTGGGGTAAAATCAGAAATAGTAAAACAAACAAAAAGAATTATCAGTCAACATGAAAAGTTTATAATCTTAACAAGAAAAAAAAATGTTCCTAGCATTATCTTTAAGTTCTAATTCATTTCATATCTCTTAAAATAATTGATAACATAGGACACTTAGCTTACTTTGCAAGGAGCATACTGGTCGATGACTCGTGGTTCAAAATATCCTGAAATCTGTGTAACATTAAAGATTGAGGCTAGGAGTGTTATTAATTGGGTATCTGCTTAATTTCTTCCTTCCTCACAAGGTGCTCTTTGAGAAGTAAATATCCTAGAGGCAGAAATGCTGAAAAGAGTCCTTCAAAGCCTAGCAGTTTATGTAGTTTTCAGTTCTCATTTCCGTGCAGACAGACTCTGGATAGGAAAATCAGAAATGCTGCCTGGTTAGGGTTCCAACATTTTAAATACTGGTATTCTTCCCACACAGCACGCGGTAAAGAGTTAAAGGTTGTTCTCTACAAATCTCAGCAAAGTAGTGTTTGAGAGACAAGAAGCAATATCGCAAAAAGAAAAAAAAATCTTGGAGGTAGTGGAGGGGAAGGGGAAATGAAGAAAGGGTCAATTTTCCTAGCAATACTCAACTAGGCAGCTATTGTTTTTTCCCTTAAATCCAAAGGCTGATTAAAAATGGCTGGGAACACCCTTCTTTTGTAAAGACACAAGTCTAAACGTCTAAACCGAACTGACTCCATGACAGGCTTTAAGTTTCCCCTCTAAACTAGAAGGCCTAAATTTCAGCTTCCCCGAAACTATCAGGTAAGTTACACATTGCCCAAGGCAGGAGTAACCACCCCTGCAACACCCAATCACCCAATCAGGAAAGGCCAGCGACCACCCTCCACATTGTTAAGGGAGAGGCCTGGAGATAGAAACTATAGATAGGACCCTGTTACCAAAAGTTAAAGTTAACCCGTTAGTCGCTGAGTAAGACCCTAGGCTCGCTCTGTGATTGGCTGAATTTAAAGGTACTCTAAATATTGTAATTGGATCCCGCCAAAAGTAACGAATACTCTAGACAATGTGTATGGTCAAACCAGCTGTCAATGATGTTGTATAATTATGACTGGATCACTATTCCCATGTCACAACTTCTGTAACTCCCCCATCACAAACCCCATAAAAACCCTACTCTGCCCTTGTTCGGGGCTCTCAGCACGGATCCACGGCACTGGTGAAGTCTGTGAGCCCGAGCTCGAGCCCGTAATAAAACCCTTTGCCTTTGCATACGTAACTCGGACTCCTTGGTGGTCTTGGGATTTGGGGGAGATCACGATCTGGGCATAACACTTTTAAAGAGAAACAAGGAATATACAACATGTATGGAAAGATCAAAGTGTGTGACCATTGCGGTCACAAGGCCAAGCCAGTCAAGGTGACTAAGGGACATTCCAAAGTAACTGTGAACAAGCTGGTCACTGTGAAATGAGAAACTTCAGAGTTCTAGGCAGGGAGATTTTAACTTCCAACGGGCCATAGAGGTGTTCAATATGATCATGGTACGCCAGTAAGCCAAGAGTTACAAAGTCAAAGTTGGGACCACTTAGAGTGTCCCTCAGGCTTCTTTTTAAGGAAGAGGTGGCTAATGGAAAATTTCATCTGTGGGATGCCTAGGTGGCTTAGTTGGTTAAGCATCTGACTCTTGGTTTGGGCTCAGGTCATGATTTCACGGTTCATGGGTTCGAGCCCCACGTCGGGCTCTGTGCTGACAACTAGCTCAGAGCTTGGAGCCTGCTTCAGATTCTGTGTCTCCCTCTCTCTCTGACCCTCACCTGCTCACGCTGTCTCTCTCTCTCAGAAATAAATTTAAAAAAAGAAAGAAAGAAAATTACATCTCTGAGAGCAGACATTAAGCTCAGCAGGCGTATGAAATGGAGCTCAGCACCTGATAACACACCATACATATGGTAGCAGAGCTAAGAGCACCACCACAGTAACACTGAAACTCATTGCACTTTGGGGTCACGTGTGCACAGCCACCTATTAACACTGAGATTTGGGAAAGGAAACACATTCCTTAGGACAAGCAGGAGGAGGGAACCAAAAACCAAATCAAGATCTAAGTAAATTAACCCTTGGCTAGATTCTAATTATTTCACTAGAATTACATAATTTACCATTATAAAATAGTAATCAAATAGTATCTGCCTGATTTTGTTGAAAGGCAGTACAGTAAATCTAAAGTTTTAACTGCTAGTAGTTTTAACTTTTTTTTTTAAAATATTTTATTTATTTCTAGGAGAGAGACAGAGAGAGACAGCGTGAGCAGGGGAGGGTTAGAGAGAGAGGGAGTCACAGACAGAAACAGGCTCCAGGCTCTGAGATGGCAGTCAGCACAGAGCTCGACGTGGGGCTCGAACCCATGAACCGCTAGATCATGACCTAATCGAAAGTCGGACACTTAACCGACTAAGCCACCCAGGCGCCCCTTAACTGCTAGTAGTTTAAAGACAAAGAACCTCTGAGCTCTTCCAAACACTCTTTCCTCCACTCCAAGAAGATTCTTTGTCCAATTCTCTGCTCGGGGTCACATTTATAACAATTATTTCTTGGTTTCAGCTGCCCAACATCACATGCTATTCAGCTATTAAAATGGTGATTTAGTTATTTTATTCTGAATTCCTGACATCACCATTCCACTTTTAAGAAATCCTAATTTTATGCAGAATTTAAGAAATTCAAATTTTTACACTGAATAAAACTACATTACAGTTTAGTTTAAATGGAATTAAAACAAAATTACAAGTTGCATTTGAAGTCTTTTGTTTATCATAGTGTTACAATATGATCAACAAGCTCAAGATCCTTATATTAAAGAAAGAAGCAAATAAAGTTTAAGGGAAAATATAAATTAAAAATATGAGGTCTTGCGGCACATGGGTGACCTAGTCAGTTGAGCATCTCTCCCTCCCTCTGCCCACCCATCTCCCACTTGCATGCTCTAAAATTAAAAAAATAATAAATAAATTAAAAATAAAAAATATGAGGCTTTATTAAACCCTCTGAAAGTACAGGGAGAAATAACAGTCCCCTCCTTACCCTTAGAGCATTTACTTTAGAAAAATTATAACTGTAAATACTTTTTCTTTCTTTCAAATGTATCACACATTTGAAATGCATCACATACCCACACACCCACACATACTTTAAAAAAACAAATAGGCCAGGGAGCCTGGGTGCTCAGTAGGTTAAGTGTCCAACTTCGGCTCAGGTCATGATTTCACAGGCTGTGGGTTCAAGTCCCACGTCAGGCTCTGTGCTGACAGCTTGGCGCCTAGAACCTACTCTGGATTCTGTGTCTCCATCTTTCTTTGACACTGCCCCATTCATGCTTTGTCTCTCTCTCAAAAAGAAAAAAAAAAATTAAAGAAATTAAAAAATTAAAAAAAAGAAAAACAAATAGACCTTGTTTTGGTCAGCTTTATGACCTAGGATGTCTTTCTCAAGAGAGACAGCAACACTATCTTCCATTTTCCTGTGGAGGGATAGGAGCCTAACCTGGGTGGGTGCCTTGCTCCAAGATGCATAGCTACCTCCTATCACAAAGATGTGAGACATGTTTCTCCTTTCGGTAAGGCCAATTAGCTAACACAAATGGTCTACCCAACTAACAAAGTTAAATGAACTATGTGCATAAGGTGTCAAGCCTCTTACTTACGAACTAGTTAATTCTAACTTGAAAACATGTATGTAGTTAAATTTTACCCATTTAGCTATATATGGGATGAGATTTCTTTCCATCTTTGCAATCTCTCAGTGGATTGCCTCTAATGTACACCACACGCTGGTTAAATGCTTATTTAAAAATAAAAGTGTTTTCCTTCTCTGCTATTTTTGTAAGGAGGATGTCTGGGTTGGGAGAAGATTTTGTTTCTAGTTATTATTCCTCAACAGAGATCATAACCTAAAAATCTAATTTAGCTATAAGAAGCACTAAATTTATTTAAATAAATAAATACATATTTATGGGATATATCCGGCATTCTAGGATATAATAATAATTTGATAATGACTGTAAACACCAGAATCCAGATCCCCCAAATGACCAACTTTCTCAATTTTTAAAAAATTTTTAATGTTTTATTTTTGAAAGAAAGAGACAGACAGATCTGAAGCAGGCTTCAGCCTCTGAGCAGTCAGCAGAGAGCCTGATGCAGGGCACAAACAAATGAACTGCGAAATCATGACCTGAGCTGAAGTCTGATGTTTAACTAACTGCACTGTCCAGGTGCCCCTGGTACCTTCTCAATGTTAACTCTCCATAAAACTAATCCCAAAGCCATTCATGCCTGAAACAGGTCCCAAACTACTACACTGAGCAAGAATGACTGCACAATCAAGACTACTCTAGAAACACAGGACAAAAGGAGAGAATTGTGGGCGGCACAGGAAGCTTTTTCCTGACAGCCCAGTAAGAGATCTTGTAAGTTCAGGTCTGCTCTACCCCAACATATCCCAATGTTTGTGCAGTCATCAGCTGGATCTCTGCATGTTGCTCTTAAGGAATTAGGGTTTGGTAAATGGACATAAATACTGATCATCTGACAACCAGAATTGTTGTAATGAAGTCCTTTTTGTCTCTGAACCAGGAAACTCCTGTCTTCTGAAGACAGACATTAGCATAAAACTGCAGTAAGCTAATGTATTAGCTTGTAAGTAAGGTAAGACCTCAAATACTGAAGAGTTCTTGACATGCTATTGTTTAATTTTTAATTACCTCCCAAATTCCAGCAACTACAAACACTTCCAGTCATTGTTTCTACATCTGTACTACTGAACTTTTAAAATCTCTAATCTTTTGGGGTACCTAGGTGGTTCAGTCGGTTGAGTATCTGACTCTTGATCTTGGCTCAGGTCATGATCGCAAGGTCATGAGACTGAGTCCTGCGTCAGCATGAAGCCTGCTTGAGATTCTCTCTCTCCCTTTCTCTCTGCTCCTCCCTCACTTGCACACACACTTTCAAAATTAATAAACTTAATTTTTTTTCTTCCCACAAATGGCAACTCAAATAGGTTTGTCCATTAAACCCAAAGGAAGAAAACAGTAGTTCTCAAAGTATAATTTCAGGACCAAAAGTATCAGCAACACTTAAGAAATGTACATTCCTAGGAACCACCCAGAACTTACTGAATCAGACACTCTGGGAGTGGGCCCAACCATCTGTGTTTTAACAAACCCGCCAAGTGATTCTGACGGAAGCTAAAGATGAAGAACCAGTGAGGTAGAAGAAAGGTCACCTCCTTTTTTTTTTTTCTGGATTAGTGATCAGGGTAATTGTAGTCATTTAGTTGTTGACTAGCTCTCTCCTATTCCAAAGAGAGATAAATAATATTGCTTTACATTTCTGCAAATAGCTTATTAAAAGGCAGCTGGATTCTCAATCCTCTGCATTTAATATAGTGCAATCACTTATTACTCTGGTTGAAGTATATTAAAAACTATTTTCACATAATTATGTAATTATTAGAAAAGGGAAGAGCAATTTAACAGCACTCACAGATAATTATGGAGAGCCTTCTTTAATCTATACCAAAATTAAAAATAAAGAGTAGCTTTGGGGTGCCTGGGTGGCTTGGTTGGTTAAGGGTCTGACTTCGACTCAGGTCATGATCTCACCATTCGTGGGTTCGAGCCCTGCATCAGGCTCTGAGCTGACAGCTTGGAGCCTGGAGCCTGCTTCAGATTCTGTGTGTGTGTGTGTGTGTCTCTCTCTCTGTCCTTACCCTGCTCATGCTCTTTCTCTCTCAAAAATAATAAAACATTAAAAATACGTTTAAAAATAAATAAATAAAAAGGGCAGTTTAAAGACTGGTTATAATGCATTTCTATGAACTTTTCAGACTTTGATATCATTTGTCTATCTTGTACTTGGATGAATATTTTATCCATGTCTGATTTGAAAATTAGTTCACTGAGCTGTGCAGAACTGAATATTGATATATTTTCAATACCAAATAATAACATAACAAGAATATATATTATCTATATCATATGTATATATTTAATCATCTTTTTAATATTACCCATAATCATCAGAAAAGACTTTAACTCTTGGGAGAGCTTGATATCTCTCAGTGCTATATCCAGATACGGTTTTTAAATTTCAAAAAAATATTTTTTGCTTAAAAACTCTAATTTTATTATTGGCAACAAACACTGTTAGCTGTTTTCTTTGAAATCACAGACTAACTCTGCCAAATTCCCAAGTAGGACTAACCACAATTTCTTTCAAGTATAAATTGTATTCCAGGAAAAGAGCAACTAGTTCAGTTCACAACTTAATCATACAACTTTTTATCCTCAAGGTAACCAATGTGGTTTGGAATATGGCAGAGTACTTTGGGTATACTTCATATTTGGTTACACAGCATATTGAAGAGGTGTCTACCTAATGGTTAAGATTTAATAATGATTTTTACAACTTGAGCATTTTTTTTATCATAAGTGCATAGCAGTGAAGGATATCATGATTATTAGTACAATTTAGTGCTATTGACATGATTCAGTATTTTGACCTATTATTATTTTGGTTCTGTAATAACAAATGACAACACAATTAAAAAGGCAAACAACACCTTAGTAGATTAGGAAAATGGTCTCAGAGACACCTAGGGTCCATGGGTCACTCCTAGAATTGCTGGTTTAATGTCTTTCTCGTGTACTGAACCATAAGCTATGAAAAAAAGAGAGCTTTGGTGTTTTTCCCCATGATATCCTCCAAGCTTTCTCCTACATTTAGTGCATGGCAAGAGTGCAATATACATATTCTCAGGCAGGCAGGCAGGCAGGCAGGAAATACACCATGAAGAAAATATTAGAAAACATAACAGCATTTCCATGAACTGTGGAAAGGGAGAATTCTGTTAGAGACTGGAAAAAATAAAGGAAAAGTATGGTGGGAGCCTGTGATTGATCATTAAAACAGGTTCTCACCTATTGTTAATAGGAGTAGTGGCAGGAACATGGCAGCTAAAGACTGTATTTTCCACCCTCACTTGCTACTAGGTGTAAACCACATCCCACATTGCTCATCAAAGCAAATGATTTGTGGAAAAGAAGGAATGCAAACTTGGACTCTCTCCCCTTGTCCTTTGTATAAGCCAGACATTAGGTGTGCCTATACTCTTCTTCTAAGCCAATACATTAAGACAATGCCCAGGAGATGCTGGGGCAATGAGAAGGCAGAAACTTGGGTCCCCTCTATAGGCTGTTTACTTATTTAGTTAGTTAGTTAATTTTAGAGAGAGAGCACATGAGCTGGGGAGAGAAAAATCTCAACCAGGTTCCACGCTCAGCACAGAGCATCACATGGGGTTCAATCCCATGACCCTGGGATCATTATCTGAGCTGAAATCAAGAGTTGGACACTCAACCAACTGCGCTACCTAGGTAGCACTATGCTGATAAATGTTTTTAAAGTTGTCTAGCTTAAATATATAAGCAAATATATAAACATATAGATATAGGAACAAAGAAGTCCCCAAACCTATGAACATTTTTTTTTAAATCACAATAAAGTGGAAAGGCAAAGTACTGAATAGGGAGAGCAATCAATAATTAGTAAGTAGCAAAGTACAGGTTTAATGCATAATAAATTAGCTTTAACTGACCAAAAAAAAAAAAAAAAGACAACTTATAGAGGAAAACAAACATATATAGTATTCTTAAGTTGTAAATATATATTCATGCAAAAAATTACATTAAAAGAAATATATCGAAAAGTTTATATCCGAGTAAGGCAATTTTATTATGCAAATACTTCTGTTAATTTCTACATTTTTATGTTGTACATAATAACACTGACTCAGAGTTATGCACTTTACTTAGAAAAACCTTGGGTCATATCTCTCATGATTAAATATGAATAAAATTATCTTTTAAAATCTCATTTTCTTCAACCCACATCCCTGTATCATCACTCATGCATATAAGTCTCACATTCTAATCACAGCAAATTATGTTTCCTATCAAAACTTTCATGATCATCCCTACCTCCCCCTACTTTATCCTAAATGGAGCCCTTTATCAACATGGACACTAAGAAGGCCCACACTATGTTTAGGTGGGGGAGCATCTGAGGCTGTGCCTTTCCAACCAAGGTACTTCCAATTTTCAGGAAATGTGAAAACTACATTGACAAACACCGGGTCTACCACATGGCCCATCAGGGCAGGTAGGATGACTACAGCCCTACACAGACTCAGGTGAGAGATTATGAGGCCCACAGTGAGAGACAGCTCAAGCAGGCAGGCTCTATGCAAGCCATCAATGATGGCACCAGACACTTGGACTGTGATGCCAGGACCATCTAGGTAAGAGCCATCATGTTCATGACTAGAAGAGGCAGAACACAGTACATCTAAGGGACTACTTGGTCCCTGTTACAATAAATTGTTACTCTGCCCTTTCTTCCCACTCACACACCGATCCCTGCACCAATTATGGGTATCAGCCAGGAAGGGAGGATGGCAAGTGATAAAACATTTTCATCTGAAAACTATAGGGACTGTTTACTCAGTCATAAAAAAGAATGAAATCTTGCCATCCGCCAACATGAATGTACCTAGAGAGTTTATGCTAAGTGAAATAAGACAGAAAAAGACAAATACCGTACAATTTCACTTATATGTGAAACCTAAGAAACAAAACAAACAACAAAAACAAACAGACTCATAAATACAAGAACAAACTGGTGGTTTCTAGAAGAGGTGTCTGTATTTGTATGGGGCGGCAGGGAGTGATGTACAAAACAGGTGAAGGGGATTAAGCAGTATAAACTTCCAGTTACTGAATTAGTAAGTCGTGGAAATGAAAAGTACAGCATAAGAAATGAAAAGTACAAAAGTTCTGGCATACTAGAACATTGTATGATGACAGATGGGGTCCACACTTTCGTGATGAGCACTGAGTAATGTATAGAATTGTCAAATCAATGTTATACATCTCAAGCTAATTTAACACTGTATATTAATAACTTCAATAAAAAAATGGGCTGTTTAAATAATCAAATTGGACTAAGGCTTAAGCAACATTGAACAGTTTTGTAATTTTCTCTACGAATCAGCAGGTAGGGATTTAGCAGGAGGCAGGTTGATTTTAGACTTAAGCTAAAACAAAAATGGTATCCCAAACATCTCCACGGTCTGCTCTGAGAAATTATCAAAAGGGACTCAGAAGAGCATGTGTTACACACGTGATGTGATCTAACATCATTCTCTCACCACTTTAAAAATTTTCCTCTAGAAAGTAATCCAATCCATATACTACCATTCTACTTTTCTATTTTCACCAGCTCAGATGAAGTCATTTCTGTGACACCATGCTTTTGGTGGAATGGAAATAGAACAGAAAAACCCACCACAGTTATATGGTCAATTAATCTTCAACAAAGGAGAATGAATGGGAAACAATGGGAAAAATGATGATATCTTCATCAAATGGTATTGGGAAAATTGAACAACCATGGCAAAAGAATGAAACTAAACTACTTTGCTTCACCATACACAAAAATAAATTCAAAATGGACTGAAGACCTAAGTGTGAGACCTGATAACCTAAAAACCCTTGAAGACAGTGAAGATGGCACAGATATTAATCTGTGACATAGGCCATACAACATTTTTCTACATAGGTCTCCTAAGGCAAGGGAAATGAAAGCAAAATAAACTGCTAGGACTACACCAAGATAAAGTTTCTACACAGCAAAGAAAACTAGCAACTAAACCAAAAGGTAATCTACTGAGGAGATATTTGCAAATAACACATTTGATGGTAAAGAGTTAGTATCCAAAATATATAAAGAACTTACACAACTCAATACCCAGAAAACTAGTAATCCAACTAGAAAATGGGCAGAAGACATGAACAGATATTTCTTCAAAGAAGATATCCAGACAGCCAACAGACCACATCAAGATGCTCCATATCAATCATCATCACAGAAATGCAAATCAAAACTACCATGAGATATCACCTCACATGTGTCAGAATGGCCAAAATAAAAAGAAAAACAAGTGGGGTGTGGATATGAATAACAAGGGAACTTTGTGCACAGTTGGTGGGAATGTAAACTGGTACAGCCACTGTAGAAAACAGTATGGAGATTTCCTCAGAAAATAAAAATAGAACTACCCTATCTATTATCCATGAAACACACTACTAGGTATTTCACACTACAAGGTATTTATACAAAAAAATACAAAAACACCAATTCAAAAGTATACATGCACCCCTATGTTTACTTGCAGCATTATTTACAATAACCAAATATGCAGCAACCCAAATGTCCAAGAATAGATGAATGGATAAAGAAGTGGTGGGGTGGGGTGGGATGCAGTATTATTCGGCCATAGAGAAGAATGAAATCTTGCTATCAGCAACATCATGGATGGAGCTAGAGAATATAATACTAAGTGAAATAAATCAGTGGAAGAAAGACAAATACCATATGATTTCATTCATATGTGGAATTTAAGAAACAAAAGAAATGAGCAAAGAAAGACACACACACACACACCAAACCAAGGAACAGGCTCTTAACTACAAAGAACAAACTGATAGTTACCAAAGGACGTTCGGGGGGGGGGGGGGGGGGGGGGGGGTGATGGAGGATAAAGGAGATGGGGATTGAAGAATAGTACACTTATCATTATGAAAAAATAAAATAGGCAAATCATCTCTATGTGACACCATGCTTTTGGCATGTAACATGTAGCTTAAAGTTTTCAACAAAATTCTGGTTCAGGCAAAAGAAATGATTTAAACAAGAGAAAGAATGCCACCTCTCTTTCACACAGTAGTACAAGTAAGCAGTCTGGAGCTCAAGATCAGTGTGACACTGTTAAGGACCCAAGTGCCTTTTACCTTATTGCTCTGCCATCTTCCCATTATGGCTTGCAACTCAAGTGCAGGTATCTGTTTGTGATTCCACCTATACATGAACCTTGCAGACAGTGGGAGGGAGAAAAAGTAAGGAAGTGGAGGAAATGTTTTCTCCTTTTAAGTGTCTAACCATCATTTCCACTCACGTCACCAGAAGCAGAACCTAGCCTCCTGGCCTAACTTGGCTCCCAGTCACTAGGTGTGTAGCTATTTGCCTAGAAAATAAATACTGAGGGACAGTGGACACTGGAGGATAACAAGTCGTCTCTGCGTGCTGTGCTCCTTAAACCTATACTTTTCTTTCCTTTACTCTGTTTATCTTTTAAGAAACCTTTAACAACTAAACATTATGGGGCCGCCTGGGTGGCTCAGTCAGTTAAGCATCCGACTTCAGCTCAGGTCATGATCTCACAGTTTGTGTGTTCGAGCCCCATGTTGGGCTCTGTGCTGACAGCTCAGAGCCTGGAGCCTGCTTCAGATTCTGTGTCTCCCTCAGTCTCTGCCTTTCATCTGCTCGTTTTCTCTCTCTCAAAATAAATAACGAGAAAAAGTTAAAAAAAATTAAATACCGGGGTGCCTGGGTGGCTCAGTCGGTTAGGCCTCCGATTTCGGCTCAGGTCATGATCTCACGGTTCGTGGGTTCGAGCCCCGCGTCGGGCTCTGTGCTGACGGCTGGCTCAGAGCCTAGAGCCTGCTTCCAATTCTGTATCTCCCTCTCTCTCTGACCCTCCCCTACTCACGCTGCCTCTCTCTCTCTCTCAGAAATAAATTTTAAAAAATAACATTAAAAAAAATTAAATACTATGTCAATCAACATATACAAAATAGAAGCTGGGTTTGGGTTGTTTTTCTTTGTTTTGGTTTCCTTCTGAAAACTAAATTGGATGCCTCAGAAGGACCCAAGAAAGGAAGCTCTAATCAAGGCTATTAAATTAGGGAAGTGTGAGACTCTGTTATATACAGAGAGGAAAACATTTTTTAAATCTAGTAGAATTCTTCACTCAGATTCCTTTGTAGGTTATCTTTAAATTCTTACCTGAAAGAAACAAACTGAAAATAAGGGGTCCATTTCGGATATGCAAAAGAGACAACTCTGAACTGTAATCAGCGAATCCCTCAATTTTTCACCACTATGATGTTAGCTGTGGGTTTTTCATACAATCCCACATGAAAAGATTGCTGGATAAAAGTATACTTACATATTTTTAACTAAAAGTAAATGCTCAAGGTATGTTTGCATACCTTTTTTTAAAGAATTTCCTCTTAAGACAGGTAGTTTATTTATTTCAGAGAGACAGACAGACAGACAGCACGAGAAGGGGAGGGTCAGAGAGGGAGACACAGAATCCAAAGACAGGCTCCAGGCTCTGAGCTGGCTGTCAGCACAGAGCCTGACGCGGGGCTCAAACCCACGAACCGTGAGATCATGACCTGAGCCAAAGTCGGACACTCAACTGACGGAGCCACCCAGGCACCCCAAGACAGGTAGTTTTTGACAGATAAATTCTAATCCCATCAGTGCAGAGGAAATTTCCTCATGCATATGAACATGTTCACAACTTAATTACCTCAGTCTCCTAATGCAAATGTATTGTTGTGGCATTCTTGGCAAAAGGATTTGAACCCAAGTGTCTTCTGGTTTCTCCTCTTGTACATGCCTGCAACTAGTTTCTAGCCCTGTAAATCTTCAAAATAATCTAATCCACACCACCAGAATTCTCCTATCTTGGTATCAACAACACTATTAGACAATCAAGTCAAAGTTAAGTACGACAAAGGTTCTGATTCTAGAAAGTTGTATCCAGAATAGAAGTAGACAGTCAAGGAAATAAACAATCAAAATATTTTCTCTCATATATGAAGTACACTCTATATGGAAGGCTCGATGCCAGACACTGAGGACAGAGTGAATGGAAATAAGAGCAGTGGTCCCTGGTTTCGTGAGGGGGGGAAGTAAGTGGCAGAAACATTACAAACCGTGTGGTAAGGAAAGGCTACTTAGAGGAAATGATTAATACACACAGTTCACTTAAAATATCAACACCTGCTACAAATGTATCTTAGCAAATCAATGTATCTGATAATTCATTGGAAGAACTAAATTAATAGAAAGAGAATGACAGTAGAAAGTTAAAGAAAAGTTAATACAAATAAGATATGTACAAGTACATATAATTCCAAAACAGAAGAACTATAACCTATTCTACTTTTCCATTGCTCCACTAATGTCTGAAATAGTCTTTTTAACCACTCCTCTAGAAAGGACACTGATAAATGAGATGATGTCCAGAGAGGTGGCATACAGGTGTATGAACTGCTTCATTCTAAGAAAGGCAAAAGAAGTTAGAAGAAAAACATCAGGGAAAAGATGTCTGATAAACAGCTGAGGAGCCCTCATGCAGAAAGAGAAGTTACAGTGTGTGACACTCAAGAAGGCCGAATTAAGATCAATAACAGAAATCACAGAAGCAAACTTGGCTCAGTACAAGTAATAATCTATTAATAATCTGATGCCAGAATCCATAAAACAACATCGTCTGTCAAAATTTGTATTCTTCCATTTTCTATCATAGAAGCCATATACACAGTTTTGCTAGATGTCACTTTACAGCAGATATAAATTTAAAACAGGCCAACGTACTCCACATTTCCCACATAGTTAACAATACTGTATTGTGCACTTAATATTTTGTTAAGAGGGCCAATCTCATGGTAGGTGTTCTTATCAGAATTAAAGGAGGCAGTGGAGGGAGGAAGGAAGGAAATGGGGCACAACAGAACCCTGAATTACATCGCTGAAATCATTAAAATTATTTGTATCATCCTGACTCATGCAGTTGTGTTAAAACATAGGTTTCATATAAACAACATTAATAAAAGACTCGGTTGAGTTCATACATTCTGGCCATACCCAGTTACTGTACAGGGTCAAAGTTCCATGGAGATCAATAAAAGACAAGGCTCTGCTGCTTTTTCTCATCAGCTATCTCTCCCGAACAAAAGCAAGTCTAACCATGATAAATGATGGGGCAGCTGTAACTAAATCCCTCCACGTCTTCATGCACACTGACACACAGAGACCTCAATCTTATAAAGAAGAAAGCAGGCAATAATTCTTGCATAAATATCCCCAAGATTAATTTTTTACAAGGAAACAGGCAATTTTTTTTATTCAAAAATGAGGATAAATAATGCACCCAATCACTGCTTCTGACATGACAAAATAGGTTCACAAGCACTGGAATGCTAATCAGAAAGGTCTATAAAAGCAAAAAGGCTTAACACTGTAAGTTATTTAAGTGTTATCCGAGAAACTGTAAGAGAAAAAAATTATTTGATCCCAACTTGAGAATATTTTAGTTTTCAGTTGAACCAGTTGCTCTAGGGCTACAGAATCATGATCAGTAAACTTCTTGAATGAAAACTGGATTTTTTTTTTTCAAGTTGTTTCTACTAAACTCTATTAACACTTGGTGTAAGATGCACTGATACCATGGCGTTAAATGTGAAAAATATGTATCTTCGAATGAATGAGATATGGTATGTCCCTTGTTTCATCCTCACTAGGGGATCTAAATACCAGGTTAGGGCTTTTGTTTGGGACTTGGTATACTTAAGTATGAAGAATTAAAAACTGTGGAAAAATTACTCAGTATCAACAGTCATCTGG
The DNA here is from genome assembly GCF_003009895.1 of Hyaena hyaena. Lineage (NCBI taxonomy): Eukaryota > Metazoa > Chordata > Mammalia > Carnivora > Hyaenidae > Hyaena > Hyaena hyaena. Next base: position 128,044 of record NW_024081048.1, on the reverse strand, counting down.
AAAATGCAAATCAAGATCACAATAAAATGCTACATCTCACTAGAATGGCTAGAATCAAAAAGTTAAGATCCTAACGAGTGTTGGGGAGGATGTAGAGAAATAACTCTTATATGCTAGTGGTGGGAATATAAAATGGGACAGCCATGTTGGAAAATACTCGACAGTTCTTCAAAACGTGAAACAAAGAGTTGTCATTAGATTCAACATTTCTATCCCTAAATATATACCAACATTTCTATCCCTAAATATATACCCAAGAGAAATGAAACATAAACCCACAAAAATCTGTACTTAAATGTTCATAGCAGCATTCTTCTTCTTCTTCTTTTTTTTTTTTTTTTAAAGAAAGAGCAGATGAGGAGAGAGAGAAAGAGAGGAAGAATTTTAAGCAGGCTCTTCACCCAGAGCGGAGCCCAAGGTGGGGGATCTCCTAAGAGCGAGTGAGATCATGACCTAAGCCAAAATCAAGAATTGGACCCTTAACTGACTAAGCCACTCAGGCGCCCCCTAGCACCATTATTCTTAGTATCATTATCATTACTCTTAGTATTACCATCAACTGATGAACAAATAAACAAAATGTGACATATCCATATACGCAAACAATGGGTATTACTCCACCATAAAAAGAAATGAAGTACTGATAGAGGTTACAACATGGATGAACCTTATAAACATTATTCTGAGTGAAAGGGCTCAAAACACAGAAACAACATATTACATGATTCCATTTACATGAGATGTTCAAAAATGTCAAATCTAGAGACAAAAAGTAGATTAGTGGTTGCTTAAGACCTGGGGGTAGGGTGGGGTTCACGGGAAATGGAAGATTATTGCTAAAGGATATGAGTTTTCTTTTGGGGTAATAAAACTGTTCTTTTTTTTTAATTTTTAATATTTATTTATTTTTGAGAGAGATAGAGCATGAGAAAGAGAGGGCAGAGAGGGAGAAAGACACTGAATCTGAAACAGGCTCCAGGCCCTGAGCTGTCCAGAAAGAGCCCAACACCGGGCTCAGACCCATGAACCATGAGATCATGACCCTGAGCTGAAGTTGGATGCTCAAGTGACTGAGCCACCCAGGCGCCCCAGTAAAAAATGTCCTAGAACTGAGTATGGCAGCACTACACTGTGAATATACTAAAAATCACGGACTCATACACTTTAAATGGGCAAATTTTGTGCTTGGTGAATTATACCTCAATGAAGATGTTTTTTTAAAAGTTAATAAGAAGCGCCTGGGTGTTCAGCTACATAAGTGCCCGACTGTTGATTTCAAGCTCAAGTCATGACCTTATGAACAGTGAGATCAAGCACAGAGCCTCCTTGGGATTCTCCCTCTCCCCCCCCCCCACCTCCCCAATTGTAGTTGCTCTTACTGCCTCTCTCTCTCTCTCAAAATAAACTTTTAAAAATAAATATTAACAAAAATTTTCTAAAATCATCAACAGGTAAGTTACTTAAGAATAGTATTTTAAAAACCTGATTACAGATACTCCATTTACCTCCTTTCCACAAAAATTTCCACAAACCTTCACGAACACTTGGTTCTTTGCTCAGTAAGATTAAACCTTTTCTAAAGAGAACCCTTCATTCTACCCCCTCTTCTCTGTTACTGTGTAGCATTTCTGACAGCACAGTTTGCTGACAGACTAGTGATTTTATCCAAAGCTTAAAGTCCAAAGACTTTATACATAAGCAGATAGGTGGTGTTTGATATGAGAGAATGATGTAGTTCTAATACTTTAGTATGATTCTAGTACTAGCAAAATATTCACATAGGAGGAAATTTTAGCCTGTAGACCTACGAAAGTTAAAAGCTTTTAAGACAATCATTTTAAAGTTACAAATTTTAAAGTTTTGTTTTATTAAAAAGAACAAGAAGGGCTCCTAGAGAAGGAAGTGACCTGAAAAAGTCACCCAGGGGCCAAATGTTGGACATAGAATCTTCCTGAAATTATTATCTCTAAACTCATGATTCTTGCTCTCTATTTTAAATCCAACAAAAAATAATATACCTTTTAAAATTCTGACAAATAAATAATGAAAATAAAAATAATCAGGGAAAGCAGCACAGAAAAAGGGTAAGAAAATTATTATGTAAAAGAGATAAGATGAAACCATTAAGGATAGAATAAGTAACGAAGAAAGAAACAAAAAACAAAGTAGAAGAACTGGCAAGAGGAAATACACAAACTCTGTGATCATAAACACATAATCTCAATGATCACCTAAAAAAGTGATAAAATATTTTTAGCCAAACCGGTATAGTAAATTTTAGGAAACAGTGTGGAGGTTTGAGTATGCTCACATACTATTACTGAGGATAGAACTGTTACAGCCTTTCAGAAAGCAATAGAAATGTATTTTTTAAAACTTTTAAAAACAGCCTAAATCCAAACATTATGCTCCTTTCAAAATATGTGTCTGAAACACAATTATGCATTTTAACAATACAAAGAATACCGTCAACCTAAATGTCTTTATATAAAGCATTAGAAATGTGATTTTTTGGGGGGCGCCTGGGTGGTTCAGTCATTAAGCATCTGACATCAGCTCAGGTCATGATCTCACAGTTGGGGAGTTCAAATTCCACATGTGGAGTGAGTTCCACATGGTCAGTCCCACACTGGGTGAAGACAAACCCCACTCTGGGTGAAGACAAACCCCACTTTGGGTGACGACGAGCACCCCTTGGGTTAAAAGCCCCGGCTAAACCCTGCTTCTCTCTCTCTCCCTCTCTTTCCCTCTCTCTCTCTCTCTGCTCCTCACTCACTTGCACACTCTCTAAAAATATAAAAATAAAAAAATAAAATTTTAATGTGATGTTTTTAACATGGACCAACACAGAAAAATGTACAGAATACATTATCTGGGGGAAAAAAGCAGGTTACAAAGTATATGAATAGATAAAATATATATGAATATGCACATATGTAATCAATATCTAAAAAGATAAATAATACTTGTTACCTTGTGAGGCTAAGATTTTTTTTTTCCTTTCATAGTTTATTGTCAAGTTCATTTCCATATAACACCGGTGCTTATCCCAACAAGCTCCCTCCTCCACACCCATCACCACTCTTCCCCTCTCCCCAACCCCCATCAGCCCTCAGTTTGTTCTCAGCATTCAAGAGTCTCTCATGGTTTGCCTCCCTCCCTCTCCCCCACTATTTTTTCCCCTTCTCCTCCCCCATGGTCCTCTGTTCAGTTTCTCCTGTTCTACTTATAAGTGAAAACATATGATATCTGTCCTTCTCTGCCTGACTTATTTCACTCAGCATAACTCCCTCAAGGTCCATCCATGTTGCTACACATGGCCAGATTTCATTCTTTCTCATTGCCATGTAGTATTCCATTGTATAGATAAACCACATCTTCTTGATCCATTCATCAATTGATGGACACTTAGGCTCTTTCCATATTTTGGTTAGTGTTGAGAGTGCTGCTATGAACATTGGGGTACATGGGCCCCTATACATCAGCACTCCTGTATCCCTTGGGTAAATTCCTAGCAGTGCTATTGCTGAGTCACAGGGGAGTTCTACTGTTAATTTTTTGAGGAACCTCCATACTGTTTTCCAGAGGGGCTGCACCAGTTTACATTCCCACCAACAGTGTAGGAGAATGCCCACTGAGGCTAAGGTTATAAGTGTTTTTCATTTTCTGATGCCTGTTTCTTTTTGTAAATTATTTTTATAATAATCAGAGATCATCTTGTAATAGAAATAATTATCTTACAATGGAACATATTGAAATGAAGTAAATAAGAATCTAGTGGGAAGAACAAAAAGGTAAGAGATAAGAAATATGATGGTTAAGAGCACCTGGGTGGCTCAGTCGGTTAAGTATCAGGGACTCTTGATTCTGGCTCAGTCCACAATCTCACAGTTTGTGAGTTTGAGCCCCATGTCAAGCTCTGCACTGACAGCACAAAGCATGCTCTGGATTCTCTCTGTCTCAATTAATTAATTAATTTAAAAACAGGAAATACGATGATTAAAGACAAAGGTAGAAAAAGAGACAAAGCTAAAATAATTTCATAAACATGATGCCTCCTTCCCTCTCCCCCCCAAATAAATAAGTAAATAAAAACATTTAAAAACTTTTAAAAAAAGAAAGGTCATTCTTACATCAGATGTAAGGCTGGACAAGGATCAACTCCAAAAGGTCTATTAAACTATCAATGGTTCTCAGGTGATTTTAGGGTGAGGAACACTACCAGAAAAAAAGTAATCCATTAACCCACTCACTCCCATTAACCTACTCACTGGGTTACTGTTTACAATGATGCTATCTACCTCATCAGTTCTCACATGCAACATGATGCCCAGGTGATAAACACCAATGACGACAAACCGGTCACGAAACCTCTACAGAGCACATCAGCTAAAAGGAGCATCTGAAGCCTGCTTAGGCGACTGTAGCAAATCACTTAAGAATCCTGAGCATACATTCCTATAGGGCATTAAGTGTAAAAGAAGATCCATACCCACCACCAACCAATGACATTAGTAATAATGGGGGGGATATGAAACTGAAATAACTTTATAAGTATATATTATTGTCAGAATTCCCATATAGTTTGAAAGCACTAAAATTAAATTACAATATTTAGAGTGAGAAAAAACAAAATTAGAATGAAAACTGCACAGGAGTAATCATAAAGTCAACTTGGCATACTAAAATTATGCAAATATTCACGTTATTACCTGTGAGACTCCTCACTTCCAATAGTGCTCTGCACATAACCATTTATAGTCAAGCAAATGCAAAATGTATTTTTCCTACTAACCTTATGATTATTTATGTTTACAAGAAAAATTTATCAATCTACTTTGCACAAAGGAAAACAATTTAAATAGCAGCCCTTTTTTTTAATAGTTTGGAACTTCTGTTGCTCCCAATAAACCGGTTAAGACAGTATCCAATTCCACTTTCTGAAAGACTCCATTTTTGTGATCATTCTCATATCACAAGTGCTAGTTTCTTCCTATGTTTCCCATCTAAGTATGAGAGCTCCCCCAGAGGAAGGATGGATTTTCTCACTCTTACATACTCAGTGCCTAGTATAATGCCTAGTGGTAAGCAAACCTTATCTGTTTATGCCAGTGCATAAAAATAGCTACCTTTATAGTTCTTACTGTGTGACAGGCACTGTGCTAAGCATTTTGAATTAATTTTTATCATCAATCTTAAAAAGTACTGTGACATTACCAGTTCTATCATAAATGGTAAAACTGAGGCTTAATTAAAATCAAATTGCCCAAGGTTATACCACTCGTATACAAAAATCAGGAGCCAGACATTTCTTATTAATTTACCTTCTCTGTCTTTAATTCTCAATGAAATAAAATGTAATAAAGGCTAAACGAGGTTACATTGTCTTAATGGTACAGTAACTGTTACGACAATATTTTCCATATTTACTTTAATATTTTTCTTATATCTATGCCTTATGTTATTTCTAAATCAAAAACAAACAAACAAAAAACCTGGGAGATATTTCCAAATAGCATCTGTTCTTCTGGGATACATAATATGACATGCCTAAGAGTGATCCAGTTTCCAAAAAGTACTATAGTAAGAAATACCTCCAGTTATAGAATAATTTAGCTAAAATAACAAAACTAGTAATGAAATATTTGAAGGAGAAAATAAATGCATGGCATATTCAATTTAATAACACACACAAATAAAAACTGTGCCAAATCTCTAAAGATAAACTGAAAGATAAAAGACTGTCACTAAAAATAAGTATCTTATACCATTTGAATTAGTGAAACATTACATGAGGTATTTCTATTTTATATAAACATAGCTTGCTTTTTATACTGAGAATAGCAGGCTGAACTGCACAGTCACTTTTCCATTAGCAGATGCATGACGGAATGTTAACAGCACTTTAAATGACAGAAAGAAAAGAATAAAAGTGCCTCTAACACAACAGATCTCTAGATGTGAAGTCAGACTGTGAAAAGACAAAATCACTGAGCAAGAAAAGACTGGTAAAGGTCATCCAGCATTTCTGTGAGCCTTTGGGAGCACAGTAAGACTACACAATTACGGAGAAATGAAAAAGCTGTCATTTTTGGAGACTAGGGAGACAAAAATCCAACTTTCCCCTAAAATGTCCAGAGATCAACAATATTTAGAATCATAAAATTCCTACTTATACTCAATATAAATCCCTGATGAGTCCAGTTCAGCTTACATCCATCACCTTTTGTTCACTCTTTGTGGAAAGTGCAAAAACAGTTGGCTGTTAGAATACATCCTGACGTATAGAGTCTACAGCTTTCTGTTTTTGGGGGACAAATATGCCATCTTTAGCTTTTTCTCATAGGCTTTATTTTCTAACCTCTTATAAATCCTTTTCTCTGGTGCCTCTCCATTACTCTTAAAAGACCAAATGAACAAGCAGGTGGTACTCTCATGCTCTGAAATGTCAATCAGCTATTACTGATCCATTATTCTTGCTTCTCTAATTGTTGGTATCTTTGTAAAATCATAAAGTGAAAGCTGAGACATCATGGAGAATGTTAGACAAGAGATGGGCAAGGAGGGGTGGGAAAACGAGTCTGGGATCAATTTATGACAACTGTGAAGGCACCTCACTAAAAGGTAAACAATGGGGGCACCCAGGTGGCTCAGTTAAGTGTTTGACTTTGGGTCAGGTCATGATCTCGGAGTTCATGAGTTCGAGCACTGCATCCAGCTCTCTGCTGTCAGCACAAGGTCCACTTCAGATCCTCTGTCTGCCTCTCTGCCCCTCCCCCTCTCGACCTCTCCCCCTTTCAAAATAGATAAAAAATAAAAGTAAAAATAATATTAAAAGGTAAATTGTGAGCACTCAAAAATGTCACTGGCATAAGAAAGTGGCATAAATTCACTAAAAAAAAGCCAGTCCTGTTTTGTTAAATTAGAGAAAAAGCCATGACCAAACCCAAGACCTAGAATAACTTAATTTCAGCAAAGCTTTAACAATATGTCCCATAATTTACTTGTGCTCAATACAAGAATACAGAGGTACACTTTGGTTCATTTAGGTGGGCTCGAATCTAGAATCTGTTTAAAAAATGTTGATTAATTAATTACTATCAGTGTATTAATCATGTATTACAAAACCCATACGTTAATCATTAGGTGGGGAAAAAACAGAAGGAAAACTTCTATCTCTAAATATCTTAAAATTCAGAAATAATATTTTACATGTTAAAATTGATATAAGATATAGAAGTTAGCTGCAAAATGTCCCATTTCTCAAATGTGTTACTGGTTTGAGAAATAGTTACATCATGAATTTCAGTGGAACAGAATTACTGTTCCAGCGGTGAAGAGTTTATTAAACACAAAGCAGAATGATGAAGAATCTACCCTAAACAGACCATATTACTAGAGGACATCTGTAGATCAAGCAACATCTAAGTACCTACTATCATTCAATATTTTTTTTTCAATTTCTAGGAGAGAGAGAGAGAGAGAGAGACAGCGTGAGCAGGGGAGGGTCAGAGAGAGAGGGAGTCGGACTGAAACAGGCTCCAGGCTCTGAGCTGGCAGTCAGCACAGAGCCCGACGCGGGGCTCGAACCCACGAACCGCGAGATCATGACCTAAGCGTAAGTCGGACGCTTAACCGATTAAGCCACCCAGGCGCCCCAGTACCTGCTATCATTCAAACATACCTGGTTTTACAAAGGGTATGGGCCCACCCACAGAAGGGCTACTAGGATGCTAAGGTATGTACGAAGATAATTACAGAGCTAAAATTTCTTATGTTAAATAAAAAATTGACAGGTTCTAGGGTAGAGACCATTTTGTACTTCAAACATCTAAAACCCTTTCAGATGCCAGAGGGAACTGAATACAAGGACCACAGAGACAAGGAACCCAGATGTGTCAGCCTCTCCTGGGTAGTCTCATCAGCGCTGAGTCGGCCTTGAAGCTGCAGTCAGTACTTGGCCACATTCTGGAAAAGAAGCCCAGCATGGGGCGCCTGGGTGGCTCAGTCGGGTAAGCATTTGACGTCGGCTCAGGTCATGATCTTGAGATTCATGAGCTCAAGCCCCGTGCTGACGGCTCAGAGGCTGGAGCCTGCTTCGGATTCTGTGTCTCCCTCTCTCTCTACCCCTCCCCGACTCACACTCTGTGTGTGTTTCTCTCTCCCCTCCCCAAAATAAACAAAACATTTTTAAAAAATTAAAAAAAGTCCAGCTTCACATTTTTTTTTTACTTTAACAAAGATCTTATGGGAAGGCAAGGAATAAAATTTGTATCACACCATGCATACCAGAAACCTAACAATATTACCCACACACATCCATCCTTCCTCCCCTGCCTCTATTCACTGGAAGTCACTCCAACTCTCTTTCACTTCTTCTCACACAGTGTCTCAAAAACCATCCACCACGCTCAGCCACAGCAAATCCTAGTAAGTGGCTGAATAATGACCACTTACTATTTCTCCCAGCTCTTTAAAACACCTCTCCACCAACTTAGGGAGCTTTTCAAAGTTTTCATTCAACCCAAGAAGTTTCTTCCTAGGTGGACAGAGTTCCCATTGCTACTGAAATGGGAGTTCCAAGAGCAAAACCTCTTTGAAAACATGAATCTGAAGAGAATTCTGATTTTGCTTGTGCATCAACAAAGCCAACTCTGGAAGATGTAGCCTAGTTCTCCTCCTGCTGTTTCTATTAACCTTGGCATGCAGGTGTGTACCCTCAGTTTGAAAAGAGTATCTGTTTCCTGATCTATCTCACCATGAGCACAGTATCTGTTTCCTGATCTATGAGTATACTAATAATACACGGTTCCTCAGCAAGCTGCTGTAGGATTTAATAAGATATTTTAAAGATCCAGGCAAATGATCTGGCACATTAGCAGACATTCAATGACTATTAATGAAATACACTTATATTTTTAATGATCCTGTAGGAGACTGTAAAATGGAAAGCGCTGTATAAGTACCTGTTAATAAATAAAACAACTGAGCACCTTTCTAGAACTTTCAATCATGCTATACAATCCCATGGTCCATAAGGAATGTCACAGGGATAATTACAGTTCTTCGGAAAAGAGGATGGACTAGGGGACAACAAGTTTAGTCTCTGGACTAAACTTCCTATCAGGCTACGATTAAGTATATTTGGGACTGTGCAGCTCACATTCTAAGAACAAACACAGCCTGCCTTTATAAACAAGAACATTATCGACTAACTTATATTTTTAAATCTAATTTAATAAGACCCCAGAGGGGTTATATTGTAGAGCCATTTAATGAATTTCTAAAAACATGACATTTAAAGACATTCTTATTGACACAAACATAATTAAGGAGTGGAAAAGTTCACTTGCATGCCAATGATAACTAGTTGCCATTCTTAAACTCTCATTCTCTAAATCAATGTCTTCTAACAGATTTCTCTTTAATAAACAAAGCTATACTCAATTAACTTCTCAAATATTTCTCAAAATAACATGCTACTGCTGATTTAAGATCTAATTTCCTTCTCAGCATAAAAAAAAAAATCTCCAAATATATCAATATGTGCCTTCACAATGTAGCCAGTTTCTCCAATGTTCATTTACCTGCACTAGTAAAACAATACCTAACAGGTCTGAGAGAATCAAATAAGGTAATAATGTAACAGTGCTTTATAAACTGCAAAGTACTATATATGAATGAGCTTCTCACACACTGCATCCTTGGAATACTAATACTATGAAGAATACCAAGAGGTGTTCTGTGAATTCCAGGCTACATAGTATAATAAAGTATGCACTATACTTTCTTTTTGAGAATTCACAATGCACATGAGCATACTAAACACTCAAAAATGTCCTACATTTAAACATCTGTTAACCTTTTTAAGAAATATTCTTTTTTTAAAGTTTATCTATTTTATTTTGTGAGAGAGAGAGGCAAAAAGAGAAGGACAGAGGGAGTCCCTAGCAGGTTCCACACTGTCAGCATGGAGCCCAATGCAGGGCTCGAACTCATGAACCCTGAGATTATGACCTGATCTGAAACCAAGAATCGGACACTTAACATACTGAGCCACCCAGGTGCCCCAAAAGTCTGTTAACTTAAACTCAGTACTGTTTAGATGTGGTAAGCCAGTTTACCCTATTTATGGAAATTCAGTGTTCTGGAGAAAACTGGAAGATACCATCCTATACAACATCAACTATTAGATATCAAAATAATTTTTTCTGAAAAAATATTAGTAAACGGAAAGAGTATTAAAAATGTTCTCCCTGCCTTCCTTAGGAAACACTGAAGTGGTTTTACCAATATCCTCTTTAAGAGGTTTTCACAATGTTTTCAAGAATATAATGTGTTATAACAATTCAAGGTAATATTCTTCTTCTTCAAAGTATTAACTGGTAAAATCACTCCAGATAACACATTGACAAATAACGTGAAATGAAGCTGAATAAGTTGCAAATGAATATCACAGGTATCCACTCTAAAATAAAAATCTTTGAAGGCAACAACCAAAAGGGGCTGGAAGCTGTCTGATAAGTTTCCAAACTAACTTTTATATAGTTGCTCCTGGACACTTAATTATTCCATGATGAGAATACCAGAATACATCCTCCTTAAATGCAAACCACCTTCCTAAAATACAAAATTGAGCACAGATCTTATAAAATAACAGATTTCCTTCAACAAATAAAAATTCTTTAAAAAATCACCTGGTTCTTTCCTCCCATTTTTCTTATAACTAAATTGAGGTCTAGAGAACTACAGAGAAACTGGGCTCTGTGAACTCATGTTTTCATCTACACTCTGCTGACTGTCACATGCTCTCACATCATGTGCAAACAGTTCTAATATTATTCCCCACATTTTCAAGAAAAATGGTCTCCAGTGAGCTAATCTAACCTAAAGAGAGGCTACCTATATATTATACAACAGTCACTTGTTGGAGTAATGGTGGAATCATTTAAGAGAGAAACTCTCATATTCCAGAGAGGCTTGCAAAGAACGGAACGGACATGCAACAGAGCTGTCTCTAAGCACAGATTTAAGAGGCAAAGTAACAGGAGGGATTTACTTATTTACTGACCGTTAATGAGTGATCCAACCAACTCAGGGAGGTCAACATTAACTAGCAAGCAATGAACATCTAGCATATGCCAAGCACTTGACACATATCTAATACTCATAACAATCCCTATAAGACAGATGTTTTCTGCCAATTCACAGATGAGGAGATTGAGCTCCCCAGAAATTTAGAAATGTACACATGGTCACGTGCCCAAGTTAAAGTGCTTAAGTAAAGATTCACACTCAATTCTGCTTGCCTGAAGACTGGGATATTTTAGAATAGAAAACTAAAATGGAGAAAACCTACCTGGATACAGTACAACCAAAGATTCTTGGCCATCCAAGCAGGAAACAAACATATTTCAAAATACCAACAGTTTGCCGAAAATGAAAACAACAAATAGAAATGTCTCAAGTGTCTGTGATGAACCATCCACTGAAGGGGTTAACTGAACTTGAGCTACTGTCCTCTAGGAGTTAGACTTTTCTAGACACTACAAGACACTATTTCAAAAGCAACAGAGGAGTGAGGAGAAATCAAGTCACACGGTCTGGCTCAAACACAAAGGAGACCAGACTCAGAGCTACGGTGTCACTCAGCCAAGCCATCTAGATTTGAGCCAGAATAGAGCACAAGGGCACTGTAATTAATGAGCAAGTAAAACCTAAAAAGAACTATTTCATAAATGAGTCTATGGGACTGTGACAGCAAAAGGCACCAGCAGCTGTGGCCCAGGACAGTACTCTCAACTTGACCCCCTAGAGACATGCTGAGGCCACAAGACAGACACAGCAAGCTCAAGCCTGGGCACCAATAGTCCAAGCATGTCTGGGATGAGTAGTATGCAGTGGCAGAAGCCAGGCCATCTCCAACCTCAACGGCTTGCCAAGATCTCCCTACTGTGAGTCACAGCAAGAGGGGAAAAACGGCCAGAGTCCATGAGGAAGCCAAGAGCAAAGACAAGGCTGAAAGAGTCTCCCTGACAAATCCCAGGATGGACTGGGAAGAATCCGAAAGGGATGGATTTCTGAGGCTGGCAAGATTAGCTTGGTGCATATTGACAAAATAGATTTCACCACCGGCAATGTGACATTTTATTTAAAGGTCATTCTCTGGCAAAGAAAAACTTAGTGTTTAGAAACACTGTTAAATATTAGCAGACTGATAAGCATATAAACTCCTCATTAAGAGTTTCGAATTAGATATAAATTATTTCATTTCAGTACTCAATGCTCTCCTTCAGAGTAAGCAGCTTTTGGGGTTTGTTTGTTTTTTTTTTTTTTTTAGTGATTTCAGTAGGTGCATAAAATTTACTCAAATACTTAACAGTCTAGGATTACCCTACAACTTGAGTTTCTCTTCAGGGAACGCTTTATGTTTTCAACTGAAATAAATATCTCTTTCAGTTCTGAGTAAAGGAGATGTTCCACAGTGTGTGCTGGTTATTCAAATGTTTGATACCTTAAAAGAAATTACAACTTGATTAATTCTCAAGAAGTTCTCCAGAGTTATCTTTACCTGCTCTGTCATTTACCTATGAGCCATTATAACCTACGATAATTTCATTCAGGAGTTTGAGATGGACATACATGGCAAGGAAAACATGAAAACAATGTATATTTGATTTTCTAAAACAAATCACTATGGATTTAATGGAATTCTAGAAAGCCAAATTAATTCAACACTGTGCTTAGGTTATCCATTCTATTTTCCCCTAAAATAAGTAAGATAGTTGAGTTTCCAGAAAAGTATTAAGAAGCAATTTTTAGATAAACGTGTAATCCTTGATGACTGATATTTACTAGCAAAAAAATAAAAATAAAAAATAAAACCATTGGCGGGATCATCAATAGCACTGAATGAAGGTTTAGTGATTACATAATATAAGGAACCTTAGAATTTTAATGCTTTTCAGGCTTCACAGTAATTTAGGTGAAGAGTTTTAATCTTTATTTCAATATAAACCTTTTTCTTCTAGTGTAGACTTTCACTTAAGTCCAATTTCCTATTTCCCCCGGTTGGATCCATTCAAACCATAACAGTCTTCTCACTATTCCTAAATATGCCTGGCAGATTTCCACAATAGGGCCTTTGCTCTCACGGTTTCTAATCCTTAGAACTTTAATCTCAATTATTTGTGTAATTTAGTCCATCATCTGTTATCTGCTCAAATGTTACCTTCTCACTCAACTATTCAAAATTTCAACCCCTAGCCCCAATAATTTATCTGCCAATCCTGCTTCATTTTTCTCCACAGAATCTAACAGTATATAACATACGTATATGTCTTGATTATTGTCAGTCTCTTTTTACCCCTTCTCAGCTTATTTTTTCAATTTTTTACCCATTCTCTTGTGTTTTTTTCTTATTCAATTTATTTAAACCTAAAATAGAAACAGTTCACCCATTTCTCTCCCCTCCCCACACTGACAACAACTAATCTGTTGTCAATCTGTTGTCTGTACCTAAGAGCTTAGTTGGTCAGTTGACCGTTTTGCTTACTGATTTTTAGATTCTACAAATAAGAGAGAACATATGGTATTTGTCTTTCTCTGACTTACCACTTAGTATAATACCCTCAAAGTCCATCCATGTTGTCTTGATGGCAAAATTTTATTCTTTTTTAGGGATTAATAATATTCCAGTGTGTGTTTGTCTGTGTGTATATCATAGTTTCTTTCTTCATTCATCCACTGATGGACACTTAAAATGTTTCCATATCTTGGCTATTGTAAATAATGCTGCAATGAACATGGAAGTGTGCATGTATCTTTCTGTGTTCATTTTACTTGGATAAACACTCAAAAGTGGAATTGCTGGATCATATGGGAGTTCTATTTTTTATTTTTTTGAGGAATCTCCACACTACTTTCTGTAGAGGCTGTACCAATTTACATTCCTACCAAAAATGCTAAGGGTTCCTTTTCCTCTACATACTTGCCAATGGTTGTTATTTCTAATGTTTTTGATACTAGCCATTCTGATTAGTGTGAGGTGACATATTGTTGTGGTTGTAATTTGTATTTCCCTAATGATTTGTGATGCATAGTGTCTTTTCAAGTACCTGTTGACCACCTGTATGTCTTCTTTAAAAAGTATCTGTTCAGTTCCTTTGCCTATTTTTTAATCAACCTGTTTGTTTTCTACTATTGAGTTGTAGGACTTCCTTATGTATTTTGCATATTAGCACCAAAAAATTAGGTATTTGGTTTGCCTATATTCACTCCCATTCAGTAAGCTGCCTTGTCATTTCGTTGATGGTTTCCTCTGCTGTGCAGAAGCTTTTTAGTCTGATGTAGTCTTGTTTATTTTTGCTTTTGGTGTCAGATTCAAAAAATTATGACCGGGGCACATGGGTGGCTCAGTCAGTTGAGTGTCTGATTCTTAGTTTCAGCTCAGCTCAGGTAGTGATCTCACAGTTTCAGGAGCTCAAGCCCTGCATCAGGCTGTATGCTCAAAGTGCAGAGCCCAGCTGGGATTCTCTCTCTCCCTCTCTGCCTGCCACTCCCCTGCTCACACTGTTTCTGTCTCTCTCAAAACTAAACTAAAAAAAAAAAAAAAAATTTATCACCAAGACATTATCACCTAGATTTTCTTGGAGTTTTATGGTTTCATGTCTTAGGTTCAAGACTTTAAGCCATTCTGAATTAATTTTTATGTATAGTATAAGATGGTCCGGTTTGTTTTACATGCCGCTGTCCAATATTCCCAGCACCATTTATTGAAGAGACTGGCCTTTTTACATTGTATGGTTTCAGCTCCTTTTATCACAAATGAATCATACATGAGTAGGTTTATTTCTTGGCTCTCTATCCTGTTCCAACTGATTTCTGTGTTTTTATGACAATACCATATTGTTTTGATGACTATGGCTTTGCAAACAGTTGGAAATCAGGGAACATGGTAGTTCTAGCTTTGTCCTCCTTTCTCAGCATCACTATTTAGGGTTTTTTTTGTGTTTCCATTGAAATTTTAGGATTATTTGTTCTAGTTCTGTGAAAAATGCCACTGGAATTTTGAGAGGGATTGCACTGAATCTGTAGACTGCTTTGGGTCATGTGGGTATTTTAACATTATCAATTCTTACAATTCCATGAGGACAGAATACTTATTTGTATCCTCTCAATTTCTTTCGTTAATGTCTGATACTTTTCAATATACTTTATTGAATATATTTTCAATATACTTTTCAAATGAATGTCTTTCATTTCCTTTGTTAAAGTTATTCCTAGATAATCTTTTTGACAAAATTGTAAATGGGATTGTTCTATTAAATTATCTTTCTGATAGTTCATCATTAGTATAGAGAAATGCAACAGATTTTTAATTTGATTTTTTATCCTGTAACTTTATGAATTTGCTTGTTTGTGTAACAGTTATTTGATGGAGTTTTCTATATATAATATCATGTCATCTATAATAAGTAAGTTTTATTTCTCCCTTTCTAATCTGATGACTTTTATTTCTTTTTCCTGCCTCATTGCTCTGGCCAGGACTTCCAATACAATGTTGAATAAAAGTGGGAAGAGTGGGCACCCTTCTCTTGTTTATGATCTTAGGAAAAAAAGCTTTCATTTCAGCTTTTCACCACTAAGTATGATGTTAACTGCATATACGGCCTTTATTATGTTGAGATGGGAGTAAGTGTACTTATACTATATGTTTGGGTATTTATTTCACCTTACAGAAGATATCTTAAATCCCTCACTCACTACAAGATCCAGGGTACAAGAACTTTCTCTTGCCTTGCTTTCTTTCACTTCTTCCAACAGGATGCATGGCACATGATAAGCACACAATATGTGCTTACAGAATATAACATATGTATTTAAGTCAAGGGAAAAGTGTTTGGGAGAATTATGCAAATGAACATGGCATTCTCAACAACTAAGGCCTCCTCCAACAGTATTTGTCAAAAGATGGCTAAGGATAAGCTCCAACAGACTTGCCTGCTCATACGTACATTAGCTTTCTAATAGTCTACTCGGTGACATGGTGAATTTTTTTTTCTTAAACACCTAACTACATAACTCTGTTATCATTCCTTCTGGAATGCCATTGCTACTTAAAATTTCAAAACCTCAATTATAATCACTGATCTTTAATAATAAAGACACCAGCCCACTCACTGACTTTGACACCTTAATGACTAAGAGTGCAAAGTCTTAAAAACTAGACTACATAAAATATTTTTAAAGAGGGTAAGCACGTAGTTTTAGTCTACCCTCGATGAAATCATGTGATTTCAAAACAAAAACAGTGCTCCTAACAATCAAATTCTGAAATCACAGAATCCTTTATCACAGCCTTGGTGCACACGCACCCCGCCCAAAATTCATTTTTACACTTCATATATATATTGTCTAGTAGAAATACAGAATTCGAAATTTAAATTGGCAACACTACCACGGGAATCATTTGTTTCCTTTTCTATGTAAGAAAAAACAATCCAGTTATGATTAAAATATCCAAAAAACAAAGTGACTTATGTATTTGATTAATAGCAACTCTGAATGGTTTGTTCTTGGTCACATAAGGATACTCAAGGCATTAAACTTTCTTTTTATCAAAGAAACCTGAAAAATTCTAAAGTTTCATAATCCTATTTATTGCATCAATAATTTTGAAAAATCTCTGCACTTTGGTTAGAAATACAACATTTACAGACAATCCATAGAAAAATAAATTTTCAAAACCAGGCTATAAGGTTATAAAGAATGAGCTATGATTTTATTTTTGTATAATATGTAACAGTATTTTTGCTGCAGTTATATTTCTCACTAAAAACAAAAGTATATTTTATAAAAATAGCCTATTTTTAAAAATATTGTATCTGTGGCCTAAAAATAAACTATAAATCCAAATCTTTCACAATTAGACCCCACATATAATTCTGGAGCACAGCCCAGAAAGCTAATACTGAGGTCAAAGCTCTACTTTCAATAACTGAAATCTTTCTAAGTTCTTGGAACTCAGAGAAAACACCATTTTCAAGAGATATTTTATTGTCTCTCAAATGTAAAATATACCCATCATTTGCTTTACTATAAAGAAAACAATCCTAAACAATTATGTAGCAACTGAACTGTGTTACTTGTCAACCATAAACCTAAATAAAGTTACTCTATTAAAGAATACAAATTATGGTGGAGGCATATTTATCCAAATAAAAAATTAATGCCCCAGGGACACCTGGGTAGCTCATTCAGTTAAGCATCAGACTTTTTTTTTAAATTTTTTTTTAATGTTTTATTTATTTCTAGGAGAGAGAGAGAAAGAGAGAGCGTGAGCAGGGGAGGGTTAGAGAGAGAGGGAGTCACAGACTCTGAAACAGGCTCCAGGCTCTGAGCTGGCAGTCAGCACAGAGCCCGACGTGGGGCTTTAACCCACGAACCGCGAGATCATGACCTAAGCGAAAGTTGGACGCTTAACCGACTAAGCCACCCAGGGGCCCCAAGCATCAGACTTTGGCTCAGGTCGTGATCCTGCGGTTCCTGAGTTGGAGCCCTGCGTCAGGCTCTGTGCTGACAGCTCAGAGACTGAAGCCTGCTTCAGGTTCTGTCTCCCACTCTCTGCCCCTCCTCTGCTTACATTGTGTCTTTTCTCTCTCAAAAATAAACAAACATTTTTAAAAAAATTAATAAATAAACAAAAATGAATGCCCCAGATAATTTCAGTCTGGAACTTAACACACTACAGTTCAGAGAATCAAGCTGCATTACCCCAACAAAATTTGCCATATTGTTACAGGTGCTCAAAAACACATCCTTAATAAAACATTTACTATCCTGAATTCAAGTTAACACAAGACATTATAATCATAAAGATAACAAATAAAGATGTGCCTGTTTATTGCTTTCCTAAAAAAAAAAATCAGTTTAATAAGTATATAAACCTGATTTCCATAAAACTTACGTAATTTGGCCACATGAAATCTTCCTAGGAATTACAGTACAGGAAACAGAACAGATATCACAAGAGAAGATTTAAAAAACTAGACAATTTTCTAAATGCAAGAAAAAGAAATATTATTTTCATTTTGCTAATTGTTTTTCCCTCTCCTTCTTGCCCAGGATATAAAAGACAGAGTTTTGGTTTTTGTTTTGTTTTGTTTTTAGTTTCTAAGTAAAGTATCCCAGGCCCTGTTTCAGGGTGTTAAGGCCATTAACCAATATGAACCCTCAAATAAGCTGACTAGAAGCACTTCTTTGTATATTTATTATATTTTAGCATTTTGGATGGAACAACAATCTATCCCAGGCATCTCTGAGTTCTTTATTAATCGCCTCACTCTTTTTCTTCAATTTTATCAGAGCAAAAATACTCCCAACATATTCCTGGTTAGCCTGTAAAAAGGAAAATGGTCTTAACTTCAATTTGATAATTAGACATATCAGTGTTCAAATATACTTCCAAAGTTATTAGAAAAATACTATACAACCATTAACTACAGCTTTCCAATTTTTCAAGATACACATATTATAATCAAAACCTTAAACCAGTGGGGTACCTGCATGGCTCGGCTGGTTAAACAGCCAACTCTTGATTTTGGCTCAGGTTATGATCTCAAGGTTTTTGAGTTCAAGCCCTGTATCAGGCTCCACAGTGACAGTGCGAGCCTCCTCGGGATTTTCTGCCCCTCCTCTGCTTACATGTGCGTGCTCTCTCACTCTCTCTCAAAACCAATCAATACACTGTAAAAAATTTAAGAAAACCTTAAACCAGGGATGTAAAACTGTGTATTATGCCTATAGCAAAGTAAAAAAGGATGCAAAATTAAAATGAACACTTTGATTCTTCTTGAAGAGTACATTAGACATGACAAGCTTGATTAATTTAATCTGCCCTCTTACAGTCTCTGTCATCTTCATACTGGGGCCAGCTTGCCAATGACAGGAATATTTTCACACTGCAGCATATAATATTTTAGTTACTTTGGTTAATGGGCAATTCATTGACACAAAAAAGGTCTTTCTAAAATATAATGATCCACATTTATTCTCTGGTAAGTATAGTTTGTAAGTACAATTATAGTTTGTAAGTACAATTAACTCTTTCTTCAAAGATTCAGGATATTTCATTGTACCTGTATTTTCAATATATATATTTCATTTTTCATTTGAAATACCTCCACCCAAGATAAAGAAGATATAAGAGGTAAGATGGAATCTATACTAATCCTAGATTATATCCTGAAATTGGTTTCTCTCATTTTTAAAAAATGAAACACTGACACGATTTTAATGTATAGGTAGGAGTTCTTCTTTCCTTTAAAAAATCCAATTAAAACACCTGACTATATATATCAGTTAATACTAGAATTTTAAGTTATAGCTACTAATTCTTTCCACATGAGATATAATTGTAATTTATTCAACCAACATTTACTGAATGTCTACTCTTCAACAGGCCCTGTCCTCCTAGAGGCGGGGGGCTGGGGAGGTTGATACCCTTTACTGTCACAGATGCAAAAGCCCACTTAATAACATAAGGATGGAAGCTTACTTTAGATTTAAGCATAACAAAGTACTTGACAGTGTATCAAGAGGGTTAAGAACCTGGAATCTGCTGAGGAGACAAGACCTAGCCTGGCCACTTACCAGTTACATAACATTGGGCAAATTACATATCTAAACCTCAATTTCCTACCTTGCAATAAGACATTAACATTACCTACTTCATTCTAAATAAATGAAGAAACAAGGTCCATGAGAAAGAAATGAGGAGATGCAATGAAAGGAGAAGAACATAAATATAAAAGTAGAGAAATTAACTCAATACAAACATATCATGCCTTGTGCTGAAGGGCTGAATAGTTAACAGCTCTGAACTTGAAATTGTGCTTCCCCTAGTAAGTTCAAAGCCCACACCCAGAATTTACTCCTCCCATAAATAATGCTTCATTTTGCTTTATTTTGCCAGTAAACTCCTTGAGGACAGGACCCTCATGTTTGAGTCATGTTTGGATATACACACCTGACATAGCCCATAGCAGACAGCAGCTAACATTTACTGAATGATATCTGCATTAAGGTGCAGAGATATTTTCCTCATGTATAAAATCAGGCTATGTGGTGGGAAGACTACTGAGCCTTATGATTCATGATACCCACAGATGATTCCTCAATGAGGCACTTATTCCAAGGAAGGTGGGAGGACCAGAGGAATGAGGGTTTTACAAAAGCTCTATTACAGAAAGTGGAGGAGACAATTGAGACATCATGTGGCATTTGGTAGTACAGGCATGCCAAATGCAAAAGCAGTTTATACCTGATTCATATCACAATCAACACAGAAAAAGCAAAGTTCATAAAAACTGTATAGTTTGTACTTCTATTTGTAATAGTTTTGGTTTTGTGATTGCTTAGAAGTTAGATATGTATGATTTATAAATGTAATTATGTATTGCATAATTTTATCTATTTAAGAGATACTGCAATATATGTAAATCAACATCAGGAATGTTTAAGAAGTGCTTCCTCTTTACTAAAGACCCAGATATTATTCAATTTTGATAAACACTGTCCCAAAGTCTGCTCATAAGTGGGCAGGAGTGGAAATCGGTTAAGGATGGAAAGGTATTCCTAGAAAGAACAGCATGAGCAAGGGTATCAAGATGGGAAAGCGTGGGACATACTCAGAGACTGCCATGGGACAGTCATGGGAAATATGGGAAGGCAGGGTGGAAGCCCAACCAAAGAAGCTCCTGAATGCCATACTAATAAACAAGGTGATACTCTGTAAATAATAACAACTGCTAAAGACTTCTGGGAAATTACTGAAAAGATCAAAGCTGTCATCAGGAGGACTAATTTAGAATGAAGGGTGGAAAGTGTATAGGTAGGAAAACCAGGTAGGAGGGTATTACAGAAGATTAATTTATGTAAAAATGGAAAGGGGGGGAGGGGATGGACAAGGCAATGGAGATGAGAGTAAACGAGGGTTGGGAAATAACCAGATGTGGGAGCACAGAAAAAGAGGATGCCAAAATTGACATGATTTAGCCTACAATAACACAACTTCTGTTTACTTACAAAATACTTCAGTCACACAAAAGTATCCAGAAAAGAAGAGAACAAACATCTGTGCATTCAGCACCCTGCTTAAGAATTAGAACATTAGGGGCACCTGGGTGGCTCTGTCCATTGAGCTTCCAACTTCAGCTCAGGTCATGACCTCACGGTTCGTGGGTTCAAGCCCCGCACAGGGCTCTGTGCTGACAGCTGGCTCGGAGCCTGGAGCCTTTTGAGGATTCTGTGTCTTTCTCTCTGACCCTCCCCTGCTCAGCATAGCTGTCTCTCTCTCAGAAATAAATAAAACATTTAAAAAATGTTTTTAAAAAAAGAATTAGAACATTATAGGGGTACCTGGGTGGCTCAGTCAGTTAAGTGTCCAACTTTGGCTCAAGTCATGATATCACAGTCCGTGGGTTCAACCGCCATGTGGGCTCTGTGCTATCAGCCCAGAGTCTGGAGCCTGCTCTTAATTCTGTGTCTCCCTCTCTTTCTTCCCCTCCTCCCACTTGTGCTCAGTTTCTGTCTCTCTCTCTCAAAAATAAATATTTAAAAAATTAAGAATTAAAACATTACAGGGGCGCCTGGATGGCTCAGTCAGTTAAGCATCCGACTTCGGCTTGGGTCATGATCTCACAGTTCATGAGTTCAAGCCCAACATTGGGCTCTGTGCTGACAGCTCAGAGCCTGGAGCCTGCTTTGGATTCTGTGTCTCCCTCTCTCTCTGCTCCTCCCCCATTCATGATCGCTCGCTCTCTCTCTCAAAAATAAACATTAAAAAATTTAAAGGAAAACATTAAAGCACCCTGGATATCTCTCCCTCATCTACTTTCCTTTTTCCCTTCTTCAAAATAACCAACACTCACTCCATTTGATGTGTAGCCTTGCCAGCCATTTCCTTATATTTTTGCTATATGTGTTCTACCTATAAACATAACCATGATACAGTTTTGAAGATTTTTTAACTTCATATGAATGTATCACAGAGCATATCATTATACAAACTGCCTATTTCACAGTATCACTGAGATTTATCACACATTCACTTCTCTAATATTTCATTTGCCAAACTGCATACCCTATTTCATTTTCAACATACATTTATTCATTCTTTCTCATTTATTCACACCTGATGGTGAATAACTTAGGTATTTCAAAATTTTACTACTACTAGTAATATTGCAGGTAACATTTTTTCTCGGTAAAACACAATACAGTCACTGGAGTCTACACCTGTGTGTGGGATTATTACACCCAAGGGATACGCTTCTTTACCCAAGATGGTTCCAGCAACTGATGTTCCCACCCAACAGTACATTAAAGTTATCCCAGTCAGCATTTGGTGTTGCCTGATTCTGACAGGTATAAAATGTCATCTAGCTTTAATCTGCATTTCCATCATAATAGGTAGTACATAGTACACTTTTTGCCCCACTTTGTTTATGGTACCTATTTCATGAAAGTTACCATAAATGAATCAACGTTGTCTACTACAGTTAGCATCTTTTCCTTCTTGTTTAAGAAGGTCTTCTCAACTGCTGATGAGGAAGTTCTCTGGTTTTATAGTCTGAAGGCATATATAATTAACAAAAAAAATATCATTTGTCAAAATCACTCAGGGCACGGTTACAGAGCCAACAATTTAAGCAATTCTAAATCTACTTACTGAATTGAAGTAAAACAAGGAATGTATGTCCAAAAGTTACAAAATCAAGAAGCACACAACTGGGGAAATAATATGCAACAAATATGCAAAGTATTGCAGGACAGGTTCTGATGAATCTCAAATGAACCAGACTTACTTCTTTAGAACAGAGAGTCCTTCCACCACTCCTCAGCAAATTCCAGACTGCAGATTAAAGTAACAATGTGAAGCCATTTTTACTCATCAGTTAGCACGATAATTACAAGAACCCTCAATGCTAATGAGGGTGAGATGAAACAGCAGCCTCACATGCCACCTGCAGGGGTGGAAATGGAACATGTGGGGAAAGTAATCCAGCTTCACCTATCATAAGTCTTAAACCAGTTCAAACCTTTTAACCCAGTAATTTAAGGAAATAATCAGGAATACAGGCAACGATATATGCATAAAATATGGTCATCATGGCATACATCTGATTATGAAACTGGAAGGCCTCAATTTTCAACATTAGTGTGATTCAATAAATTATGGCAGGTCTATAAGATGGGTTACAATATAGACACTAAACCTGAGAATATACAGGAGATATTTAAGGATAGGTAACTATATAAGCCAAAAATAAAAATACATACATATATATGTATATACACAGTATCATGTCAATTATTCAAAATGCATAAAATAGCTTATTCAAAGGCTTAGTTTCCCAAGTGTTCAAAAAACACATCCAATACTTAACAGAGAGCCTTCAAAAATAATGAGAGACGGGCACGCCGGTGGCTCAGTGGGTTCAGCGTCCAACTTCGGCTCAGGTCATGATCTCATGGTTTGTGAGTCTGGGCCCTGCATCGGGCTCTATGTTGATAGCTCGGAGCCTAGAGCCTACCTCAGATTCTGTGTCTCCCTCTCTCTCTCTGTGCCCCTCCCCTGCTTACGCTCTTGTCTGTCTCTGTCTCAAAAATAAACATTAAAAAAAAACTTAAAAAAATAAAGACTAGAACATTAATAGAACAATGCCTGTAATAAAATAATAATAAATGCTGTATATAACTGGGGACATTCAACTTACTTTGAGATATTAGTAACATTTGCTATAAGTCTTAAGACTGAACAACATAAAACATGTGAGACAATGAACATATGTACCATTGCTGATGGAATGGTCTGATAAAAAAACCACTTTTTTGTTTAGAAGGTAATAAACTATTTTTTGATATTAGGTGTACAAAGGAAGCATCACCAAACTTGCTTGTTTTAACAGAGCCTAAAAGCCCTCTACTTTGCTTTATGAGGAACAGGCTCCATGACCCTGAACTGTTCTCCCACCAAAGGTCCCTGGACCAGAGAGGATTGAGTATTTGACCAAAAGGTAGTCCAAGGACTCCAGAGTTGGGGATAAAAGGTGAGATGGGCTGATCAAAGTTGTCTGGTTTTGAAAAACTAATTAAGAGTTTGAAGCAGTGAGTGGTATAAACCGAGCATAAAGCTTACAGAGTGAGGAAGCCAGAAGGCTGGAAGGACACCACCACTGTAATGCTGTGTGGCTCCAGAGGCAAAGTCTTGGTTCCCAACCCACCAGCTTCCAAGTTTCAGCCTTGGGTTTCCTCTGAGTTGTCTGTGTCATACTTGTGTTCTTTGCTGGAGCTGGCCTGAGGAGCATCTCTTCTTAGCACATAACAAGCCTTACTTATAAACAGAAGTACTCTTCACACACTCACCAGGCCAAATGTTTTAGCTCTAACAGCAAAGATGCCATTTTTACAAGAGAATAATATATAAACATTAAATATAAAATAAGAGAAACAAAGATAATTAGGAAGAAAAATACTTGGTGAATATATTATGCCCAAGAAAGTTGCAGACTGTATCTTTTATGAAGTCTCTATACTGAAGTTATCACACTACTGTTGCATTAAAGCATGAAACAACCTTGGATCTATACTAATCCATTATTAGAAGAAACACATTTGGAATATTACTATAACAACAGAAATGTTCTGGTTGAATCCTTCAATTTAAGGCACCCACATATCAAGTTTTACACTTAATAATAGTAAACTAAACCTAGAATATGCCCCAAATGGAAATGATAGGTATGTTATTAAAAAGCAATGTTTCTTAAATCACAGACTACATACATAGGATATACATGCAAGTAAGTGACATCTCTATAGTCTTACCCAAATGTTCTATCAACTGCACTGGATATCCTATTGCAAACTTATCTGTATAATATTTAATGGTTAAAACTATCATAAATCTAAACAACTAATCTTAACTTTCAGAAATCCAGACAAACCATTATGCCAAATGACTTCTGGAATACCATGCAATTCTGAAAATATTAAAGTTGAGTTCCCAACTGAGTCCCCCATGTATATGGATTCATTCTATGAAAACTTTATATCATTTTCTACTTTTATTCAGACAATATGAAAATGAGTTGTTTATCTGACTCAGTCTGATGCTTAGATTTTCTACCATTTTTGTTTTTCTTTTTAAATAACATTTGCTCACGGATGAACAAAAATATCCACACACACCCAAATATAATTCAAAATCTACACAGGTGTATGAATTAAAAAGCAAATGTTCTGCTGATTGGTTCTCCAAAGACAGCCACTGGTAACAGACTGTTCAGAGTGTTCTATTTTTCAGAACCTTTTTAGTGGTCACATTTGATACTAGAGCTTAAGTTATCTCAGGTGTATACCAGGGGCTACACTGTTGGTTGATAACTTTTCAATAAATTAGTTCTAAGATTCGAAGCATTATCACCAGGTTCATAGTATAAATTACTTTGGAGTTATTACTTATTTTTTGCTCTGTAAGTTTTTGAATAGCTTTTGGCAAAAAGCAATAAAATTCAACCTCACGTATAAAATGCAATCATCCACAACAAAGTTAAAATGATCTACTACAAAGGCATAGCAAGACAAATGAGAGAGAAAAGAAACCATTTTTTAAAATACTTAAACTTTGTAAGTTAACAGGCCAAAGTAACCATACTATTTTCATCCTATAGTAAAACACTTAAAGAATGCTTTCTCTACTTGAATTAATATCAGTTTCCCAAACATGGTTCCATTTCCAGATATCTAGACAATGCCGGCCAGAGACCTGGCATTCCATAAATATTTGTTGAATGAATTTACATGATTCATAAGAACCAGGTGTCATAATTAACCTAACAGTGAAGCCTAACCAGCAAATGAAAGCAGAAGTGATAGACCACTTATGCCTTTTTAAATCACAAAATGCTACATATTTTGTAGTACTTGTCAGTAAAAATTATGTAAAAAAATAGTTTCTAAGATCAGAATTGTCTTTTAAAGGCAATGGAAATCATGTTATATGTGCAGTTAGATTAGGAGGTGAGGTTATATAAAAATAGTATGATCAATTATTTCAAGACCAATGACTATCAACTTTCTCAGAGTTTGCAACCATCCTTTATTTACTTCTGAGAAAGGAATTTCATCATGAACATTACCAGATGAAGATGTTCATAAAACACATTTATAAGGTCACATTCAACCCGACCTGAATAATCATATCATCAAAAGAAAAAGTACACTTTAAAAAATTTTGCTAAATACACAAAAGATTCATTATGACTAATTATAGTTTATGATTGATCACTTTCCAGGAAGTGCATTTTTCCATGCAAGATAATATCAAATAATTTTTCTCAAAATTCTCTACTAAAAAATGAATCCAAGTAACATAAAAGCTTAATTACATAAGTGTGATAGGCCTTACATATGCACATGTACATACATGCAAGTGTATAAGTTACAGTAAGCGCTTACTTAAGCACAAAAACAGCTTCAGATACTTTACAGATAAGGTTATGGAAGATTTCGTGAATGTGGCAAAGACGCGATGAATCTTGAAAAACGCTGATGCAATGGATAAACAGAATCAGATCCAGGAGAATTACCCACTCTAGGACTCTGCTTCCCAAAGCACGCACTGGACTAGGGATCAGCAGCAAAGGCGGCCCGAGAGCCTGTGAGAAATGCAGAGTCTCAGGCCCCATCCCACACCTAGAATGAAAATCTATATTTTAAAAGATTCCAACTTATTTTTTATCCATGTTAAAGTTTAAGGCTAAGAAGAGTTGCTTTAGGAAAACAAGGTGAACACACATGGACGAGCAAGAGCATACAATAAAGACAAGTGTGAAAAAAACCTAACCTGAGAGCAGAAGTGCAAAGAACCATGGAGAAAGTAAGGTGAGCAGTATTTTGAAAATTACTGATGTGGTTCTTTTCTCCTATGCGTTTATGTGAATAATGGGAGAAGAGGCAGACAGGGTGCATTAACACCATCAGATGAAAATGGCTGAGTATAAGTGGCTTGCTCTGCAGGCATCACCTGGCAGAGACCCTAAGCCTTGCTGCCACAGGGTAATCAGTGGCACAGTGGCAACTGCTGAATGCAACTAGAGAGGAGAGAGGCAGGGAGTCCCTTGTATCTTGTTTTCCTCTTTCAGCCACAGTTTCAGAGGTGAACAGTACGTCACGTCAGAGAAGATGAAGAGACTACTGGTGGCAGAGGGGCCTATTTGGGATCCTGAGAGAAGAAAGTCACCCAGGCAGGAACCCATGCAAGCAGTCTAGGGGAGAAGTGTGGCTAAGCAGAGGGAACACCTGAGCTCCTCTCTCTGCAGCATATGAGCACTACTGATAGGACGAAGTTTTCCACGTGCCGGATGTGCCCAGAGAAGGCAGAGTACTCAGGGTAGACAAGAGCCTGGCTCCCCGGTACTGGCTCTACAGCAAAGGGTTGCCCAGGAAAAAAAGTATCCATGAGACACGCAGGAGGACCACGACAGGAGGGGAGATGAACAAAATGAGACACAATAAACCGGTGAGCAGTGGATGCTAGCAGGCAAGAAAAAATCTGACTGCCAGGGACAGGGACACAATGGAAGTCAATGAGGATCTCCACAACAGTACTGGGAGATGCAACCCACTACACCTGCACATGCACGCGTACACACACACACACACAATCCCATACCTCTCATCCTAAGCAGAGACCTCATGAGCAAAGGCAGAAACAAACACACAAACAAAACTGCAAAGGAATGAAGGGAAACCATAAGTTCACTGTTGCTGGATGATAAAAACCAAGACAGGAAAATAAGTAAACTATTTAGAAAACAAACTCAATGGAGCTTTGGACTAATTAGGTGGGAAAGCAAATAAGAAAACAACTTGCCACCAACTAAAATAGAGGCAACAGGGAGAAGGAGAAAGTGATTAAGTGGGTGAGAGAGGACACCATCAGTTTTGGAATGCTGTGTTAGTAAGGTAAATTAGAAGTAAACCTGCCCTCTACCCTCAACCCACAATACCAGGGGGCACAGGATTCACATAAACAATGTGCTCGCTAATATATACTCACAGTAAAAAAGTACTGAAAGACACAACCTACCTACCGTGAAATACAGTCAAGACACTACAACTATCTGAACCTTAGGAACTTTAAATAATAAATTTTTCACAAAGAGACTATGAAACTATGGTATGGTGAAAGTGGCTTCTTAAAAAAGGGAGGAAATAGAAGAACAGAATAATAAACTATAATAAACTATTCCCAAAAGATTAATAATACAAATATTATTAATAAAATTAAAAATTCAATATATTAAAAGGCTAAATAGATAAAAGTGAAGCAAAGACATATACGTAACATAAAAGATAAGGAGATAAAGAAAAAAAAAACTAGAGAAAAGTTGAGACAGGAAGTTACAAAGAGAAGCCTGACCTAACTATAGAAGAAAATCCAGAAGACAGAGATCAACCATAAGATCTCTCTAAAAAAATCTGTGTGAGTTACATGAGTGCCAGTTTTATCTCTCAATACTTCTATATAATTGAAAGAGCCCGTAATTTTAAAAAAAAAAAGCAATTTAAATAGCAAAAGCAAAGTGAAAGAGTAAAAATGGGAATGTAGCCTGACATTCTAAAATGTTTAGATGAAAAATGAGGAATTAAAAATGATTTAAGGAGGGGCGCCTGGGTGGCTCAGTCGGTTAAGAGTCTGACTTCGGCTCAGGTCATGATCTCACGGTTTGTGGGTTTGAGCCTCGTATCAGGCTCTGTGCTGACAGCTCAGAGCCTGGAACCTGCTTCAGATTCCGTGTCTCCCTCTCTCTCTGACCCTCCCCTGCTCACGCTGTCTCTCTCTCTCTCTCTCTCTCTCTCAGAAATAAAAACATTAAGAAGAATTTTTTTAATAAAAATGAAATAAAAATGATTTAAGGAGACTATGGATAGTTCTGCTTGGATTTTATTACGTTAATGCTGGACATGACTAGAGTGCAGGAGTCTTTGGAGAAAAGGTGAAAATGGGCAGACAGAACCAGGGTGCACCGAAGAAGGTTCTGGGCGGCAAGAGAAGAGGAACAAGTGGCAGCAGATGCACAGCACTGGTTCCAGGAGGGCCATCTCATCAGTTGCAGCAACTTAAGTGACCAGACTGATGACCTAGTACAGTCAAAGAACATCCCTTGCATAAATTCTTCATCCTGTTGCTGATTACACTGACTGCTCAGTTTGTGAAATCTCAGTAGATCAATACTGCACCAAAATAAATGTAACTCATGAAATTAGGTTAACTTCAGAACGACCAATAAGACGAGTTTTCTTCTAATTCCTATTACGCTGATCTTCAGTGCAGTTTACTCATAGGCCCCATCTTCTTAAATATCACGAAAGTCTGTCAAATACAACACATGCCCAAACAAAATATTATAATAAAGATAAATAAACCACTAGTAAAAAAATTTAGATTGTGCCTTCAAAAGGCAAAGTAAACAGAAGGAACTCCAGTTAATTCAAGACTAAGTCTTAAAAAGACTCCTTTAAAATATTATTAAAAGAGAAATACTATTACAGATTCAATGCTTCATTGTTTCTTTATCAAGGTTACTACCACATTTTAAGAGATGTTCTCTTAGAAGTAAATTTACAAGATAATTTTGGAGTTTTTTTAGGAATTTGTTTGAGTCATCAGTACAGAAAGTTTCAAAAAGTTTTTTAACTTTGTGGGAAGTAATCATAAATTCCCCTGAGAAATGGCACATTCATTTGAGTCAACTCAAATAATCTTTCATAACTTACACTAACAGCCTTGTTTTATTTTCATGAAAGATAAAAGGAAAGTTTGCAGGAAATTATTACATTTATTCTAAAAATGGGCAATAAAAGGGAGAGAAAACTACTTTTAAATCATTTATAAAGTTTTCCCATTACTTAAAATCCACTCTCTCTAGAATTCCTAACGTAACACAGATATCTACCTGGTCTGTTCCCAATGGGGAAACTATTAACAGAAAGCCAAGTCCCACAAAGGAGTCACAGCAGAATCAAAAACTGGTTATTAAAACTGATTTTAGGGGTGCCTGGGTGGCTCAGCGGATTGAGTGTCCAACTCTTCAATCTCAGGTCAGGATCTGGGGGTGGAGCCCTTCCTAGGGCTCTGGGCTGACAGCATGAAGCCTGCTTGGGATTCTCTCTCTCTCTCTCTCTCTCTCTCTCTCTTTCCCCCCCTCCTGCGAGTGTTCGCCCTCTCTCTCAAAATAAACTTTTAAAAGAAGAATTGAGTTTATACTGCTTTATGTCTTTCCTATGTACATACCCCTTGGTAAGAGGAGCCAACAAAAGGATTTAATGTCTCTGATCATAAATGGATCAAACTGCAAGGAAGCAGAGAGGGAGGGCTGACTCCAAAGAGACTCTGAAGTATTTATCATAACGGCTTATATTTATTAAGAACTTCTGTACCATGTAGGAGTCTGAGAACTCTGGATACATTAGCTTACTCTGCCCTCTAGCCCTATGAGGTAGGTACATTTATCATCTGGAATTTATGGAAAAGAAAAGTAAACCTTAAAGAATTGGGATAATATACCTAAGATCTCAAGGAAAAGATTTTGTTGTCAGAGTCCTAGGTCAACTGCCTTTCCCCGTGTAGAGAGCCTCTGGACAGAGCTAAATAAACCTCAGAAGACTAAAATTCCTTCTATGTGAAGAATGTAAGAATTAGTTATAGACAGCAGTCTCTTGCAGAGTGCAGGTTTCTATACAATACAGAGCTTACAGCCAATCAGGATCCCAAAAAAAGCTCATAAATGCATGGAAGTGGACAGATTTATAACCACAGTAATTTCTGAGAGATATGTGACCTCTACTCACATCCTAGAGACGGACAATGAAGCTCCCATTAAAGCTCACCTCCCTCAGTATCTATTATTATACCATTTCTTTCTTCCCTATTTGCCATTCTGAAGATCTAGACTGTAAATTTTCTTACGGATTTGGTAAACCTAGGGCATAACACAACACCAAAAATATAGTACACACTCCAAATGTCACCAATGAGGATTCTCGCCACATGAGGACAGCCAAGACAAAGAACAGACTGTGGTCAGTTTCTGAGAACCCAACAGGCTCCAGAAAGCCAAAGTTACAATCACATTGTCCTACTGTAACAGACAGGACTGAGAGAACACATTTGATGCCTTGTTGCATGACTGTGTGCATTTTAGGTAAGTTTTCAAATAACATGTGAAACAGCAATGCAACAATCCTGCTGAAAACAAAGTGTCCAGAATACACAAATATAAAAGTCATATTTTACTCTACACCTAATTTACCATGAGTCATAATATTTTCCTGATCCTGCAACAAGAATTAGGTACCTCAAATTAATTCTGGGTTTTAGAAGGGTGTACTAATGCAGTAGGCTTTAGTTACCCTAACCAGCAAGATATGAAAGAAATAAATGACCATACACTGGGCCAAAACTCACTAAAGTTGCCCAATGCACAAGAAACTGTATCAACTTATTTACTTTAAAAGATTACCAGGCAAAATTCATGTTCATTAACGTAACCAGTCATTCATTTAATCAACATTTATGGAAGGACTACTTTGCTCCATTAGGCGATAAACAAGTCAGACGGGATTCAGGCTCAGAGGAAACCAATCCCACAGAGAGGCACAGCAGATAATAAAAAAAAGTAAACGCACAAGATGATTTCAAAATGGTGTAATTAGGAAGGGAGGGAGAGGGACAAAGATAAATTTAGACTAGGTGGTCAAGAAAAACTTCATTGATGAGGAGGCATACCAAAAAAAAAAAAAAAGTCTTACTCTTTAACTTACTGCAGTGAATACCAACCATGGGTTCACATGGAGCACTAGAAACTGTTGATTTTGCTGTTATGATTATAGTCACATAAACTGCAAAGGACTGAAGAAAATAAAATTACAATCATTCTGTATGCCCTAAAGTTATACATGAGATATTAGAGAGGCTATCTGGAAGTGGGGTGCTGCTGCTGCAAAAAATACTAAAACTGTGGAAATGGCTTTGGAATCAGGCAATGGGCAGAAGCTAAAATTTTGAGGAGTAGGGCAGAAAAAGCCTGAACTGCCCTGACACAGTAGAAATACAGATGTTAACACCTATAGGAGTATATGTTGGAGAAAACATACATGATCTCAGAAATTATTTCCATTGTCATGAACAGGCATATGGACATTAAATGTGCTGCTGGCGAGCACTTGGATGGAAAGGAGGAACATGTTATTATAAACGAGCAGACGGGGGATCCCTGTTACCTCGTAGCAGAAAGCTTAAGCGAATTATGTCCCGTGATTATGTGGAAAACAGAACTCACAAGCTATGAACTTGAATATCTAGATAAGGAGATTTCCAAGTAAACTGGTTTCGTTGAAGGTGCAAGCTATTTTCTTTCCTGTGGTTACAGTAAAATGGGAAAGAAGAAAGATAAATTAAGAGAGTCCAAAATGAAAGAATGCTGTCAGGTCACAATAATTCCACAGGCAAGAAACAGGCTGGTAAAATGACTCAGCGGCAGACATGTGTTACCTTTCATTAAAAGGGAAGGGCGGAGTCCAGCCCCCAGAAGGTGGAGCAGGATCACAGAGGATTATTCCCAGGCCTTGACACCTAAAGCAGTGTGAGAAACGCAAGGGACTGATGACTCCTTTATTCGTTCCGCTTTCTTTTTGAACAGATTTGTCTATAACTGATACCCTGTGCTTGCCCCACTGCTATGTTATAGGAGCACAGGACACGCTATGAAGCCGTACAATTCACAGGTAGAGAGGGATTTTGTCCCAGGATAGATTACACTGAGAATCTCACCCATACCTGAGTTAGATTATGAGATCTGGATGACACTTTGGACACTGTAGATATAGCAATGGGCCGAGACTCTGTCAGATGTTGGTATTTGGTAAATGCATTTTGCAGGCAGGACACACATGCATCTTCAGCAGCCAGACAGCGGATTGTGGGAAGGCAGAGTAATAGCTCCCAGAGATGTCCGTGTCCCAATCCCAGGCACCTGTGAACGTGTCATCCTCCATGACAAAAGAAACCGTGTAGATGTGATTAAGACAAGTATCTTGAGATAAGGCTGTTCCCCTGAATTATCTGGGCGGGGCGAATATAACCACAGGATTCTTTAAGTGAAAGGAAGCTGCAGAGAGCAATGCTACATGAGAAAGACCACTGGCCACTGGGGTTTTAACAAGGAGAAAAGGTCCCATGAGCCAAAGAAAGCATGTAGCCTCTAGATAGAGGCTGGAAAAGACAAATAAATGGATTCTCCTGTGGGACCTCTAGAGGAAAATCAGCCCGGCTGACCTCCTGATTTTCGACTGGTGAAACCCATTCTGAACTTCTGACCTCCAGGAATGTAAGGTTAATAAATTTTACATTGTTTTAAGCCACTGAGTTTATGGCAACAAATGTTCACTTTAAAATTATTTTTGCCTTGTTTCTGCTAAAGTTTTTAATTAGTATTTAACAAGTCATGACAGAGGCAGTCTCAGCACTTCAAGATTAGGTGCTACTGACCTTAGTTCATACAGCTCAAATGCCATCTGGGATCTGAGCTTCCCCAATGTCACACCACGGGAAATCACACATTGGGTAACTGCATGCCAAAACATGTGACCAAGAAATATGTGACCTAGAAGTGCAACAAATACATTCAGGTCCTCCCATGGGAATTTGTGGTAGCTTGAACTTTCCAAGGCCATGACACGCATAACAAAAACATTAAGACTGTGGCTGGATGTTCACTTTTTGTTTAAAAAAATTATAGAAATCTTTCTCAGGTTTCAATAACAGCTCTCTTTAAACTCTGTAAGATAGGCATTATATTTCCTAACATCTTCTACTAAATTCTCTAACACAGGCATTATATTTCCTATCATTACAAATTCAACAAGACTACTTACTTATGCTCTTTATTTATGGTTAAAAGAGGCCAGAAATAAAGATTAGAAAATGAGATCTGTAAAAAAGAAAAAAAAATTAAGCAAGAACACTACAACTGCAACACAGCAGACCTTCCTCCAATGAATATTCGCTGTCATTTTCTCTATTTTATCAAATAATATAAGGACTTTGAAAAGTTCTCATAAAAACGGAAAAGTATTCTTAAGCCAAACAATCTGCTTTTGGATACCATGTGTTTATTTTGGTCCTCACATACTGTTATTATTCCTTTTTTGTTTACTCTGTTTGGCTAGGTAGTCATTTATTCCCATTAATACTGAAAATGGCAAAGTATGTGGCTTATATTTTAGGAAAGTCCTAATTCTATGCAAGATATTAACATAATTAGGAACTATTTAAGCACATGAAAAAGTAAACAGTTGTTAGGGATGGATACAAGTGCAACTTACAAGGATTCTGCCCCTAAAGTGCTCACACTAGTCAGAAAAACAGGCAGGGCACAAGGCTAACCAACACTAGAATCCAGAGTGCAATATGCTTCGCCATATGCCCACTGTTCCCATCGGGAGAAGGAGGGTGCCCCGAGGAAAAGGGCACAAGGACAGAGGGAAGCAAGGTCTAGAACAAAGTTTTTACTGTGCAGGCAATGGAGAAGTCACCAAAGTTTCAGAGCAAGGAACTTGCATGATAGGAAAGCAGCCTAGAGGCAAATGACCAGAAGCCTTCTGGAATTAGGCTGCCAAAGGCATCCGGGAACCTCAACTAAAAATTTTAAGAATGAAAAACAGAAGATACAGAAAAATCAGCCTTTTCAAAGCACTCTTTAATGCCACCTGCAGTGTCTATCAAAGTAAATGAATAAAAGGTAGGTAAGAGAGAAACACATAACCCATGTTGAAACATCAGGTCCATTTATTCAAGGAAATGGGTTGTCTGATATCTGGGGTCCTGAGCCAATGCTAGAGAAATAGCTAAAGCAATGTAAAATCCAAAATCCTGCAATGCCAGAATTTCTCAACTAAGGAAGTCACAGAACAAGTTTACAAGGAACAAAAAAGATTAATGATGTAGCTTCTCAAATAGCTGCTTGCTGGTAGCAATGGAAAAAATTCACCAAGTAGAAGAGATGTTATCCCTCACTTCATTTTCACTTAACCTATAATATTTAAAACAAGCAAAAGAAAGAGCGTGTGGATTTTTGTGTGTGAGGATGAGTAAATAATGAGGCAGAGTAAAGAATTAAAACTCACCTTTAGACTGAAATAATTTATGTAGATGAAAATTTTTCTTTTATATAATCTAAACTCTTTACATCTTTGAAAATTATGATAAAATGATATTTAATAAGTACTCATATGTACAATGGAGTCTCACTGAAAAGACAGCCAAAGACTGATGCTGCCCTTAAAAAAAAATGATAAACTGCAACCTCCTCAAAAGTATGACAATAAATGTTTTCCCTTGAGATAATTAGCCATCTATAATGGATAGAAAAATTTGATTATAAAAATAACTTTTGCTACTTAGGATTATTATTCTAATACCAATGCCTGAAAACTAACCTAAAGACTTGAAACCACCCAAACTCTGACCTAATTTCCTTTAGGTCAATGATTAGACTAGGTCCTCTCTTTTTTAAAGCCTAATTCACTGCTCCTAATAAGGACAGTAAAATATCTCTGATTAAAAAAAAATTTGTTTTGTTTTAATTTTAACAGACAGTATCATTTTTTTTTTTTACTAATGATGTTCTTCTCCTACCTGAATCTCTCAACCCAGATGTCTAAAACATAATGTATATATGCCTTAAGAAAAAAATGCAATATAATGAACTATTTATCTTTGTTGGCTTTTTGCCTAAAATGAAAAAAATTCTTAGATGAAAAAAACGAAACAAAAAAATTGAAGAGGACGATGACCTGATATATATGTAGTGACTGGTTATAGACTACCTAGAAACCATTTTATATTTCTAGTTGATTCAGTTGCCATGTTTTATATAGAATTATTTCATTGAGCTGCTTACACATATGACTTTAAACATTGAAAAAAGGACCAAAGGTCAGAAAATCACTGCTAAAGACAAATTGGGAAATAAAAATGTTTTGAAACATTCCAAGAATAACATTTATGAAATAAGCCAGCATTTTGTTTATAGAACTTGAGTGCTAGGACCCTGGGGCAAAAGGGCAGAGCAGGAGTAAGACTAAAGGAGGAAGGGGAGGGACAGCTGGGCCAACCAGGCAGGGGTGCTAAAGGATTTCTACAGAAAGAAATGTAGGGAAAAGCAAAACACCAAAGCTAGCAAAGACAGCTGAAGGAATTCAGTTACTTGAAGATTTTTTAAAAATCATTTTGAAATCTTTCTAATGTTACTGGTATAGAAAAAGAAAACTCTCGGGGCACCTGGGTGGCTCAGTCGGTTGAGCATCTGACTTCAGCTCAGGTCATGATCTCACGGTTGGTGGGTTCGAGCCCCACGTCGGGCTCTGTGCTGACTGCCACCTCAGAGCCTGGAGCCTGTTTCAGATTCTGTGTCTCCCTCTCTCTCTGACCCTCCCCTGCTCACGCTGTCTCTATCTCTCTCTCAGAAATAAATAAAACATTAAAAATTTTTTTTTAAAAAAAGAAAAACAAAACTCTCAGTTTCCTCAGAAAATCAGGACTCTGCTACACCATTCACGTAACTCTCACTATAGGTGGTTGTAGAGATGCAACTTTGACTTCTACATTATACATTCAACTATATGAATCTAGGCTCTCAGCAGAAGCTGGGAACTTTGGGGGCGACCCGGAGACATTTTCAAGGATCAAAGGTTGAGTGGGCTGTCACTGGCATCTAATGGATAAAGGCCAAAGAACACCCTACAATGCTAAACATCCTACAATGAACAAGACAGCCTGCACAACAAAGAATTATCCTGCCAATAGTGCTAAGGTTAAGAAACACTGATCTGTTCTCCATGAAGGGGAAAAAAAAAAAGCTCCTTTGACCTTTATCCTAGTCCCTCTCTCTCTAACAGACATCTAATTAAAGCCTAAAACAACATCAGAGGACTCATTTTTCAAATGCTTTAAACATGGTGGCTGGCTGGCTCAAACTGGAGTCCCACAGAAATACACTAAAAGAATACATCAGAGCAGGAGTGCGGAAACTGCAGAAAAAGAACTTTGTAATCTTCCTTTTGTTTCATTTTTGCTCAAGCACATCCACTTCCTAAGAAGAATATCTACATGTTTCCATATCAAGGTACGTCTCTTCTATGCTCAATACGCTAAAAATACACTGACCTAGGCAAAATACATTATTTCTTATTAATGTAAAAACTTATGTAAGGAGTATTAACTGAGAAAGATTTGTGTTGGGGGCAAGGGTGAAGAAAGCCACCCAGGTCTTTAAAACGCAAAGTTATTTCACAGTTTGTTAGCAAAATGACTCAGATCGTTATTACTTTTAGTCATGCCAAGTTTGCTGCTTCTAAGCCTACTAGTAATGGAGAAAAAACCCCACCATTTTTCCTGCAGTCATTAAACCAATGAAACAGAAGCTTACTGAAAACAGGTTTGTGCAGTATTTCTTTTATTGTAACTGTTATAAAACAAAAGCAGTCGTTGGAAGTGCAGATGAAGATTCTGAAATCTTTCACCTACCTAAATTGCTATAATGTGTGCATGCGTGGTGGAGGGGGGAGAGGGGGGCCGGCAGACAAAAGAAAATCCTAACTCCCAGATCTACAAATCTTACGCTGTGAATATTTTCCTCAGGTGCTGTGAATATTTTCCTCAGGTATCCTTCAGTCAAAACCCTGGCTTACTCCTTATTTTGGTCTCTCCTTTCAAAAACCTGGAGAAGACCTCCACATAGCGTTTCACCATGAGAACAATACTAGGAACAAATAAACGCCTGGCGTGTACCTGGCAAATCTCATTCATCAGAAACAGCGGCAGCTGGGAAAGCATTGTTTTCCGCGTGACCCTCTCGCACCTTTCACATAGGTTTTCTCCTCTCGAGTATCTGCCATACCTACTACCAGAGCAAACGTTACCCAACTTTGATGTTTTCCATGTCTCCACCGTAACAAAAAAAAAAAAAAAAAATCAAGCATCCAGCATAGCCTACTTCCTGAGGCAAGGTAAATATCATCAGGGCTCCTTTAACACTTACTGAGTCGCCACAGGAAGTTAACAGGAAACACACATTTCAATCCCACGGAACCTCACCAAAGGTGCACTGATTTCACAAAACGTGGCACTCCTGACAAGGGAAAACCACAACCGCGATACGACACCCGGTAGGAAAGGTTTTCAAGGGGGGAGGGGTACTGGCGGTGTGTTTTGTTTGGTTGTTGTTGGTTTTGGGGGTTTTTTTTGGGGGGGGGCCGCGAATGCCCCTTCATCTTCAGAAGGCTGAGCTAACTTCAAAGAAACAGGGTTTACTCGCGACCCGTTCCTCGCCTCCTCGCGGGGTCCACACCAACGCCCGTAAGTGAGGTGAAGCTCCAGCCCGCCGCCTGCGAGTCCTCCCTGGCCAGGGAGGAGGGAGGAGGGAGGAGGGAGGCGGAAGGCCAGGGAGAGGAGCACCCACCTCGGCTCTGCACCGCACCAGCACCAATCTCGCCCGGAAACCATCCCCGGGCGCTCCAAGTCGCGCTCTCGGCCGCTCAGACACGTCCCCTCAGGGTTTCCAAACGCTAGGGGCCCGCAGCAGCCACCGCGGGGCGCCGCGCCCAACAACCCCCCCCCCCGCGACCCCAGGGCCCCCCGGGGCGCGCCCGGCCGCCCTCACCGAGCAGCAGCAGCTTGACCTCCCGCGCCGCCTTCTCGCCATCCTCGCGGAGGTTGCGGTCGATCATCTTACTCCGCTCCACCGCCGCCTTGTCCTCCGCGCTCAGCGTGCAGCCCATTGTGCCCGGAGCGAGAGCTCGCCGCCGCTCCCTCCGCGTCCGGCGCGCTGCCTTCGAACACAGGTGAATTCTTTCCTTCCGGACGCGGGCGTTCCAATACCTCCCGACGCCCGCCACGAACCACCCCCACCCGCTTCCGAAACGGAGCTGGGAGAGCGCCGTCTGCTAAGGGGCGAGCTGCACCGCGCGGATCTTCCCCGCGCCTCGGTTCCGCCCCTGCGTCCCTCAGCGCGCCCCCCCCAAGTCCCAGGTTTTCAGGCTCTGGATCCAACGCCGGCCGCCCTCCCGCTGGTGGCCGCGCCGCAGCCTCGAGAAGCCCGGCGGAGCTCAGCGTCCGCGCGCCGCCGCGGCCCCGCCCCTACCCGCCCCGCGCGCCAGCCACTCCGCGACCACTCCCCGGGCGCGCTCCCGCGCACGTGCCCTCGGACAGCGCCCCCTCGGACGGGCGCGCACGCCCGCGCCTCCGCGGGCCCTGACGCTGCCCAGCCCGCGGGGGCCCGGCGCCCACGCTCTCGCCCCCGGGAAGCGCCCCCGGAACGTTAAACTGCCCAGCTGGCTCCCCTACCTCGCTTCCTCCGCGGGAGTGGGATAATTTCTCCCCGCTTACTCACCCCGAGGGATCTGTGCGGACCTGCCCCTTCGGGGTGCGGGTGGGAGAGCTGCCAAAGTTGGAAGCTGAAAAAAGCCGGTCCTGGGCGTTTGAGCATGCCCAGCTCCGGCAGCCGCGCACGGGTGTTCAGAATGTGCAGCCCTGTCGGCTGGCCTTCGCCGTGGGGGGGGAACGGGGCCCCGGCGACAGCGGAGATGGGGACGGCGGGGCACCGGAGACCGGGAGGGGGATCAGCGATTAACTTTCTACGTTCCGGTTTGTTTGTTTTTTCCTTCTCTTCCCTCCTATCCATTGTCTCTTTTCACAAGCTGAAAACATTTTAATGGATTTTCTCATAACTTGAGAAAATGTGAGACAAATAGAGGATATTTTAAAATGACATGAGCAATGAAACACACCTGCACAAATGTATGTGCTCCGCACCATAACCTACGTCCTCGGGGGCAGCGTATAAGCTTCCACGCCAAATTTTGAACCAATGTTTATGACCAAGTTAGTACATCATAAGCCACTAAGCGTATCATTTCTTTTTTAAAGGCCTTACTTAGCCTTACGTGCCCCCAAAAAATGAGTTGAAATTAATCCATACTATGACTCCATCCTTCTAGTGCTGACTGGCCTGGGGGAGAGAAGCTCCTGGGGTTCTCGGGGGCATTTCATTTCACCCAGGAGTGAAGGAGCCCAGGTTTAAGGTCTGGTCTCTTCTGTCAGTTACACCGCGCTTTTTCCTTACAGACGTCGCAGGAAATGCTTATTGATTAGAAGATGGGGCTTGTAGCAAAGAGAAAACTATCTTCTTTGATGTAGTAAAAATTAGAAAATTGCTCTTTGTTTTCCATCTGGAAGTCTTACTTTCTAAAAAGTATTTGTAAAAAAAAAAAAAAAAAAAAAAAGAGTTTTCCATGAAGATAAGGCTGAGGGGATGCTGTAGGAAGAAAAGCTGTAGAGTGGATCACTGAAGCCAAGACTTACTGGCCAGGAGAGATCATCAGTCTCCTCCTTGTTGGACCTATCCTCTCCTGTTCTCCTAAAGTAGTCAAACCTTCTGGGCTCAAGAAATGCAGTTTCAAGGACTGCCTCAACTTTTCGTATGACGTTTTGTAACATGACAACAAAAAGGAGCAAGCTTTAAACTGTTCTTAATCACCTGTATGCCCTTTGTATTTTTTGACACTTCAAAGTCTTTTTATTTATTTTGAGAGAAAGGGAAAGAGAATCCCAAGAAGTCTTGGCATCTGTCAGTGCAGAGCCAGATGTGGGGCCTAAACCCACAACCCATGACCTGAGCATGAAACCAAGAGTTGGACACTTAACCACCTGGGTCACCCAGGCATCCCTTTCTTGGTCTTTAAATCATGATGTTCATTAGAAACTCTGGAATTAGATGGCCAACAGACACATGAAACGATGCTCAGCATCCCTCCTCATCAGGGAAATACAAATCAAAACCACACTGAGATACCACCTCACGCCAGTCAGAGTGGCTAAAATGAGCAAATCAGAGAACTCTAGATGCTGGCGAGGATGTGGAGAAACGGGCACCCTCCTACGCTGTCGGTGGAAATGTAAACTGGTGCAGCCCCTCTGGAAAACAGTGTGGAGGTTCCTCAGGAAACTAACAATAGAACTCCCTTATGACCCAGCAATAGCACTGCTAGGAATTTACCCAAGGGATACAGAAATGCTGAGGCATAGGAGCACATGTACCCCAATGTTCATAGCAGCACTCTCCACAATAGCTAAAACATGGAAAGAGCCTAAGTGTCCATCAACAGATGAATGGATCAAGAAGATGTGGTTTATCTATACCATGGAATACTACATGGCAATGAGAAAGAATGAAATCTGGCCATGTGTAGCAACATGGATGGACCTTGAGGGTGTTATGCTGAGCGAAATAAGTCAGGCAGAGAAGGACAAATATCATATGTTTGCACGTATAGGAGGATTAGGAGGAACTTAATGGAGGACCATGGGGGAAAAGAAGGGGGGAAATGGTGGGGGAAAGGGAGAGAGGCAAACCATGAGAGACTCTTGAATGCTGAGAACAAACAGGACTGATGGACGGGGCGGGGTGATGGGCATGGAGGAGAGCACTTGTGGGGATGAGCACTGGGTGTTATATGGAAACCAATTTGACAATAAACTATTTGTAAAAAAAAAAAAAAAAAAGAAACTCTGGAATTAAACTTGGCAGAATGAACTTTCAACATAGTATTTGTGTATGAGCCATTTTGGATTATTGTTTGTTAGATCTTTCCTATAAGTTTCGGGCTGTATCAAGGAAAAGAGGAAGCAGCCATGTTGGGAATAATGACTATAAAACTGATATTTTAGAGAATAGAGGTGCAACAGAATTATATACATTCCCTCACTTTCCCTCATTTGATAAACTTGTCAAGTAGGTGACAAGTTAAAATACATAGGTGAATAAGAACTGAAATTTGGTTTATATGAAGCTAAACTTCCTAGAGGATGCAGAGTAATGGAGTGATCAGTAACAAGGGAAAGTCCAAGAAAACAAAAGCTGGAAAAAAAAATTGAAGGAAGCCATATCTGCGATTAGTGAAGGGTTCCAGGGGTATGTATTGGTCATTTCGGGCTGCCATAACAGAATAGGACGAATGGGTGGCTTAAACAACAGGAACTTATTTCTCACCTCTACGGAGGCTGAGACATCCACCATCAAAGCACCAGCCAATTTAGGTCTCCCATGAGGACACTTCCTGGTTTACAGGTGGTCACCTTCTCCCACATGGGTACCCTCCATGTAGAGCTATAGTCTCTCCTTTCTCTTAAAAGGCAACTAATCCCATCATGAGGTCTCACCCTCATTACCTCATCCAAATCTAATCACCTCCCAAAGGCCCACCTCCAAATACCATCATATTGGAGGTAGGACTTCAACATTAAGAATTTGGGGGAGAGGAGGAAGGTATATTTTGTCTGAGAAGAATAACCAGCCAAAAGGGTTAATATGTGAAATACATGTTGGAGAAAGCCAATTATTTGATAATTGAAATGTAGTTTGGCTGTGAAGAATGGTAGGAAGTGTGCGACACAGTTGGAAGAAACCTTTAAATATTAAGGTGAAGTGTTAGACTTTATGCAATGGGTACTAAGTGTTCCTTACATTCTCCTGAGTTGGGTAACGTGTGTTTAAAAAAAAAAAAAAATCTCTTACCCTACAAAACACATGAGTTTCCAGTAAGTAGATTGTGTTAGTAATCCAGATATGAAGTGGTGAGAGTCACTCAAACTAATAACTTACATAATTATAAGGTTGCAAAGTGTGATTCAATATCCTTGTCAAGGAGGTGGAGCAGATATTATTAACTCTTCTATTTTATAGAATGAAATTGAAATACAAAGGTTAAAGCAATCTTCTTCAGAATACTGTTTTCCCTTCTGGACATCATATTTTTAAACAACTATATTCAGATATAATTCACATACCATGTAATTTATCCATTTAAAATATACAATTGAAAAGCTTTTAGCATATAAACAGAGTTGCACAACCATTATGGCCATCAATTATGTTTTCGTTACCCCCAAAATAAACCCCATGACCCATAACCGTTATCCCCAATTTTTCTATCCCTGACTCCAAGTCCTAGGCAACCACTAATATACTTTCTTTCTCTATAGAATTGCCCATTTTGGACATTTTATATAAAAGAAACCATATGGCATGGTTTCTTGCAACTGGCTTCTTTTCACTTAGCATAAGGTTTTCAAGGTTCATCCATGTTGTAGAATGGA
Source organism: Hyaena hyaena (assembly GCF_003009895.1). Taxonomy (NCBI): domain Eukaryota; kingdom Metazoa; phylum Chordata; class Mammalia; order Carnivora; family Hyaenidae; genus Hyaena; species Hyaena hyaena. Next base: position 84,759 of record NW_024081048.1, on the reverse strand, counting down.
TCAGGACTTCACTTCTGTTTACTGCTGAGTACTAAGAAGCATCATATGTTAGAAGTTAATTATACACCTGAAACTAATATAACACCATATGTTAACTATATTAGAATTAAATTTAAAAAAAGGAAGAGACGTATTAAGACCAATTGAGACACATTCAGCTTAGAGTATCTAGGTCTTAAAGGGTCTCAAAACTGCGTTGTAACTCAAAACCGTCTGGCTATAATGTGGTACAGTTACGAATATTGGAAGAAAGCTGTAGCAAACAAATTTTAATTTGATGTGAAGAAAAATGGTACATAATCCTTAAAATGCCTAAAGGGAATAGGCAACTGTAGAAACATATTCATTCTCCTTTCTTTCTTTCTTTCTTTCTTTCTTTCTTTCTTTCTTTCTTTCTTTCTTTCTTTCTTTTTGAGAGAGAGAGAGAAAGAGAATCCCAAGCAGGCTCCACACTCAGCACAGAGCGCATCCCAGGACTCAACGCTGCGGACATCCCTGGCATCCTGACCTGAGCCAAATCAAGAGTTGGACACTCAGTGGACTCAGCCACCCAGGCACCCTGAAACATATTCATTCTTGATGAAGATATAAACATCTAGACTGGATGACTGTATATTGGGAAAGATCTAGAAATAGATAAACTCTTAGGATCCCTTCCAACCTTGAGATTTTATATTATTCAGAAGTCAGATGGGATTAGTGTCAGAAATGAGATTAAAATTCAGAAACTTCTTCTGGGCTCCAACCTTTTCCCTACTTATCCTGCCATATGACAAACGAGTAAAAGTGGGAAAAGAGAGAGTATCTGAGATGTGTGTACTTGGTATGGATTAGTGTAGGGGTAAGAAGAAACCAAAGAAGACAAGAGTCAGGACAACCTGACATGTACACACACATACATACATGCACACATGCACGTGTGCGCACACACGCACGCACACACACACACACACATGCAGAAGGGAGAAAGAGAGAGCAAAAGGGCAGTGTGTATCTTTGGCTCACTGAGAACCCACGTGACATGTAGACACTTTTCCATTGCCTATGTTGAGGTTTTTGCTTTCTAAGTGCGAAGGAAAGAGCTTGGTTTGGAGAGAGGCTAAAAAAAATTAGAAAAACAGAAGGGCTAACATGGCATCTGTAGCCCTCTTTAGCCAGAGACATAAAGGCCCAAACCAAAACCATTTCTATTAGAGATGTGGGTTTCCAGGCAAAGGTTGGAAAAGAAAAGCCCACTGAATTATTACTGAGAGACTTTATAGGACAAGTAGCTCTCTTCTGGGGTGCAGGTTACACTGTGGGGAAGAGGCAATGTAGAAGCTATCATCTCTGCATGGAACATAAACACTTCTCAGGCACCTGGGCACTGATGGACTAAAACTTCTAAAAACAGTGCTTTGGGTATGGACATTCACCTTCTCCTGATGGGCACTGGACAACAATAGTCAGTCTCCCTCAAGTAGCTTCACAGACAGTGGCCATGACAAAAGTAAGCTGGAAAAAAATGAGAAAAACATGAAGGATATTAAGCAATGACTTCGACCAAAAGACTGGTCTGTGAGCACATGTGAGCATGACACCACCTTGGTGGACTCTGAGAAATGTTTGGGGAATATTTTTAAGAGGCTTAATTTCCTGCTAAAGCAGGTAAGTCTTGAAGTCATTGTTGATGAGGCCAAGGGACATTGAGTAATATAATAGGACATAAGTGAAGGAGGGAGAGGTTCCAGAAAAAAAAGGGTAAAATGTGATTACAGATCCATCAGAAAAAATGCCCAGGGACAAGTATAAAAAGAATTGGCAATAGTAGTATGGTAGAAGCTCGAGGCAGGTAATCAGGTTAACTTTAGAGCAGTTCAGAGCTCTGTTTTCAACTGCATATTTAAAAGTCCCTTAACCTCTGTAAACTGCAGTATCCCTATCTATAAAAGTGAGTTTGTTGAATTAGATCGTCTGCAAGGTCCCAATAATCCTGAGTGCCTATGAGTCGATCATTTCAACAGGAGCTGGTTGGCAAAGATTCAAAAGTACTCCGATATACTGTTGTAAATGGAATCCACACTGTCAAATTAAGAGTAAAGTAAATGCTGAGAATGCAGACCTTAATGAACAAACTTTTAAGGATTTTAATCACGAAGACTGGTAGACACATGAGATGGTAGATGGAGAGGTTTGAGATTCGTTGTTTCATTTTGGCCATGACTCTTCTTCTCAAGTGTTATGCAGGGGTGGAAAAAGAAATGGTTATGGTGCAAAGGAAAGAACGTAGTTGCTCCAGTTGCTGACCTCAGCCTCTGATTTTTCCATCTCATTCCCTGTGATACCTTAGTGCCACCAATTCTTTAATGCCATAGAGGCCTCGCATCCACTGACCATATACATTTCCCCTGTCCTTCATGACTTGTCATGTGCTAAGTTCTCTCATTATGCAACTTATGTTCCATCCTCCACCAGGATAATCAGTCTTTTACGACATAACCTTCAAAACACTTCCATCATTGTATTCAATGGGGAAAACCTCAAATTTGGTTAAATCAGGTCTCTGCCTATATGTGTCTGCACCTGTACCACGGAGCTTGCCTGGAGGAAAACACTGTAGTCAGCAACTCCAACCTTCCATTTGTTCACTCCAAAAATCAGAAGTCAATGTTGATTCCTCCCTTTCCTCCAACCACAACATAGCCAGTCTATCAGGAAATCCTGTTAACTCTGCTTTCAAATGAATCCAGGATGTGGCCAAATATCAATGTCCACTGATACATGCTAGTTCAAATTATCTATGGAGTATTGCTATAGCCTCCTCCTACTTCCTCTGTTTCCACCACTATCTCCTACTATTGTCTAGCTGGCAACCAGAACCATCCTTTAAAAATGTCCATCAGATATTGCCTCTCCTCTACTCAGAACCATCCATTCACTTTCCATGTTACCTAGAGGAAAATCCTATCTAAAATTCTTATGATGACACAGGACTCATTTGATTTATCAAGTTCACCTCTTTCACCCCTGATATTATTTCCTGCCACACTCCTCCTTGCTCTCTGTGTTTCAGCCTCATTACGTTGAGGCTAATCCTTGAACTTGCCAAACACACTCCATCATTAGGCCTTTGTACTTATGTTCTACCTGAATGGAACAGTCTTCTGCCAGATATCTGCTTGACTCACTCCCTTATTTCATTCAGATTTCTGTTCAAATGTCACCTTATCAGGGAAATATACTCCCTAACTGCCCACCTGTCACTCTTCTTTCCCTTACTATGCACTACCACTTCTTTGCACACGACACACCTATTTTGGTGATTATTTGCTTATTGTCTGTCTTCCCTCCTGGAGTATAAATTGAGAAAAGCAGAGACTGTGCTCCTTTTGTTTACTGTTTTATCTCCAATAGCTAGAACAGTAAATACCTATAGTGAATGAATAAAGGGGAGAAGCTGGATTTAGAGCATAAATCTAATCTTCTAAACCACTCATTAATTCATACAACAAAATTAATTGAAGGCCCATCATGAGCCAGGCAGTGTTCTTAGCACTGGGAATAAGGTGGTGCATAAGATGTATCACACTGGGGTGTGAATGGGGGCAGAGGTCAGAGAGAGATGTGAAATAAATGGGTAAGCTAATCAATTAAACTGGATACATTCAGAAGTACTTGTAAGTGCTATGAAGAAGATGAAACCAAGTGTTTTACAAGAGAGCACACTACTTTGGGTCCTTTGAGAAGACACCAAGACAGAATTAGATATGCAAGAGATTTATGGGGGGGGGGGTGTGAATGGAGCATAAAGGAGAGAGGGGAACAGGAAATGCTCCTTCAAATGGGTTGCAGCTCTGACACCTGGAGATGGAGCAAAGAAAAGAAGAAGGCCTGGGTAGAAATAGCTTCAGACTCTGGTGCAACTCTGAGAAAATCTTGAGCAGGCCAATGGGGATCCCTTCTCCCACCCCCTAGGAAATATTGCTCATTGGAGGAGGCCTGCCTTGAGTGGAAATGGCCTGGGTCTCGTACCCTAACCTTGCTCAGTCATGGATTCTGGGCACCCTCAAAAGAGTGAAGTCTCAGGCCTACATGTGAACACTCAAGTGGGTCTCAAGGTGGACAGTTGGAGGCAGTCAGTCAACCATACTCCCCCAAAGGGTTATCAGAGTGACACAATTCCATGGCCACAACAGGAAGTTACTCTAAGAGAAGAGCTAGGTACTTTGAACCAATTGTTTAGAGAGATCATTCTTAGGAGGTGACACTTTTGAACTACGAAGCGGAAGATAAGAAGAAATCAGATGGAAGGAAGGGGATTCTAAACTCTCTCGCTGTCAAAGTGTAAGTGCAAATTCCCTGGGGTCAACTGAGGTTGGCCCACACAAGGAACTTAAAGGGCAGTTTAACTGAAATATAACCATGAGGTTGAGGGGGTGGGAGATGAGACAGATGAGGGCTGCAAGGTAGGCAGGGGCTGGTCCTATAAAGCTGAGTAGACAATTCAAAGGAGGACAGAATTTATTTTAACTTAATTCTAAATTAGAATTTGTAAGCTTCAAATTTTTCTTCAAAACTGAATATATAAGCAGAAGTGCTGTGATGACTAAATAACATAATGTATAACATAATTCCTGGCACATCATTCGCTCAGAGTTACAGTACTTTTCTTTCTGCTTTGTCAGATCCAAGAGTTTATGTATTTTACTCTTTAGCAGAATAGGAAAGAGAAGATATTAAGGTAGAAAAGACAATCCATGGCTTTGAGGGCCAAGACAAGGGATTTGCATAAAATCCAAAGAGGAGAGATTAGGTCATAGTCAAATTCATGATACAGTATCCATTTGTATCTTGATGGAAAATGCTACATTTTGGAATCTATTTTTTGTGATTCTTATCTGCCTTGTTATTTTCATGATTATCAAGCTTCCTACTTTTCCTTTTGAGAATGAGCCTTCAAATGAGCCCCTATCTTTTTCTTCTGCCATGTTTATTTGACTTTACCAAAATTCCTAAAATGCTGTTCTAATAAAGGATCAACCGAACCTTGGGCCAACTTGAAGCGAAGGCCAGCTAGCGTCTCAAGAGCGAGCTACCTGGCTTTATTAAAGTCTAAGTGTTTATTTACTACATTGGATTGAAAAAGAGCTATATTGACACCTCCCCCTCAGTTTATGCTCCCTGCTGGCTCAGCTGTTTCTCTTCCACTCTAGCTCTGTTTAAGCTGTGAAACTGACATGTGTATCTCTTGTTCAGCTCAGCAGGAAATGCAACAGAAGGGTTGATAGGGACTGGGAGTAGGAGCCAGGCCAGAGGGATTCAGGGAAGTGCTGAGTGCCTTTTCTGTCCTAATTACAGTTATCTGGCAATATTATTCCAAATAATGGTAGTAAAGAGTCTCGCACAAATTTGTTCAGTATCAGTACCTTTATTAGGTTATGTATGGATTAGGGACTAAATGAGACAAAATACATTTTATAAGTTATTAAGAAATGAGCTCTTTGTAAGAGGTCAGGGTCACTGAATGGGGGAACAAATCACACACCAGGAACTTTAAGATACGAAACTCTCCAGATTTTTCCGTGTACTGAATAACAGCAGCATGCAAAATGGAGAGTTAATTACTCAGACACTGAAGACCAAATTCTAAATGTCCTGTGAAAAGACAGGGGGTAAAATACAGGTATTGGCTTGAGGCCTGCCCAAAGTGCACTGCTTTTTCACAAGGAAGCCTGAGCATAATGGCCCATGAATTGTTAATATATGTGCTGCTCAGCTCTCAAGCTTCAGCCCCAGTTCAACCTCAACCTTTTTCAAAGCTCTACCTGGGACACCCAGGGTTGCACAGCTACTGACAGTGTGGGACTTTCATTCACAAATTGCTGCAATCCTTTTCGAAACAGCTCTTTGGGAACTCCTGGTAGAGGAAGAGAGTTTATACTGGCAAGGTACTTTCAAGACTTTCTTGGTCCTAGAAAGTAAAATTTAAAATAATTTCAAAGCTTTACCCTAGTCTCTAGCAATTTCTCGAAGCAGAAATGGACCAGTGACCTATACTATGTTGAGCCACTAATAATGGCTTTTTCAACAACCAAAAGTTCATTCTGAGACAGAGCCAGGATGTGGAGAAAGGTAAAGCAGGGCAATCGGCTCCTTTTCAGAAGTCTGCCTTCCATAATGTTGAGAGTTTTCTTTAGCAGAAAGTGACTCACTGAAGGGCATTTTCGATAGGACAGGAAAACAGTGAAAAGAAAACTGTAGGTGCACCTTCGTGGCTCACTAGGTTAAGCATCCAACTTCAGCTCAGGTCATGATCTCATGATTCAATGGTTCGAGGCCCACTTTGGGCTCTATGCTGACAGTTCAGAGTCTGGAGCCTGCTTCAGATTTTGTGTCTCCTTCTCTCTGTGCCCCTCCCCCATTCATGCTCTGACTCTCAAAAATAAGAAATGTTAAAAAAAAATTTTTAAAGAAAAATGTAGCATAAGTACTTGTGATTGCAAGTGTGGTTAGTGTTCATTTTGATAGTAATTTTATTGTCTTGAGTTTGAACACATGTGGAAATGTGATGTGGTTAACTTTTCCTTAATTGAGATATAATCCATGTATGGAATTCAGCATGTTAAAGTAGAAAATTCAGTGGTTTTTAATATAGTCACAGAATTGTGCAATCATTTACGCCTAATTTCAGGACATTTTCATCACTCTGACAAAGAAACCCCTTACCCTGTAGCAGTCATTCCCAATCCCCTACTCACTCTGGCTCTTGGCAACCACTAATCTGCTTTCTGTCTCTATGGATTTGCCTCTTCTAGACATTTCATATAAATGGAATCATACAATGTGTATTTTGCATCTGGCCTCTTTCACTTAGCATAACATGTCGAGTCTTATCCAAGGTGTCGCATGTATCAGTACTCCATTTCTTTTTAATTGCTTCATATTATTCTGTTGTCTAGATATGCCACCTTTTGTTTTACCATTCATCAGTGAGTGGATATTTGGGTTATTTCCACTTTGGGACTATTGCAAAATGGGATGATATGTACATTCATGTGCAAGTATTTGTTTGAATATCTGGAACATTACAAACTGCACAGTCCTCTGTTACTGTTTGGTCATTGTCTTTCACAATTTTAAGATTCACTATGGTCAAACAATTTTTTACCCGTAAGTAAAGGATTATCACATATCATGGTGCTGGTCACAGAGCAGGAATTCAAATATCAGATGAGTGGATGAATGGATAATAAGTGATCTTAGTGGTTTCATTAAAAAACATTACAGGCATCTTATTAACAGAAATGTCTTCTTTTTTTTGCCAGTAAAGTATGCTCCCACTGTTTTGTGGTTGTCCTAACACTTGAAGGAAGCAAAATAAGTTCAGGGCAGTAACACGAGCCTAGGAGTGAGGAGACAAATAGGTTTTAGTTCTGCTCTGAAACTCATTTGCTCTAAGCATTGGGTAAAATGATTATCTTCAGTTTCCGCATCTGTCAAACGGTAATAACTGTTTTAATTACTTGACAAGTTGTTGGGTGGATCATAGGCAATAATACATTTATAACCCTGAGTCAGCTGCTGCTTCTCTGCCCTTGAAATCCTGGGTGGTGTATGCTCTGTCTCTGCCTCTGCTTTTGTACATGTTTCCTCTGTTTCTTACTGATTTGGTCCAGACATGCTTAATTTATTACACACACACACACACACACACACACACACACCCCTCATTCCTGTAAAGTCCACAGAGCAGGCATATAACCCAGACTACTCGGGAACAACTAAAAATCACATATTGGTTATTTCTCTTCTTAAAAGTATTTTGGGGGAGGGGGCAGGATGGGAGTGCTGGAGGTAGTCCACCATCAGGGAGATTTTTACAAGTTCTTTATTCTAAGCAGCTTTGCTTCCCAGCATATCTTGGTTCCTCTGCCTCCGCTTCCCCTCATTTTCCTCTCCAATCCTCCTAGGAGAAAAATCTAACACCTTTCATTTTGTGAAGTAGAGGATCCTCAAGCACTCTTTTGTTCTTATCAACTGAACACCACACCCTCAGGATCTCACTTCTCTTTCAAATAGCTTGCCAAGGTATTTTCCCCTCAGCAAAAATAGTTCTATCCCTTAGAGAAATTCTGTTTCTATCTGTTAAGATAATACTTTTTTTTCATTTCATTCACATGAAAAAGTCCTTTGGAAAGTTTAGGATAGTAATGGATATTTTAGGCATTTTATGTTTGACAATCCATTTTCTTGGGAGGAAATAAGGGTCTCTCTTCCCAATCTATTGGAGAATAGCAGTTCTCATTCTGACTTGCCCTCATCTTTCATCACAATTTAGGACTATGGGTCAGCACATAATCCAAACATAAGGAGATTCCCTGTCAATTTATGGTTGGAAATGGGAGAGAAACATCTCTAGGTGGCTAGATCTGTAAAATACATATTCTAGCTCTGGGGCCAGTCACATTTTCATTCAAGGAGAAAAGGAATCTAGCTTTAGTTTTTTGTTTTTTGTTTTTTGTTTTTTAATGCTTCAGAGCAACAGCACAAGTAGAAGAGAGAAGGAGAGGTAAGTACTTCCAGTTCTTTCCTGAGACCTTGATATGCTTTTAGTTTCAGATACGAGGAGGAGATGCTTTTGTATCCTTATAATACAACCCTTTCATTATCTTTTGCTCCACTTAAGCAACTTTGAGTTGATTCCTTTTGCCTACAATCACACGATTCCTAATAAAAGAAATATTTACAAAATGAGAACTTGTTATTACTATTAAATTTTTTTCTAAGCTTCCAGGAATAATATCTTTTTGATTTCTATGTGTATTTGTATATTTTACCTCATTTGATTCTCATGACAACCCTGTGATGTAGGCGGCATAAGATTTATTGTCCCATGTTATAAATGAGGAAATAGACTTTCAGAGAAATCAACTGGCATGCCCTTGGTAAAATAGTAATTAACAGAGCCCCAAAGAGAGGACAGGGCTTCTTGGTGCTTCTAGGACACCCCAGAGATGATACAGGGAAAAGTGGCTTTTAACCGAATTTCTAATACATTGATATAAAAGGCGTAACTGTTAGAAATTTAACAATTCTTAAACCCCAGTTATTACACATTAAATTGAAGGAAATTGTAGTAAAATCCCAGTGTAGGACATAGGATGCAAAACCCTTATTGATAAGATAAACAGATGAAAAATACTATACTGCTCCTATCCAAAAAAAAGTCACATGATTTCATTTATAGAGCAAGTAGCATAACTGGTTCAAATTGCTGGCTTTTTCTAGCAATGTTAACTGCACTATTTAGATTTTATTTTTAGGTAATACCACAAAATATTTCCTCTCCTGCATCTATAATTTTCTCTGTGTTAAACTTGAATCTTTTACTGTCTAGGAACCAAACAATGGCCTTGGAACACTGGGGATATATAATTCACACAGTACAGAAACACCAAGCCCAGTGTGTACTAAAAATACTTGGAAAATCAAGATAGTCCTACTCTGCTTTTTCTTTTCTCCTAATGTGGTGTGCATTGTAAGTTCTCTGGAGGTATCCCTGTTATTCTGGATACCTGGCGTTGATCTAATAGGATGGAACACAGAGAGTAAAGGGCTCCCTGAAGTGGTCTGAGAACAATTCCATTGCCCATCCCCATCCCCATCCACAAACCCCTAGGACTGTCCTAGATAGAAGGTTGAACATCAGAATAGAGATAATACACACTTTCTCAGGAGGGCAGGACCAAGGTACCAGGCTCTTTGTCCTCTGAGATTGTATTCAGGGCATCTTCTCAGAGACAGGCAAAAATGATAGGTTGTAGGCCAGAGCTTTTAACCCCTTACGTCCAGAAACTCATATTCTGTTTTTCAAAATAGCAGTATTTATCTGAAATTATACTAAAAGTGCTCTCAGACAGGTGAATTCATCATAACATGTTTTCCCAATTGGAACTGTCTGAAATAGAATCTTTTGAAGTTTATTAATTTATTTTGAGAGAGAAAGAGTGCAAGTGGGGGAGGGACAGAGAGAGTGTGAGAGAGAGTCCCAAGCAGGCCCCTCACTCGGTATAGAGCCCTATGCTGGGCCTCAGTCTCACAACTATGAGATCATGACCTGAGCTGAATCAAGAGTCAAATGCTCAGCTGACGGAGCCACTCAGGTGCCCAATTTATTTATTTATTTTTTCATTTCTTTCAGCTCTGCTGTTGTTCCATTTCTTCTTGGATTTTTTTTTTCTGAATTTTCTAGACAAGTGACAGTATTGGGCCACTTAGTCTGAGTTAGACTGGGATGCCATCCAGTGTCACATTCCTTGACCTTTCTCATACAACAAATATGCTTTATAAATTATCTATTCATTTAGTCATACATTTATTCAATAATTACCTATCAAGTGTTGTATAGGGCAGACACTGGCCTGGGCCTAAAAATGTAGAACACAGACCCAGAGAAATAATGAAATCATGTCCCTATTCTCTGTGAGCTTCCATTTATTTACTTATTTTTTAATGTTTTATTATTTCTAGGAGAGAGAGAGAGAGACAGCGTGAGCAGGGAAGGGTCAGAGAGAGAGGGAGTCACAGACTCTGAAACAGGCTCCAGGCTCTGAGCTGGCAGTCAGCACAGAGCCCGACGCGGGGCTCGAACCCACGAACCGCGAGATCATGACCCAAGCGAAAGTCGGACGCTTAACCAACTAAGCCACCCAGGCGCCCCTGTGAGCTTCCATTTAAATGGACATTCAAATAGATAGTGATAAGTGTAGGACAAAATAAACAGAGAAGATAAAGAGTAGTAGGCAGAGGCCACTTTAAATAGTGGGGGGGGGGGAAGGAAGGATTCTTCAAAAATGAGCTTTAAGCTGAAATATGATGGATGAGAGGGATCCAGGTGAAGGGTAAGGGTGGGAGGAAGATCATGTCAAGCAGAGAACAGGGACATGGACAGAGGAAGAGCAGTACGGAGGCTAAGTGGCTAAAGCATGGATTTTGAGCCAACAGTGATACAGAGGAGCTGTTTGCAGAAGTAAAGAGGAGCTGAATCATGGAAAGACAAACAAGGGAACAATTAGAAGACAATAAACAAAGAGGTGATGTGATCTTATTTATTTTAAGAGATCATGCTTTGCCACAATTTAGAGAATGGGAGAATTGTCAAAGAGAGCAAGGAGAATAATTAGAAAGTTTTTGCATTACCTTAGGAAACACAGGAAGATAACTTAGAACAGGGCAGGTGCAGTTCAGAATTAGAACTGACATCTTTTAGATAAATTCAAAACATATTTTAGAGTTAGATTAACAGGACTAAACAATTGCATATCAGGGCTGATGGTGTGGAACATACAGAAATCAAGCATAATTTTTAGATTTTTTTTTTTTTTTTGCTTAATTAAGTGGCAGGGTCCTTGCATTAAGTGGGAGAATAGAGAGTGAAGTGTGTTAGTGGGAAGGATTATTCACCTTCCTTTTGAACATAGTTGAAGATGTCAGATAGGCAGTTGAACACATGTTTCCAGAATGTGTGATCTAGAATTCAGACCTGGGGGACAGGTCAGACCTGACAAATAAATCTGGGGTGTGAAAGTCCAGAAATGCTAGCTAGAACTATGAGACATAAAAAAATAACCTAGGAAGATGTGGATAATTAAGAGGAGGAGGCAAACTAAATCCTGGGTCAGAAGGAAAAGAAAGGAGGTAAATGAGAGGCTGACTTTGAGGCAACAGTGAAGTAAGAGGAAAAGCCTGAAACTGTTAGGAATTCAGGAGGGAAGGTTTCCATAACAGCATTGCCAACGAATGTGTTGAATGCTGTCAAGAGGTCATGTGGGTTAAACACTGAGAAATTACTATTGGAATTGGCAACTGTGAGGCAGTTGGAGACCTTGAAAAGAACAGAGTCAGTGGAAAGGGGAAACAAGTCAAATATGTGTAGTTTGGTGGATGAATTGGAGAAATAAAAAGTTGGAGAGGAGAAGGCAACTAAGGAGAAAATGTTTGCTAGGAACAGAAGTAGGAAAATAGACTGTAACTAAAGGAAATGAGGGGTTAGGAAAGAGATTTGAAACTAGAATTAGTAGAGAATATCTGTGGGCTGGTGGACTTATTCCAGTAGAGAGGAATCGATGGGTGATGAAAAGATAAAGAGAATGAGGAGGTAGGAAAGAGGAGGCATGACTGAGGCAGTGAAGGCCTTAAAAAGGCAAGAGGGGTTGGAACCTAGCACATATAAGAATAGATTTGAAAGGACAGTTCCTCTATGTCAGTAGAAAAGTGCAGGGAGAATGAATATATTTACTGCTGGGAGTGTGAGGAGTTCACCTGTAGTAACTTTTCTCTGTGAACCGGGAGGTGAGATGTGCATCAGCTGAGAACTAATGGCTGTGGGAGAGGGGAGGCAGGTATGAAATAAGTGATGACCTCAGGTAGAGGAGGGGGTATATTCATCAGGCCCTGGAAAGGAAGGTTCTGTTATATTTTAATATCATTATGAATCAGTTACTTTTCCAGACATGAAACATGAGTCCATCAAGTAATACAACTGACATATTTTTAAGGGTTCAGGAAAATAAAATCCCATGTTAATTTTAGAATTAGCTTTCTAATAATTGTTAGCATCTGATTCTGTTTCCACTTCGCCCATTTATTCTCTGTTCCATCTTTAGTGCTCTGGGAAGCCCTTGATTATCTATACATACAGATTCCTGGCTAGACTCAATGTCTAAATATCTTCAATGAAGAGTGATATTTAAATAGGAATAGTTAGATATAATGAGAAGTCTTAGAACTACCACTTATTGTCCTGTAAATTCAGGCATTATATTATTGAAGGGTCTGCATCATATTTTCCACAAGGCTTTTCCAAAATGTACACATAGGCACACGCATGAAAATCCCTTTTCAAAACATCCAGATAAATGAATAAAATAAACTGTAAGGTAATTTAATATCTTAAAGGATAGAAATCACAAAAATGTGGATTTTAGAAAATCATAATAAGATTAGAGCCTAATGTGTGCTAAAGCAGTAGCTACTGTCTTACTAAATATACCAAATAAATAAAATTTACCAGGTTAAAATGAAAAGTCTTTTAAAAATACATCTAAAATGCCAGATTGGGCTCTGCTATGTAGGTTCTATCTGTGCATTTTCAACTGGGATATTATGTGGGCTGTGATTTCAGTACATGTGTTTGTATGAATGTACATGACAAAACTAAGTTTTTTCCATGAGTAACAAATCAATAGAGAATGCAAATATATTAATTTTTAATTTTCTTAGTGCACTGAATTCCAATGGATTTATTACTTAGTTGAATTATACATTATGTTTACTGGGTAAATGGAATTATAAAATTATCTTTATATTATCTCACTGGACTCTCCATTGATTGGCCCAGGTCTCACAGAAGATTAGTATGTAGGAGAGGAGTTTTTGTCTTTCTTATTAACTTGTAACTAATCTGTCATACCAACACAAACACAGAAAATGTTCTCTTTCCTAGTCTTATTTCAAAACACCTAAAATAAGTACATTCAGAGGTTTCAAATGAACAGACCTCTCTGCATTTGGTAGGAGAGATGCCTTCGAGATGGTCATTTAAGTTGTTCCTTCAGTTTGTATCAGAACCTCACCTCTGAGGCTTCAGACCATCATCAAGAGCCTCAATGTCTTTTTATTTAAAAAAATTTTTAATGTTTTATTTATTTCTGAGAGAGAGAGACAGCACAAACAGGGGAGGGTCAGAGAGAGAGGGAGATACCGAATTTGAAACAGGCTCCAGGCTCTGAGCTAACTGTCAGGACAGAGCCCAACACGGGGCTTGAACCCACGAACTGTGAGATCATGACCTGAGCCGAAGTCAAACACTTAACCGACTGAGCCTCCCAGGCACCCCAGCCTCAATGTCTTTGGATCTTCTCACTTAACTGATCTCCTGCCAAATGGTATGCCTTTTTGCCTTTTCTTTTGTTTAATCCCATGAAACCCAACACCATCTATTAACTGATGAGTTCCATGAATCAACTAGTTCTACTAGCCAACTAGTTCCACTGATCAAAATATGAAACCTAGAAATATCTACTTCACCTTCTATGGACTTTTCTTCTTAAATGTAATTAGGCTTTATGTATATTTATATCTGACAATTACCATCTATCTACCTGGTTCAGATGACAATCATGTCATGTCCCTATCTATGAAATATAGGTTTGACCATTTATTTTAGATCTCAGTCTGGGATAATTTTGAGAATGAAAGAGGGTGCCAAAATAATTACAGAGTTTCTTGAACTGCTTATCTCTCTACCCCTGAAATTATTTTATTGTAATGCTGAAATCATACAGTGATTTCTAAAAATAAAAGCCTATATCTATGTTCATTAAAGCAAAATTTTTAACATTTATATTGAATTTGTGAATATTACAAATATTAGAATCATTTTTCTTACACATACTCATGCTCTTTAATCAGTTTGTTATATAATGCCTTTGATGTTTTTCTTAAGAATGCATTTTTCAGCATTTTTTTCTTAAGAATATCTTAATTATTTTCGGTTTTCATATAATTATCTTCAATGATCTTCAATGTTGTGTTTTGTAGTTATTAATTTCAAATTGTCGATAATTTAGATAACTATTTCTCTGTAGATCATATTTTTAATTATCTCTTTATAGATGTTAAGCTCCCTGGTAAGACTTGAGCATCTTTTGCTAAATGGAAGATACTGTCAATTCTTTTTTTATTTTTGCAATGCAAATGTGCAAATAGTTAACCTAAATAGTTGGGCAGGTTTATTATTGTGTCTCCATTTAGACAACGTTTCTTTGATGTATATTTTATAAGAAACACTTGTCAGATAAGTTATCTCTCTTTCTTAGTTTTTTGGTTACTTTACCATCTTTGAAATTGTAGGACTTTCATTCAATTTTGATAGAAATTATACATTTACCCATTAAAATGAAAGTTTTTATCAAAAGATTCATCCCACAATTTGAGATACTATAAAGTACAACTGTAGTATTAAAAAAATAAGTCATGTACCCTGAGCTCTCATCCTTCACTTATTTAATCTCTCTCTTGCTTTTGTACAAATACAATTTCATGCCTTCCTGATTTTAACACTGTTTTCAATTTTATTTTTATATAACCTTGCAAAGCTGAAGCTTTTTATTGTTACGTTGGCATTAAATATTTTCAACTTTAATTTTGAACAAAATACAAGCAAAATTTAGAAGCTTATCTAAAATTTACTTTTTTTTAATGTAAATTCAATTCCACTGAAGACCTTTCAGGCTGTTTTACAAATTTTGTGTTTCAAGTCTCAAAAATTTCTTTATTTAAAAAAAAACATTTTTTAATGTTTATTTGTTTTTGAGACAGAGAGATAGAGTGCGAGTGGGGGTGGGGGGCAGAGAGAGAGGGAGAAACAGAATCTGAAACAGGCTCCAGGCTCTGAGCTGTCAGCACAGAGCCGGACGCAGGGCCTGAACTCAAGAACTGTAAGATCATGACCTGAGCCGAAGTCAGGCACTTAACCAACTGAGCCACCCAGCCGCCCCTCAAAATTTCTTAAAATTGTACTGATGATGAGCACCATGCACAAACACTTACTTCAGGGCTGAAATATACCTACATTTATTTACTATCAGCTTTATCCCCCAAATTTTGTAGTTTACTCTATGAACATACTTTAAAAGGCATAAATTTTGACATCTGCATCCTCTATTTTGCCTATAGAGCATTGCACTTTTAGGGATTCACTTAATTACCTGTAACCACAACCATTTCAAATACGTCTCTTTTTGGGCTCATTGCTTCCAAATGGGTTTGCAGATTGAATTTTTGTATGCACAGCCTTGTCATTCTGATTAGGATCTACTTCCCTACCCCTTGGCTTATTTAGGCCAGTGGCACGTGGACAGATTTAACAGTGTGCTAGTTTTGAGGCTCACATTTAAGAGGCCTGCAATTTAGGAGCACCTGGGTGGCTCATGTGATTAAGCATCCAGCTATTGGTTCATGAGTTTGAGCTCTGCCTTGGACTCTGCACTGACAGCTCAGGGCCTCCTTGGGATTCTCTCTCTCTCTCTCTCTCTCTCTCTCCCCCTCCCTGAAGTACTACAGTCTGGAGCAAAGCTGACCTATATATTTAAATCTAGTCACCACCCAGTCGTCACTCCTATCTTCCTAATCTGAGCCGCCATCACTTCACTCCGATTATTGCCTTCACCTATTAGCTGGTTTTCTGTTGTCAGTGAATCACACATCCATATGAATCAATAGTTTGTTTTAAGCCACTGAATTTTGGTATAATTTATTATGCAACATTAATGTGGCAATGGCCAATGGACACAATAGGTTTCTTACATTAGCTAGAACATTGTTTTTATCACAATGCTTACTCACCAAAAGTCATATTTATATAATCATTATAAAAAGTTATATCCTAAATGTTGAACATTTTAACTGAATTTACAACTTTTATGTCATTTGCAAATGTCAGATGTTTCACTTTCTCCAAAATTTTCACTTTGACTCCATAAATAGGGTGGAAAAAACTGAAGTTTTATTGGAATTAAGCTACATGAGTTCTTTTATTTTCTTTTTGAGAGTGAGAGCAAGAGGAGATTAGGAAAGAACACACACGCCCATGCACAGGCACAAGTAGGAGGGGGGCAGAGGGAGAGGGAGAGACAGAGACAGAGACAGAGAGAAAAGGAGAGAGAATCTTAAGCAGGCTCCAGGCCCATTGTGGAGCCCAGCCCCACGCAGGGCTGATCTCACAATTGTGAGATCATGACCTGAGTTGAAATCAAGTGTCCAATGCTGACTGAGCCTCCTAGGTGTCCCAGAAGTAACTGACATGAATTCTTACTGGGAACATCGCTATTGTTTCACTTTTCATATGTTGCCAAGAAAAACTGGGATTGAAAGTTAAACTAAATGAAATACACACACACACACACACACACACACACACACACACACATTCACTTGATCTAAATGAAAACTCATGCTTCTCAGTATAAAATGTATTAAATTGTTGCCTTTGGAAACATTCTTCTTAAAATAAGTATTAACTTTGACATATATGTTGATGTTTTTTCAAAAAGGTGTCTTGTGACTGTGTAGTGACTACTAGCTTTACTAAGGTCCCTGGGGTGAATGGTTTGCACTGGTAAGTTTTTTTGTGTGTGCATAAGTTCACATTAATTATTCACTTATTTGAGAAGTAGCTACTTAGTACTAGTTTTCATTAAATATATTTTTCATATTTTGATCTCACTGCTGCCAAACGAGTCTATTGCAAGATTAAAAAATCTTTACCAAACAATAAAATAAACATTTTCAATTTACAATATTCAATAAATGACCAAACCTCTATAGCAAGAGATTTTAAAGTACTCTCTAAAAACCTAGGCAGTGAGCTCTCTGACATTGTCCTTAGCAACATATTTATAGATATGTCTCCTGAAGCAAGAGAAAAAAAAGCAAAAATAAATTATTGGTACTGCACCAAAATAAAAGACTTTGCACAACAAAAGAAACCATCAACAAAATGAAATGGTAACCTAGTGAATGGGAGAAGATATCTGCAAATTATATCTTTAATAAGGGGTTAATATCCAAAATATATAAAGAATGTAAACAACTCAACAACAATGAAAAAAACCAAACAATCTGACTTTAAAATGGGCAGAGGACATGAAGAGACATTTTCCCAAATCCCTACAGATGCCAACAGACACATGACATCAATATCACTAATCATCAGGGAAATGCAAGTCAAAACCACAATGAGAAATCCCTTTATACCTGT
This sequence comes from Hyaena hyaena, assembly GCF_003009895.1. Classification (NCBI taxonomy): domain Eukaryota; kingdom Metazoa; phylum Chordata; class Mammalia; order Carnivora; family Hyaenidae; genus Hyaena; species Hyaena hyaena. Next base: position 66,959 of record NW_024081048.1, on the reverse strand, counting down.
CAGAATGGCTAAAACAAAAGACAAGAAATAACAGTGTTGGTAAGGATGTGGAGAAAAGGGGAACCTTAGTCCACTGTTGGTAGAAATGTAAATTGGTGTAGCCACTATAGAAAACAGTATGGAGGTTCCTCAAAATATTAGAAGTAGAAATACTATATGATCCAACGATTCCACTACTGGTTATTTACCCAAAGAAAACAAAAACACTAACTCGAAAAGATATATGTTTATTGCAGCATTATTTACAATAGCCGAGATATGGAAATAATCGAAGTGCCTATCAATAAAAGAATGGATAAAGATGATATGGTATAGATATACGATGGAATATTACTCGGCCATTAAAAATGAGGTCTTGCCATTTGCAACAACATGGATGGACCCAGAGGGCATTACACTAAGCGAAATAAGTCAGACAAAGATGAACACCATATGACATCACTTATATGTGGAATCTAAAAAACAAAACAAATACAAACAACCACAAAAACCAGACTCTTAGATACAGAGAATAAACTGGTGGTTGCCAGAGGGGAGGTGGGTAGGGGGATGGGCAAAATACATAAAGGGAATTAAGAGATACAAATTTCCAGTTACAAAATACATAAGTAATGGAGATGAGATGTATAGAGAATATAGCCAATAATATTGTAATCATGTTGCAGGGTGACAAATGGTGACCACGCTTATCATGGCAAGGACTGAAAAATGTGTAGAATTCTTGAGTTTATATGTTGTACACTTGATACTAAAATAGTATTGTATGTTAATTATACTTCAGTTAAAAATTAAGCACTTTCTTTATATTACAGAGGTATTATGTATACTTAACCATTAATTTTCCATGTTTCCTGTTGACCCTATGGACTGTTAATTGGTAGCTTTATGTGTCTTTCAAGTGTCTGGCAGAGACTGAAATTACAAATGCTTTTCCAATAACCACCTGAAACTGCAAAGAGAAAACTGTTCATAGCCACCCAGGTCCAAGTGTACTTGGTTTTATCATCAGTGAGCGCCCCCATGCTGTCCTTGGAAGGGACGTGTTAGTTACTTTGACTATGAAAAGATGCCAGGGGTGGAGGGGAGGAAGGTAGGTGGTTACTAAAGGTCATTTTAAAAAGTATCACCTGTGATTCTGATAGACCACAAAAGAAGCTGCAAATACAAAGAATAGATCCAGCCAACTCATTCCTGATTATTTTAATATAAATATTAATACTAATACTTTGACAGAAATGAAAAATCCTGGATAAATACTGAGTAGGTGTCAATGAGGCCTGAGTCAGCAAAACTGGGACACCCACCCCGCCTCCCCCCGCCAACACACACAGGAGCCGTGGGCTCTTAATTGAATTGGCCTCCCTTAACTCATTGTTCCTTCCATTCTAAGCCCTTCTCCAAAAGAAACAAAAAAAATAACAAAAAGAATACAAAAGGCAAATTGTAGTAAAATGTCTCTGGTACTGATCCACCGAAGATTTGCCTTGAACCCAGAAAAATCACATATCTATTCTGTGGGTTTAGTATATTCTTATGGTAAAAGGTTATGTATCAGTTTTTTCAGGCTTGCTGGCACCAGCCATTATAATCATCCGTCTAATGTCTTTGGCTCACAATAACTATCTGATTATAATATTGCTTCCCACACATATTTGCCCCAGGAAAAGAATGCGCTGATCAGCAAACATGAGTATCCTTTCTTCTCCTCGATAACATAATCTTATTCTGAAATAACAAGTCGCCTTTCTGGCTTGATAAACAGTCTAACAAAAACACTTTGAATGTATCTTCCTTTTGGATATCACCCTACATCTTTTTCTGTTACAGTCTATTCTTAGAAGAATAGTCTTTGTCTCTGATTCAACATCCATTCATTCATTCAACTAATGTTTGTAGAGGACTCGACACATGAAGGGAAGAAGCCTTCTAGCTACATTTAGTGGACTGACAAACTAGGACCCAGTTCTGTGTGCTTTTCACTCTCTTATGACTTCTTTAGATTTTGAAATCTTCTCACGTCCTGCAAAGAAAGCGAATAGAGTGTTCAACTACTTGAATATTTAAGAATTTTTACATTTAGTTCAATGACATACTGAGTCTTACTGAAATTATTTTAAATTTGATTTTATTTTAAAATTTCCAACCTAGAGTACTATGTAAATAAAATCTCATTTCCACCCAGTTCTGCACTGTGCCTATTTGTTTAAACTGACTCACTCAATGGCCCAGTTATAATACATTGATTCTCAAGAAAATCCAAGATATGAAAAAGTAAAGTTGAATACGATTTGAGTTACATTTCTCTGGAATTTATTTTCTTTCCACATCACCTGTGACCTTTCAACCTCGCAGCATACTAGGTTTTTAATCCCTTCAGCATTTCTTCTCAAACTCAGTGTACGTGCAAACCTCCAAGGATCTTGTGAAATTAAAATTATGATTCAGCAAATCTGGCACAGAGTCTGAGAGTCTCCATTTCTGACAAGCTTCCAGGAGCTGTGGATACTGCTGATCCAGGGGCCACATTTGAGTCACAAAACCCTAGAAGACCAAGATATTAATAACTTGTTATGTTTTATAAAAAGAATTCTTACAAAGAACAACATGCATACATTGTGATAAATATTCTTGGTAACATACAATGATTTGCCCTTAGGGCCTAAGCCGTGCACCCGGTATTGCCCAGGGATGCAGAATCACAGAAATAAACCTTTTGTTTTAAAAACTAAGCATAGGGGCACCTAGGTGGCTCAGTCGGTTGAGTGTCCGACTTCGGCTCAGGTCATGATCTCTCATTTCGTGGGTTCGAGCCCCGCATCGGGCTCTGTGCTAACAGCTCAGAGTCTGGAGCCTGCTTCAGATTCTGTGTCCCCCTCTCTCTCTGTCCCGTCACTGTTCATGCTCTGTCTCTCTCCCTGTCTCAAAAATATATAAAATATTAAAAAATAAAAACATAAAAACTAAGCATAAACCAAAATTGCTACAAACCAATAAGTTGGTCATTCTAGACAATATCAGATCTTTAGGTATGGACAATTGTGTTCATTAGTATAAATGATAAATGTTTAGCTCATTAAAGATTCTTAGCTGTAAACACAGAACTCAGTATGCATACCAGGCTTGTGGAAATTATTTTTTATTTTAAAAATTTTTTTAATTTTTTAAAAATTTATTTCTGAGAGAGAGAGAGAGAGAGACAGTGTGAGCAGGGAGGGTCAGAGAAAGAGGGAGACACAGAATCTGAAACAGGCTCCAGGCTCTGGGCTAGCTGTCAGCACAGAGCCCGACTCAGGGCTCGAACCCACGAACCAGGAGATCATGACCTGAGCTGAAGTCGGACACTTTACTGACTGAGCCACCCAGGCACCCCCTGTGGAAATTATTTTAAACACAGAATTTAGTCAAGAATTTGAGAACAACAGTATTATTAATGTCCTATGTGTATGCTCTTGTTCCATAACAAACTGTTTAACATATTGCTATTGATGTTTTTACTTTTCCCCATGATTTAATTATAAAATAAAATTTCTATTGTGCAATATAATTAAAAAAATAGCTATGTCCTCCTTTTAAAAGAAAATAACAAATCTAGTGTAAAAGTACAAATATAAAATATCATGAATGTAGTGTTTTATCATCAATTAACTAAATACTGACTGAATGTTCAGGATTTTTCAGACCACATACTGCTTCTTCTGCTTCTCAATAAACCTTGAAATGCTCCAATATCACCCTGCTGTATTAAGGAAGGGGGCATTCTAAAAACTCAGTTATTCTATTTTTATGGTAATCAGAACCATCAATTTCTATCTGATTTTTTTTAGTCAAAGAAGTCTCATTTACATGAGTACAATAAACGTTTTGAAGTGTGGCAAGGATCATTTCCATAATTCCATATTTCTTATCTTTCCTTAGTCTTCTTGAACCTGACATCTTGCTATAATTTGCAAAACTGAAATCCATTCAGAAATAAAAATCCTTGGTAGAAAAAGTGAAAATCAAGAAGACAGACACCACATTAAACGTATCTTTTCTCTTTCACCATTAACCCAATGGGCAGGAAGAAAAGCTTACAGAAGTAGTTCACCATAAGGGCAGAATTGATTAATTTGCTAGAAATAGACATCGTTTTCATCCAAGTTTAGATTGGCTCATACAAAGCGCTGTGCGATTTCACTTGGAAATGGAACCAGCTACAAGTTGCTACATGCCTGAGCTGAATACAAAAATTGTACCTGTGCAATTACTCTCCCTTTTTGTGTAGAACACTCTTATAAGCATAATAATAAAAATGAAAAGTTACAAATATTAACAGCAATACTAAAACACTGTTACAATGTGTCTTTGAATGTTTGTGCTTCATAATCATCTCTGTATACTTTTTTTTCCCCAAACAAGAGTTTTATTCTGTTTGTGTCTTGGCATTCCAGCAAGCATGTGTATCGTGTTTAATCATGAATGTGTTCTTTTAATTGAGAGGATGGAATAAATTATATGCTCAGTTGATAAATGCACTTTCTTTTTTAAATAAGCAAATTGACATAAAAATACTTGAGTAAGTCACTTATCTGTATTTTACTGATTTTGAAATTTGTGTCAGGAACTTCAGTTTATCTACAGGAGCTACATAGTTATTTATCAGGTTTTTCCCCCTGAGATAAGGCAGTGTTATCACATGAAGTCAAATAGCATTTCCATGAAGCTTTTTCTTACACCCTGAAAAGCAAGCACTTAGGCAAATAAAGTAAAAGTGTGCCTTGTAAAGCCACATCCTCAATAGATGTCTTTCAGAGGCTGCACTTTCTACTTTTAAATCGAAGCAGGATACTTAGAGCCCTCAGAGATAAAACAGCAGTACCTACCTGTCTCTCAGCATCTGAAACCACAGTCTATACCTGTCATTTATTGTTTTGTAAATGAACTAAAAATAAAAGATCGATGTGTTGTGTGAAATCCACAGTTTCTGTTAATGGTCTACTGAAATGGCCATGTGTTTGGGACACTGGATGTTACTCAATGGCTCTCCCCTCCCCCTCCCCCCACTGTTTTAGAAAGAACTCTTCCAGCATTTATTTCATTATTTTTTTCTGCTTTGACTTTGAAGTAAAATAATAATGTTACTTATTAAATTTCGTGTTTCTATAAAGACAGCACATGATTTTGCTTTCTAACTTCACAGAAAATCAAGAGTTCTCAATTTCCTGTCCCTCCTCACTTAACTCCTTGAAAACAGTCTTGCATTCATGTAAGTTTTCTTTTTAGATTCAGGGGCTGGGCTTAACATACAAATGAATGTTAACGTATATTGTTATCTGGATACTAGTGCCCCCTCCTGCTCAGGAAAATATCTTCACTATTTCTGTCTCCGTGTGTGTGTCTCTCTCTCCTCCTCCCTCCCTATTACTAACTCTCCATCCCTATCTCTATCTCATCTGTCTTTCCCTCTCTCCTGTATTTTTCCGGCTACTTCAGTTCCACCTGCTCTTTCCCAACTTCTTCAGTTCGCTCCTTCTTTTGAGACTCTTTGCCTTGAGAATACAAATACTCCCAGTCTCTTCTTCTAAAAATAAGATCCTATCGCTGTCCTTTGGCCTCTGTTCACAGAACTCCTCAAGACACCAAAGACGTCCATAACTCCCTCTCACTAAACAGTTTCTAGATGGTATTTACTTGGAGTTTGTGACATTTAATAAAGTTGACTCTCCCCGTCTTCGATGTATTCCTTCCTTGGCTTATCTTTTTTGCCTCTATATTTCCTTATTTTTCCTCATTATTTTGAGCCCAAAATATTTAAATAAAATTATGTACAGGGTTGAGCAAATTCTTACATGTAAAAGGAAAATAAGTGCCAATCTGATTGTACATAAAAAGGCATTCAATTCCCCAGACCCTAAAATTATATAAGAAAAGCAGATATTTTCAGTGTTCAAACTGGGTAAATACATAAAACTATAATTTTATCTTCATTTGTCAGTAGAGGAAAAAACTACTTTGTTTTGTGCATTTATCACTGGATGCTTGAACTGACCTAATCAACAGAAACCACTAAGTGGGAAGGCACAAAAGTAACTCTTTCAAAGTTGTATGATTATGGAAAACAGGTGTCAAATTCTCAAGTGTCTCAGTTTTCTGTTTTTCAAAAAGGAAGGAAGGTTTAAAAGGTACTAATCAGAAACCAGTTTTAAAACTTTTTAAAATGTTTATTTATTTTTGAGAGAGAGAGAGAGAGAGAGAGAGAAAGCATCAACCAGGGAGGGGCAGAGAGAGAGGGAGACACAGAATCTGAAGCAGGCTCCAGGCTCTGAGATGTCCGCACAGAGTCTGACACGGGGATTGAACTCACGGACTGTGAGATTATGACTTCAGCTGAAGTCAGACGCTTAACTGACTGAGCCACCCAGACGCCCCTGAAACCAGTTTTTTAAAAAAGTTTATTTATTTTTAGTAGACAGAGACAGTGCCAGTGGGGGAGGGGCAGAGAGAGTGAGAGAGAATCCCAAGAAGGCTCCAAGCTGTCAGTGCAGAGCCCGGCATGGGGCTCAAACTCATGAACCATGAGATCATGACCTGAGCTGAAACCAAGAGTCAAACACTTAATCAATTGAGTCATCCAGGTGCCCTTGAAACCAGGTTTTAAAAAGTAACTCAATCTTTCTATTTCTGCTAAATTTTACATTCATTTTAATGAGCAAAGTTGTATTCCTTTCTTAGGGCTGCTGTAACAAGGTACCAAAAACTGGGTGACTTAAAACAACAAAATTTATTCTCTTATAATACTATAAGCTAGAAGTTAAAAATCAAGAAGTTATCAGGTCCATATTCCCCCTGGAGACTCTAGGGAAGAATCCTTCCTTATCTTGTCTAGTTCCTGGTGGGTGCCAGCCATCCTTGGTGATCTCTGGCTTCTCCACGTGTCACTCTAATCCCTGCCTCTGTCTTCACATCCCTTCTACCTTTGTGTCTGTGTCCAAATTTTCTTCTTAAAAGGACACCAGATACACTGGATATAGGGCCCACCCTAATTCATAACTCATCTTAAGTTAGTTACATCTGCAAAGACCCTATTTCCAAAAAAAGCCATATTCACAGATTGTAAAAGAAGATGTATTTTGGGGAGATACTTTTCAGCCCAGTATAAATGGAAAACCAAACTTGATATTTTAGAAAATAAAAAGAGAAAAGGAATTTATTGTTTTTAAATGAATGAAAACATAGTATATTGTTTTTCTTCCTCTGCAAAACTTACTAAAACAATAGTAAAGGAATAAAGCAATAAAAAAGATATATGATAAAAAAAAACACTCCCAAAAATCCATGGGAAGCAGAGATAATTCAGGCTCTACTCTTTTTAAATGTGAACATACTCTAATATTGTCCAATAAAAATATGAATAAGATACTGTGAAAAGGAAAATCACAGAACAAAATTGTGATATACATATGATATAAAATAACTTATTATATTTATTTTATGTCATATATATTTGTAAACATATATAGAAAATATAGAATTATATATAATATATAAAATATATTTATAAACATATTTATGATATAAATATAAATATGATATATAATAACACTATAAAAAGACTGAAAGATAAATCCCAGGGCCAAAAGTAAAGCAAAGAATTAGTGAATAAGAAGTAAAGAAAAGGAAAACAGTAGACTTTCCTTTTGGGGTTTATAGTCCCCTCAGTAAGAATTATAGACAGAAGTGGTGCCTGGGTGACTCAGTCAGTTAAGTGTCTAATTTTCGCTCAGGTCATGATCTCGCCGTTCACAAGTTCGATCCCCACGTTGGGCTTTGTGCTGACAGCTCGGAGCCTGGAGCCTGCTTCGGATCTGTGTCTCCCTTTATCTCTGGCCCTCTCTGGCTCTCACTCTCTCTCTCCCTTTCTCTCTCCCTCTCTCTCAAAAATGAATAAGCATTAAAAAGAAATTACAAAAAAAAAAATTATATACAGATAAAAGAAGGGAATGAACTATCAAGAAAATAATTTTTTTTAGATATGAGGAACATAAATCCCCAAACTGAATGTGCCCAGCACAGTGGCCAGTAGGAAAATGGTAGAAGACCCCACAAAACACACGAGATGTGAAATTTCAGATTAACAGCTCTAAAGTAGAAAATGTAAAGTTTCTGGGGGAAATCACCTATAAGAAATAGCAAATCAGAATTGTGTTAACCTTCTCAGAACAATAGTGAATGACAGAAGACTTTGAAGAAATATCTTACAAATTCTTTTTTTTTAATGTTTTATTTATTTCTGAGAGAGAGAGGCAGTGTGAGCAGGGGAGGGTCAGAGAGAGAGGGAGACACAGAATCTGAAACCGGCTCCAGGCTCTGAGCTAGCCGTCAGCACAGAGCCCGACGTGGAGCTCGAACCCACGAACTGCGAGATCATGACCTGAGCCGAAGCCGGTTGCTTAACCGACTGAGCCACCCAGGCACTCCAATATCTTACAAATTCTTAATAAAAATGCTATTTGATTGAACAGAATAGAACACCCAGAAGTGGGCCCAGAAATACACGGTCAATTAATCTTCAACAAAGCAGAAAAGAATATTCAATGGAAAAATAACAGTCTCTTTAGCAAATGGTGCTGGAAGAACTGGACAGCGACATGCAGAAGAATGAAACTGGGACGGCTTTCTTACAACGCACACAAAGATAAATTCAAAATGGATGAAAGACATAAATGTGAAACAAGAAACCATCAAAATCCTAGAGGAGAATACAGGCAGCAACCTCTTTGACCTCAGCCGAAGCAACTTCTTACTAGACACGTCACCGAAGGCAAGAGAGACAAAAGCAAACATTGGGACTTTGTCAAGATCAAAAGCTTCAGCACAGCAAAGGAAACAATCCACAGAACTAAAAGGCAACTGACAGAATGGGAGAAGAGATTTTCATAGACATATCTAATAGTTAGTATCCAAAATCTATAAAGAACTCCTCAAACTCAACACCCCAAAACAAATAACCCTAGTAAGAAATGGGCAGAAGATATGAATAGACACTTTTCCAAAGACATCCAGATGGCTAACAGACACATGAAAAGATGTTCAACATCATTCATCATCAGGGAAATACAAATCAAAACCATGATGAGATATCACCTCACACCTGTCAGAATGGCTAAAATTGAAAACAGAAGAAAAATGAGATGTTGGCTAGGATGTGAAGAAAAGGAAAGACTTTTGCATTGTTGGTGGGAATGCAAGTGGTGCAACCACTCTGTAAAACAGTATGGAGTTTCCTCAGAAAACTAAAAATAGAATTACCCTATGATCCAGCAATTGCACTATTAGGTATTTACCCAAAAGATACAAAAATACAGATTTTAAGGGGTTCATGCACCCTAATGTTTATAATAACATTGTAAATAATAGCAAAACTATGAAGAGAGCCCAAATTCCCAATGACTGGTGAATGGATAAAGAAGATGTGGCTGTCTACTACAAAGCTGTCATCCTCAAGACAGTATGGTATTGGCACAAAAACAGACACATAGACCAATGGAACAGAATTGAGAACTCAGAAGTGGACCCAAAAATATACAGCCAACTGATCTTTGACAAAGCAGGAAAGAATATCCAATGGAAAAAAGACAGCCTTTTTAACAGATGGTGTTGGGAGAACTGGACAGCAACATGCAGAAGAATGAAACTAGATCATTTTCTCACACCATGCACAAAAATCAACTCAAAATGGATAAAGGACCTGAACGTGAGACAGGAAACTATCAACACCCTAGAGGAGAAAGCAGGAAACAACCTCCTTGACCTCCACCGCAGCAACTTCTTACTTGACACATCCCCAAAAGCAAGGGAATCAAGAGCAAAAATAAACTGTTGGGACCTCATCAAGATTAAAAGCTTCTGCACAGCCAAGGAAACAACCCAGAAAATTAATAGGCAACCAACGGAATGGGAAAAGATAGTTGCAAATGACATATCAGATAAAGGGTTAATATCCAGAATCTATAAGGAACTCACCAAACTACACGCCCGAAAAACAAACAACCCAGTGAAGAAATGGGCAGAAGACATGAACAGACACTTCTCCAAAGAGGACATCCAGATGGCCAACAGACACATGAAACGATGCTCAGCATCCCTCCTCATCAGGGAAATACAAATCAAAACCACACTGAGATACCACCTCACGCCAGTCAGAGTGGCTAAAATGAGCAAATCAGAGAACTCTAGATGCTGGCGAGGATGTGGAGAAACGGGCACCCTCCTACACTGTTGGTGGGAATGTAAACTGGTACAGCCCCTCTGGAAAACAGTGTGGAGGTTCCTCAGGAAACTAACAATAGAACTCCCTTATGACCCAGCAATAGCACTGCTAGGAATTTACCCAAGGGATACAGAAATGCTGAGGCATAGGAGCACATGTACCCCAATGTTCATAGCAGCACTCTCCACAATAGCTAAAACATGGAAAGAGCCTAAGTGTCCATCAACAGATGAATGGATCAAGAAGATGTGGTTTATCTATACCATGGAATACTACATGGCAATGAGAAACAATGAAATCTGGCCATGTGTAGCAACATGGATGGACCTTGAGGGTGTTATGCTGAGCGAAATAAGTCAGGCAGAGAAGGACAAATATCATATGTTTGCACGTATAGGAGGATTAGGAGGAACTTGATGGAGGAACAAGCGGGAGAAGAAGGGGGGAAATAGTGGTGGAAAGGGAGAGAGGCAAACCATGAGAGACTCTTGAATGCTGACAAAAACTGAGGACTGATGGATGTGGGGGGGAGGGGGGGATGGGCATGGAGGAGGGCACTTTGGGGATGAGCACTGAGTGTTATGTAGAAACAAATTTGACAATAAACTATTTGTAAAAAAAAATAAAAATAAAAATAAAAAAAAATAAAAAAAAATAAATAAAAAAAAAAAAAAAGAAGATGTGGCTGTATTACTCAGCCTTCACAAAGAATGAAATCTTGCCACTTGCAATGACATGGGTGGAGATAGAATGTATTATGCTGAGCAAAGTAAGTCATTCAGAGAAAGACAAATATCCCATGATTTCACTCATATGTGGAATTTAAGAAACAAAACAGATGAACATATGGGAAAGGGGGAAAGAGAAGAGAGGGAAACAAACCACAAGAGACTCAATGATAGAGAACAAACTATGGGTTAACAGAGGGAGATGGGCTAGGTAGGTGATGGGTGGTAAGAAGGGCACATGTGATGAGCACTGTGTGTTATATGTAGGTGATGAACCACTGAATTCTACTCCTGAAACCAACATTGCACTATATGTTAACTAATCGATATTTTAAATTAAAAAAGGAAAAAAAGAAAATGATATTTGATGAACAACTCTACATTCAGCCACTCTATTGATTAAGAATGAGAATGAAATAAAGACATTTTTAGGAAGGTAAGCACTCAACCACACCTATCTGTGTACCTTCTAGTCACCCATTCATGGGATGCTACTGGAGAATATGCTGGAACAAACGACGGAGCACCTTAGGAAAGAGACAGATGTAGGATATAGTAAGCAGTGAATCACAGCCAGAAAAATGACAGAATTTTTGAGGATGACAATGAAGGGAAGTACGTGGACAACCGGATGTGCCGATAGCCTCAGGGCAACCAGTCCACACTGGACAAGGAGAATGGGCAGTTGCAGTGAGGGGTCCTTACTGGTTCAAAGAAAAAGTCAAAGTGGCATAAATTACTATTGCAGAAAGGAACGTTCATATTAACTGCAAATGGAGACAAAGCTAGTTTTTCAAAGCGGGAGGAAATCAATTAAACCCCTGTCATCCAAGACAGAATTTATTTTTCTCTCAGTTACCTACAACTTACAAAAAGTTGCAAATTAGCTCAAAGTAAAGGGGCTGGAATATGATAACTCGAGGTGTATATAATAAAAGATGCACACTTTTCCCTGGAAACACAGGGAAAAGTTTCCTGCACATTAAAGGACAAGTATGTTAACTTTGTGAAGTTGGTGTTCTTTGTCGAAGAAGAACCTCAAGCTTACAAACCGCTTATGTAAATGATTTATATATGTAGTAACTTAGATTTATGTATGTAACATATATACATAGTTTATATTTCCATAGTCAGCAAAGCCATAATTAGGACTGTAAATTGTACATGCATATGTGTATGGGTTTTCAAGATTCCTCCATGAAAGTGCTAATTGTGATTTTCTTTTTATAAATTTCCAAAGAAATAAACAGGTACATGTGGCTTATTTTTTTTACAAAGTTGATATTGAAAATGTATCACCTAGAAACAAGGCAAAGCAAAATAATTTTGCTTCTCAGGGTCTTTACCTACAGTGAATATTGCCATAATTTCTCCTAGTTGCTCCTAAGAAGGGGAGCCAATTTTAGGGCAGCAAGGAGCTTGGGCATCTGTGTGACGGGGAACATAAAGATTCCACTTTCTTCCCCAAAGAATGGCAGTCCTCTTTGTGTGTGTGTGTGTGTGTGTGTGTGTGTGTGTGCGCGCTCATGCATGATCACCACACTTCTTTCACATTTTCCCTTTCTTTCCCTGGTCTTTGTAAATTTGGTCCCCTCCCCTGTGTTTGACCTCACTAGTCTGACTCTGACATCCTAGGTCTGGTCTGAATCTGGCTGTACTTCGCTGACTTTGGCTACAGACTTGCTGTAATTAGTTTATAAAAAGGAAATAAGGACCAGAGGGACAGTGTTGGTCTCTCTCACCCTTGTCCAATTTAGTTCTTGTGATATTTATAATTACCAGGGAATATTTGCAATCGCCAGTGGGGTCAAATGGCATCCCTTTCAACCTACAGCTTTCCCCAGAAAGCTACAGAAGCTCCTCTGTATTCATACAGTGTGCGGGAGGGGCTGCGGGGATAACCAGGTGCTTGCAGCACCTTATAATCTAAAACTATAATAAGCATCAAAAAAAAAAAGTAGAGTATGTTTTTAAAAGAATGCTAAAAGTCCTTTCTTTTAACAGAAAGGGCAGCAAGGGTATGTAGGGTCAAATTTGTCCCCAAGTTTGCACGTTTAGTCCTTCCATTGAGTTATTGTATACCTATTGCATGGTAAAGTCATAATTTTATCAGGTGACTCAGAACTTGTTAGCATTTTGGGAAATTACTTCGTATGAATCACCAGAGATAAATAAAATGAAATGTAGAAGTTTTAACTGGCGCTTCCTGAAGATATTATATCTTTTAATCCAGATCACAGGTTGGGGAGGTAGGTACCATGCCCCCCGAGCCAGAGGGTAAAAACCAGTCCAGTGGGTGGAATTAATTATGTGACAACAGATAACTCAGCCGGATCTCTCTCACCTTCTAGTTTATTAAAGAATAAAGCTTTTTTTTTTTTTTTTTTTTTTACCTGAATTGTTTGGGTAAAAGACAAATATTACATAGGCTTTCAATAAACTATCACTGCCAAGATTATAGTTTTTATCTAATATATGGAGTCATGGTAAAGAGAATTTGTATATTCAGGAAACAATGCCATTGAACCACTACACCCTAATGCAGTTATTTACTTCTGTTAGTCGAGGAACCTCCCTAGGTAGTATGAAGACACAATAACAGAATCACTGCATTTCTTTTTATAGACTCCATGATCAGTATCCTTACACTATAATAATATTAACCTCAAATATTTAAAAACTATAATAGTTGTCTAATAACGAGATGGTAGATTAATAAATAGTCAACATCCATTTTGGGAAACCCTTTAGTCATATTAGGGGGTACTTGGTAGATATCTTAGGTTTGGGTGTTAGTGGGTGTTGTAGGCAGTTTCTACAGTGACTGCCAGGGATCTACATTGCCTGATATTTGTGCCATTATGCAATCTCTCCCACCTGAGGGTAGGCTGGACTTAGTGCACAGTTCTAATGATTAAAATATGCAAGAAAAATATGGTGTGTCACTACTGAGATGGGGTTATAAAAAGACTGTGGGGCATTTTTCTTGGGTGCTCAATCTCTCTCATATTACTCTTTCTTAGGAAGCAAGCTCCTATATTATGATCAATACTATGGAGAGGCCTTTATAGTGAGAAAATGAAGTCTGGCCAACAGCCAGAGACAAACTTCAGCTTGCAAACAACATGGAAATGAACTTGGAATCGGATTCCTCAAACCCTTTTCATTCAAGAGAGGACTGTAGCCCTGCTGACAGCTTAACTGCAGCTCCTGAGAGAGAACCTAAACCAGAGCCGTCCAGCTAAGCCACTCCTGGATTCTTGACCCTCACAAACAGAGACAATAATAAATGTTTGTTATGTCTAAGCTGCTAAATTTTGGGATCACATGTCATGCAGCAACAGATAACTAACAAGAGTAGTTTGTGCTATGACGATATTATTTTGAATATTTAAAACATTAATCAAGTGGCAGCTTATAAGATATCAGTTGTCTAATAAGATAGTATTTTATTAGTCAACATTAACTACTATAATTACATTATTAGATTTGAAAAATCCTTAGTCTATTTAAAGGAATGCTTGATAAATATCTTGGACTTTAGAACTATTTGGAAAGCATAACAACTCAAGTATCTAAAACTTACTACTAAATTCTCATAGGTATTAAAATACTGTCATATGCCAGAGCAATAGGGCACCGACTCTACCTGATACTAATAAATTGTAGTAATGATTTTATTTAAGCCTGTATTTGGGGAACAAATGGATTCAGGCCTTAAAACAGCGTATCTATGAGGAAAGGGTCTTAATTTGGGTGTCAGTGGGTTGATTGCCTTGAAGAAAGTATTATCCTCTGTATTTTTGTGGTGGCCCCATGTAGATTCAATTTTGGGTCAGTTCAAGATTAAGGAGAGTCACTTTAAAAAAATTTTTTTTTAATATTATGTAATCCCATTTCTACCTTCCTGTTAGAAATCATGTAGAGAAAGAATTTTGTAACTAAGTGATAGGCCACTATTCACAAATGCTTACCTCATTACATATATTCAAATCACTTAGGTTTTTAGTCCATATATGTTGTTTATTGATCACTGATAAATCAGCTCTAACAGCTGCAGATTTATATTGATAATGGTAAATATTTTGCCTTGTCATTTCTTTCAAATATTGTATTGCTTATTTTGGTATGAGATTTTTAAAATTTTTTTTTTATGTTTATTCATTATTGAGACAGAGAGAAACAGAGCATGAGCAGGGGAGGGTCAGAGAGAGAGGGAGACACAGAATCCAAAGCAAGCTCCAGGCTCCCAGACGTCAGCACAGAGCCTGACGTGGGGCTTGAACCCACAAACTGTGAGATTATCACCTGAGTTGAAGTCGGACGCTTAACCAACTGAGCCACCCAGGCACCCCTATTTTGGTATGAGTTTGACTAATGCCAGGCAAAGATACATACTCATTTTAAAACTACAAATGCTGATATTCCAATTCAATATATGACTCAATAAAAAGGAATCTAAATTTAATATCAATTGTATCATTTAATGAGTTTTTCACAAAACAGTGGCATCTAGTGGTCTATAAAAATCCTCCTCCTAGAAATCCTTTCTGACTTGTCTTCACTATTAGTTTGAATCTGGCACAGGTTGCCGGTAGCTGGTTAACTTGCTAGTGAGGTTTACTAGGATTTCCTGCTGTACAGAGTCAAACCTTCATAACACTAAATGGACCTTTTATTTGGTAGTTGTGTATGTAACCTAATGTCTACAATGTTGTTCTTACTAAAGAACTTACTCTAATATAGATCTTTATTTGTAGATGCTGCTAATACTCATTACTACTTTTCGGCTACAAAAATAAACTGCTTTTAAGACATCAAACAAAAGACTACTTTAAAACCAAAGGCTATAAAAAAAAGATTTACCTTCGGAGGCAATAAAATTTACCTTTTTATCTCTAAAGCAAAAAAGAGTGATAAGTTATTTTATCACCACTTGGTATTAATAGTATGGATATGCTTTCACCTACTGCCTAGAAGTTTGGAAACAAGACTCCAACATATTTGTGCTTTAAACTTTCTTAAATAGTGCTCATTAGAAGAAAGATATTGACATTATTTTTATTTGTTATGTCCAAGTATGGCATGTACCATTTAGTTTAGGAAAGAAAAAGAGAATACTATAATGTATATGTAAATGCATTAATTAGTAACAATAGAATATATTTTTCTGTCAGAGTAATACTTGCATGTATATTTATCTGCATGATCCATAGAAGATAACGTGAAACCGCTTAAAAGCTTTTTATACTTTATTTAAAGTAAGAATTCATTTTTTAGGGATCTAATTTTGTTTGATAATATTCATGTCATTCATATGAACACTACATGCAAAACTCAGATGTCACTGTCACTGTACTCCAATCCTAAAAATGATTGTAAATAATCCTAACTGAGAAGGAACTCAGAGGTGTGTTTGATGGCAATTATTAAACAAATTCATATTCACACCTAATTCAACATTTACTGCATGAAACAAGAGGAACTCTGTAATATTCTATTTCTTAATCTGGAGGCTAGTTGTATGGTATAAATACAATGGGCTCTGTACTTGTAATCTGCATATTCATGCTATGCATAATATGTATATTACATGTAAATAACACTTATGTTTAAAAAAACTATGAGGTGCAGAAGTTGACAATTTTTTAGAAAGTTCTTGACATTGTAAGCACTATTTGAAACTTGCAGGCCTAACAGCAAATTTTTTATTGAAAGAATTATTATATTCTTTTAAAAATATCATTTTTTTCTTATCAGTATAATTATAACAGATACTTAATACAGTTGACCCTTGAACAACATGGATTTGAATTGCATGGATGCATGTATATGTGGATGTTTTACAGTCCTGTAAATGTATTTTCTCTTCCTAATGATTCTCTTAACATCTCCTTTATTGTAGGAGTACAGTATATGATACATGTGATACAATATATATATTAATCTACTGTTTATTATTGGTAAGGCCTCTAGTTAACAGCAGTCTATTAGTAGTTAAGTGTTTGAGGAGTCAAAAGTTATACATGAATTTTCCACCCTAACCATGTGTTGTTAAAAGGTCAACTGTATTTAACTTTATAGTTTACTTATAGAGAATAAGTCAGTGATTTGTATAAAAAATAACTTGTAGATCTTTTAACATTAACCTATTACTACAATTGAGCATTATTCATTTGGTTAACTAACACCAAATCTAAGTTTGAGTTTTAAATTACTTAGGTATTCAGCATTCAAGAGTCTCTCATGGTTTGCCTCCCTCCCTCTCCCCAGCTATTTTTTCCCTTCTTCTCCCCAACAGTCCTCCATTAAGTTCCTCCTAGTCCTCCTATATGTGCAAACATATGGTATCTGTCCTTCTCTGCCTGACTTATTTCCCTCAGCATAACACCCTCTAGTTCCATCCATGTTGCTACACATGGCCAGATTTCATTCTTTCTCATTGCCATGTAGTATTCCATCGTATAGATAAACCACATCTTCTTGATCCATTCGTCCGTTGATGGACACTCAGGCTCTTTCCATGATTTGGCTATTGTGGAGAGTGCTGCTATGAACATGGGGGTACATGTGCCCCTATGCATCAGCACTCCTGTATCCCTTGGGTACATTCCTAGCAGTGCTATTGCTGGGTCACAGGGGAGTTCTACTGTTAATTTTTTGAAGAACCTCCACACTGTTTTCCAGAGGGGCTGCACCAGTTTACATTCCCACTGACAGTGTAGGAGGGTGCCCGTTTCTCCACATCCTCGCCAGCATCTAGAGTTCTCTGATTTGCTCATTTTAGCCACTCTGACTGGCGTGAGGTGGTATCTCAGTGTGGTTTTGATTTGTATTTCCCTGATGATGAGGGACACTGAGCATCGTTTCATGTGTCTATTGGCCATCTGGATGTCCTCTTTGGGGAAGTTGTCTGTTCATGTCTTCTGCCCATTTCTTCACTGGATTGTTTGTTTTTCCGGTGTGGAGTTTGGTGAGTTCCTTACAGATTTTGGATATTAGCCCTTTATCTGATATGTCATTTGCACCTATCATTTCCCATTCTGTTGGTTGCCTATTAGTTTTATGGATTGTTTCCTCTGCTGTGCAACTTTTTATCTTGATAAGGTCTCAATAGTTCATTTTTGCTCTTGACTCTCTTGCCTTCGAGAATGTGTCAAGTAAGAAGTTGCTGCGGTTGAGGTCAAGGAGGTTGTTTCCTGCTTTCTTTTCTAGGGTTTTGATGGCTTCCTGTCTCATAGTCAGGTCCTTTATCCATTTTGAGTTTATTTTTGTGTATTGTGTGAGAAAATGATTATTTTAATTCTTCTGCGTGTTATTGTCCAGTTCTCCCAGCACCACCCGTTAAAGAGGCTTTTTTTTTTCCAATGGATACTCTTTCCTGCTTTGTCAAAGATTAGTTGGCTGTACACTTGTGGGTCCAATTCTGAGTTCTCTATTTTGTTCCATTGGTCTATGTGTCTGTTTTTGTGTCAATACCATACTGTCTTGATGATGACAGCTTTGTAGAAGAGGCTAAACATGAGAGACTCTTGAATGCTGAGAACAAACTGAGGGCTGATGGGGGTGGGGAAGAGGGGAAAAGGGGTGATGGGCATGGAGGAGGGCACTTGTTGGGATGAGCCCTGGGTGTTATATGGAAGCCAACTTGACGGTAAACTATTCAGGGAAAAAAATAAATTACTTAGATAGGCTCATTATTTCTTAAGGTAACTGTAAGGCAAGCAATCACTCAGTAGTAGCCTACAATAACATTTAATGACAAAACAAGTTTTCTAACAGTGATGTTTTACTCGTAAATCTGTGTAGATTTCACAACTAATTCACATGAAAATATTTTTCTCTTAATTGGCTCTAAAAATAGGAGGAACATAAATGAAAAAAATCATTGCTGCAGAAATTCAAACCACAAATTATATGAGGTAAAATAATACTTTGTTATTATTAGATATTAAAAAGTCATGTAATTCATTTTAGTCATTAACATTGTAAACATGAAAGAGACTAGAAAAATGTAGTATCAGGTAGTTTCTAATTTGAGAAAAATAATTTAGGAAATGACTCAGAAACTCTGAGCTGTAAATATGCATAAAATAATGAGCTGATAGTCTGAAATGTCTATTTTCATACCATTCCACAATTATAAGCTAATTATTTATTTTAGATTCACTTTTAAATTAACAACTAAGAGACTGTACTGCTTGCTACATGATTTTTTTTCTTATTATTAAAATTACCCCCAAAATATTGAAGCCTATGTGGTACTCCTTGCTGAGAGAAAACATAAATTCCAATAGTGTTAAGAAGACATTAACCATCTCCTCTGCTGATGCTGTTATAGGGGGTTTGTCAAAAATTTTCATGTGTCTCCTCAGATTTTCTTGGCCGTGGCAAACTTTCAGACCCAGGGCTTCATGCTCCAGCATAGTCACCACTGCAAAATGCAGAATCTGATTCCCCCAGAGGCTGCCACAGAGACTAAGGAATTCAGTATGGAGGCACAGGGTAAATTCTTCTCATGGGGCAAATTTGACTAATGGTTGGCAACAGATACAAAGAAGACAGCAGATGATTTCCTTCTCTTTATTCTTCTTGCCAATGGACTGTTCCATTACATAGGCTTTCCACCCGTGTTCTTTCAAGGCTTGTCAAATAGTGGCAGCCAGCATAGCAATATGTCACCTTTTATTTTCTTTCCAATTCTCTTTGCCTCACTTCCTTTTTCTCTCACTCTTGGTGTCCTGTGATTGTACTCCCGATTAACTAACATGTTAATATACAGGTATTATCTCAGGATCTTTTATCCTTTTCTAAAGAACCCAAACCAGGATAGGAATTCTTTGAATTCAAGCTATATAAGGAAATAATATATTACTAATATAATCCATAAAAAATATTCTTAATAGTGAAATGGGATATCTTTCATTCTAATATATAACCAACTATATTTAAATGGCAACTTCCACTTTCTCCAAATACACCTTCATAGAGTTGGCATTTATTGAACTAGTAAGAGTAGAGAATATTTTTGTTGTGATGGTGGTGGAGAGATACTAGTTCAGCTTTGAACATTTAAACTCGAGATGACTACTGGACATCTTGGATATCCAAGTAGAGATACAGAACAGGCTGTTGGTTTTGAGTCTGGATTTCAGGAGAGGGGTCCAGGATGGAGATATAAATGTAAGAATTTAGTATTTTGAGATTTTCTACCTCCCCACTTCCTGTTTAAATCTGTTTATTAACATACAGTGTAGTATTGGTTTCAGTAGAAGAACTTAGTGATTCATCACTTACATACAACACCCAGTGCTCTTCCCAACAAGTGCCCTCCTAAAGGACTCAGACTGATAAATGGAGAAGATCCCAAAGGACCAAGCTCTAGAAAACTTTCACATTTTAAGTCAGAAATGGAGAGAAAACAGTAAAGAGACTGAGATATTGTCCAGAAGAGGTAGGGAATAAACTAGAGAGTGTCATGTTTTGGATGCTAAGACAAAAAAGAATGTTTAAAAGGAAAGAAGTTCAGCTAATGAGTTCAATGATATTGACAGTCAAGTAAGAAGAAAAAGGACTGTGAAAACAGACTGAATATTACAGTGTGAAGTATGACAATGAACGGAAGGTTTTTTGCATAGTGAAGGGGAGGAAGAGTTGATTAGAACAGATTCAAGAGACTACGAGAGGAGGAAAAGTAGCTATATAGACAGCTCATTCAAAGAAATTTGGTATGAAGGGGACAAAAGAAAAAGGACATAAGCAGGAGGCCATGGTGTTATTGGGGTTTTTTTCAAAAATAATTTTGAGAAAATAGTATTGTTATATATACTAAAGGGAATGACCTAAAAGAGAAGGAAAAATGGATGATTCAAGGGAGCAAGAGCAGTATCTTTGAGGATGTGAGAAGAGACGGCACCCAGAGCACAAGTGAATCCTGGCCCACAATAACATAATGAACAGTCCACCCAGAGTAACAGGAATAAACACAACAAGGCAGATAGGTTTATACTTTACTGTTGGAAGCCCATGATCAACCTTTTCTGGTTGCCTTTATTTTCCTAATGAAGTAAAATCTAACTGTTACCTGAGAGTGAGGATAAAAAAAGAATTGTTGAAAGTTTGCGAACAGAGCAGAAAGGCCGATATAATGTCTAGGTGAGTAAGTGAATGGTTTATGGGTTTACAGTATAGTAATCAGCAGTGTTAAGGATGATTCAGATTATGATCATGAATTTAAAGTGATACAAAGAAGTATGACTGTATGCTTTTCTCTAGTTATGCTCAGCTATGGATGAAATTACATTCAAGGAGTATACAGATAATTGGTCTTAACGAGGATTATGGATTAACCATACAAATAAAACAAATGAGAAAGGGATAGGGAATGAGCACATAGACAAAAAAAGTAACTATAATAATTGAACATAAGACTTTAGTTAGGCAAACAGAAAGGACATAGGGAAGATGGGAGAGAAAGAGGGTTGTATGCTCAATACATTGTAGGTGCTGGTGGAAGCAAATAATTCGGGCATTTAGGGAAGGATTTGGAGTAGTACTGAAGAGAAGGATAAAGGTTATGTACGAGTTGTAATTATTGGTATTGACAAGGTCATAGTAGCAAGTGGCTGAAGAGGATCAAAGGATCATTTGTAGGAGTTCCAGGAATTAAAAAGACCATGAAACTAAAAGGATTATCTATGTGGATACTGCAATTAACAAAAAACTTAACAGGAGTAATGTTGGAGAACATGACAGTGATCAAAAGAGCCAGTGATGCTTGAGGCACAGGGTGACTCAGTCTGTTAAGCATCTGAGTCTTGGTTTCAGCTCAGGTCATGATCCCAGGATTCACGAGATCGAGCATTGTGTTGGGTTCCTTAATGACAGCACAAAACCTTCTTGGGATTCTCTCTCTCCCTGCACTCTGTTTCTGCCCCTTCCCTGGGAGGTCCCACACATGTGTTTGCACACATTGTCTCTCTCTCTCTCTCAAAACAAACAAACAAACAAATAAACAAGCAAGCCAGTGATCCTTATTGAAAGAAAAAGGGGGGGATGACCTGACCCTGAGAGTTACAGATAGATGACTGTAGCAAGGACAGATAGTGGGAGATATAAACTGATGACACGAATTTGAAAACTGGGGACTTTTAGGGAAGAGAAAAGGAGAGTGGACTGGAAGTAGCTAGGAGGGGCAGGGAGGTTGCCTATTACTTCTCTAGGCCCAATATAAGGAGAGAGTAGAAATGAAATCAGCCATCATTTGACAAGAGTATAAGCAAGGAAAGTCCTCAGGTTTCCATTAACAACTAAATGGTTCAGTGAAGGTTTACAGAAGGGACTGAGGCTATAGAAGAATTTGTTAATAATCTACCATGAACTTCAGTGGCCACAGTGAGAAGAGATGGAAGGAGTAGAATATGAGGTCAGAAAAGCCACCAGGCATATAGCCTAAATACTCTCAGAACCTTGTGTTTTTTTTCTAGTGTTTGACATCAACTGGTAAAAAAGGATTAGAATTTAGTTGTAGTATTTCCAAGGCAGAGAGTGGTGGCCAGACTCTGAGTAGGAACTGGAGATCTTATGAGGAATAGGACTTGTACTGGGCCCCCATGTTTCTTCTATCACAGAAAAGTACAGCTTTTTTCAGGTTAGTCTTATTCCCAGTGCAATCAATCTATCCCTCTTGATTTCTATAGAAGGAAACTTCCTGCCTGACAGGGAGGCAGTCCTATTATGAGTGCAGGGCATCTAGGGTCCTTTGACTGCAAATACAGAGGAATGGTCTTTCTTCAAGCACATGGGCTCCTCTTTGACTTCTCTGGAAAGAGGCCCACGGAAAGAACACCATACTCACAAGAAAACCAGGAACTTATTTGTGCCATGAGTTTAACAAGTTTTACTTTTCCCTATTTCATAGTTATTATTTTCCTTTTTTCTTTTTAAAATTTTTTTCGTAGTTATTATTTTCATCTGCAAAAGTCTAGAAAATTGAGTGGCAGCTCTCTTTTCTTCATCCCTGGAGATCTTTATTATGATTATAGGAAGGTACACTACAATAAAATTATGATTTAATAAAAATTCAGAGTATCTTTTGGCATTTATTATACCATGATTATAATTTCAATTAGTTTTGACTGAACTTTTAATAAATATGTCTATTGGAGTCAATTTTCACTCTTGAAATTGATATTAAGTACCCATTATACACTAGTCATGGGGCCACAAACTGGGATACACTGAAGGAATGCACAGTCATAATAAGATTACACTTTAAAAGATAATTTAATTTTCCTGATGACATGTTAGAGCTATGTACAAGAGTCTGTGGGGGTGGAGAGGTAAGATAGTAATTCAATTTGAGATGCTTTATTCGAATCTTTGTAACAATGGTTCTCACAGTTTTCTGCCCTGGCATATTCGACAGGTGCAACATGTTCTCTTTCTCAGGTAGTGGTTTTCTATTACAATGAATGTCCGTTAAGTGTGTGAAATGATGTGTCATTTGAAGGGCAATGGATCAGAATCTCCAAGTGGAGAGGGGACATGGATAGCAGGTAAAGCCTTTGCCTCTCAGATCAATATCCTCTACCTTGGAGACAAGTTTTCTCCCAACCTGTGAGAATACTGCTTTGTAGGATAAGTAGTCTTAGAATTGGGCAAGAGCATTTTAGAGGTGTGGTTTGTGGAAAAAATAGCAAAAGCTGGAGGTGGTGGCGGGCACAGATTGGGAGGGGGCTGTGGCAATACATGAGATATGAGAAAGAGGCAAGAATAGAATATAAATTGCCTTAAATTGCACAGTTAAGGCTTGGATTAATTTTTCTGAAGGTTATCAGGGATTATTGATGATTTTAAAGCAATTCCAGGATATAATTAGGCGTAAATTCTCAAAAGCACATTGTAGACATAAAGCATGAATTGGAGAATGTTTAGATTAGACATTGGAAGACCAGTTGAAGATACTGCCCATTCAAGCAAGCAACAATAAAGTGCATTATAATGTAAAGCAGTGATAATAGAAATGGAGAATGAGGAATGGATTTGAAAACATAGGAAAATGAATGAGGAAGTTATGGCTTAGGTGTATGGTCAATTAAGAGAGAGGCAGGGCAAATTTGTATTTTTTTGAAGATCTACTATGTGTTTCATGTTAAGCACTTCAAATATGTTACTATTTGCTCACTCACATAGATCTGAGAATTTAGTGCTGCCCCATTTTGAGAGAAGAGAAAATTGAAGCTCAATTTTTTCATGCCAAAGATTAACAATTAAGTAGCAGGAGAGCTAGAATTAAGCCAGGTTGTTTTGGTTTCAAATTATACTCTTTTCTACCTTATATGACAATTCCTCCAAAATTACAAAATAACACTAAGACTATCAGATTTCTAACCTAACCAGTTTAGATAAATGGTGGCACTGTTAATAAACATATACACTATTGGGCAGAGGTAAAGTATAATGTGTACAGTTTTGCAAAGGATGAGTTTGAGGCACCTGTGACTTACCCAATCAGATACATATAATAAAGGCATTTACACATGCAACTCCAAAGATCAAAAGATACATACTCTGGATGTAGATATACATACAGTTAGAGTTATTCATCTGAGATTTCAGTGAAAGGGCACAGGATAAGAAAAAAGGACCCAGACAGAAATTTGGAGAACACCACCCTTTGACAGAGGCAAAGAGACCCACAAAGGAAACCAAGACTAATCAAATAGGTAGGAGGACAATCAAAAGAAATTATTTTCACAAATTGTAAGAGAGAAAAGAGTTTCAGGAGGATTAATTGTTCACAGGGACAAAATGTAACAGAAGGGTAAGGATCAAAATATTTTCTTTGGCATTGGAAATTAGGTCATAAGCGGCCCTAATGGGAAGCAGTTCATTGGAAAGATGGAAGTAAAAATGAGCATTAGAATTTATTAGGATTACTCTTCCAAAACCAGTAAACACAGTATGGATGACAATGGGATGTTACAGGTATATGGTGTTGATATACCTTGATATACCATGCTTCCATAACCACCTAATTAAAGACATCAAACAAGCCAGGAAAAAAAAAAAGATGACCAAAAGAAACACAGTCCAAGAACAAGAGCTGACAATTCACAAAAAAGAGATTTTTAAATTTCAAGAAAGCAATTTGAATCTTTTTGTTACGTAAAATATTGTAAAGTAAACCACAGTAAGTTTCTCGTTGGCAAACAAATTAATAGAAATGTTAAAACAATGAACACCTAATGATGAGATGCAAGATAGTATAACTTTCCCAGAGAGCATTTGGGCAATATGTATGGTAATGTAAATTTCCAAAGGGAAATTTGCTTTGATTCAGATATTTAATTTTAAGGAATTTTTCTTAAATATAAATATATACACATAAATGTAAAAAAATATTTAGCTGAGAGATTTTAGTTACTATATGGTATTTATATTAATAAAATTGTTATAATTAGAATATAATTGCTTTAATAATGTTGATAAATTAGTGTATGTAGGCATTGATCATCAATGACTGTTGACATTAGAGAAAGACAGTACAATATTATGTACCATCTGAGGGCAACATACCATACACCTATGAAATTATTGCCAAAACATGAAACCTGAATTCTGGATTGAAGTCCCTATTTCTAGGAAATATAATTGGTAGAGCTTTATGTTAAACAATACCAGTGATGATGCAATCTGAAAAATCCACGACAGGACAAATAATATAGATCCATTGACCTATTATTTCTTGTTCTTTTTAAAAAAAATAAATCTCAAGGAAATAAAACAAGAGATGGAGAGGAATTTATTCAGAGAAACTTACCATTTGCAGTGCATGGATCTTACTGAACTTTGATTGAAATAATCTGGAGAGGGGGAGGGAGGTAGGGGTTTTTGAACATTGCTTGATATTATAAGGAATTGTTTTAATTTTTTTGAGGTGTGATAATGGCATTGCATTTATGTTAAAAAAAAAAAAAGTAGAGCGGGGACATAGGTGAGGGTGGAGATGAAATATGACTGACCATAAGTTGATAATTGTCGAACTTGAGTCATGGGTACGTGGTGGTTTATTAAACCAACCCTGCTTAAAAACTACCCTTTTTTATAATATGGTTTTGATTATTTATGGCATACCCATGAGATAAAAAAATATGCAGCTATTAAAATCTCATTTATATTATATATTATTAGAATGTGTAATAATATTCAGGCATTCCAATGTTCATAAAATATTAATAAATGTAAAAAAGTTACAAAGCAGCATGCAGAGAATTAACCCAGTCACATGCACAGAATGGAAATAAAGACCCCAAGTTGGTAGTAATTACTGGGAAAAAAATCTTGATTGTGGAGGGAAAGGCATTTAGAGGAAAATATAGGCTCATGAGACATTTTTTATTTTTAGATAAGAGAACTTTATAATTATTTATAGTTAATTTGTTCAAGGACTGACTATATCAGACCTTGTGCTGGCACTTTATAAACTTGTGAAGCATTTGTGAGATAACTGTATTTATTTTTTTAAGAGAATCCAAGTACAGAAGTTTTGAGACATTTGCTTCAATTAACTAGCTGGAAAGAGAGCCAAGGTTCAAACCTGCAGTTTGACTCAAGAGTCTTCATGCTTAACCATTGCCTTTGAGGGAGTCAGGAGAGGGCACAAACTTAAGGTCCTAAAGGGAGAAAACAAGTGGATGAGGTGAATGCTCTGAGCACACATGCACAGAGGCCCATCCAGAGCAGAGGTGAACTCACCTCTGCGGTTGAGAGAAAGAGCCTTAGTACAGTGGCAGATATTTGTCAAGTGGGGGTTCCTGGAATCTCCTCATTTGGCATCTTAAAGGCAAATCACAGCTCTCAGTTCCTTGTTTTCCAGCACTCAACAACATAACTTGTAATGATTTCAATGAAACACATTTTTCTGGAAATGAAGGTGGTTTTCTCAAGCCTATATCTTGCCAAAATGTCAATGGCTCTTCATACGAAGTGGCAATTGGGCTCTTTTTGGTGGATGGTTGGGAACAGATCAATTTTTACCTAGGACCCCTTGCCTTGGGTTTGTTAAAGTTTTGCACTTAGGGTTTTGGGGAATTGAGAGCCTAATTGATTTCATTCTATTTTCAGTGCAGGTTCATTGATATTGTGGCATGTATTAGAACTTGATTCCTTTTTATGGTTGGAGAATATTCCATTATTGCTGAACCTTCAGATGGAAGTAGTTATACATACATATATATATATATATATAAAAATTTATATATATATATAAATTTTTAAATGTTTATTTATTTTTGAGAGAGAGAGAGAGACAAAGTGTGAGTGGGGGAGGGGCAGAAAGAGAGGGAGAAACAGAATCCAAAGCAGGCTCCAGGTTCTGAGTTGTCAGCACAGAGCCGGACTTGGGGCTGGAACTCACAAACTGGGAGATCATAACCTGAGCCGAAGTCGGAAGCTTAACCCACCCAGGTGCCCTATATTATAGATTATTATAGAACCGGACTTATAAGTCTGAGCACTGCTAATGAGACATTTATGTCCATAAATATTTTTAAAAGAAACAGATTGGGGCGCCTGGGTGGTTCAGTTGATTAAACGTCCCACTTTGGCTCAGGTCATGATCTCACGGTTCGTGGGTTCGAGCCCCGCGTCGGGCTCTGTGCTGACAGCTAGCTCAGAGCCTGGAGTCTGTTTCAGATTCTGTGTCTCCCTGTCTCTCTGACCCTCCCCTGCTCACAGTGTCTCTCTCTCTCAGAAATAAATAAAACATTAAAGAGAATTTTTAAAAAAAGAAACAGATTTGGGCTTGATGTTCATAGAGCACTGTCAGTATGTGGATTTCCAGATTTTCTTTTTTTCTTCTTCACATACCACTTAATGGATTCCATATGACTTTTTGTCATTGTTGATATTTTTGTTTTGTTTTGCTTAAAAGCATATTAATCTGATATTTATTTAACTGCACTTTGAGAGCTGTATGATTATAGAGTCTTTCTAAGGCTACAGTTTGTAGGAGATAGATAACTTATTACCCTGATATTTTTAAATGTCTTTTCCAAAGGTAAGTTGCCACGTGTCACTTTTGCTTCTGAAAAATGAAATTATGACTTATTCACACACATACACAAAAAGCATGGGGTCCTATCTAACTAGAAGATCCTTTTTTTTTTTTTTTTTTGCAAACCAAAAGTCTGACATAGCTTTTTCAAGTGGTTTAAAATTTTTATTGTATAAACCATCTTTTCTTTCTGTAGAAAATACTATGTTTCTGGGGCGCCTGGGTGGCTTAGTCGGTTAAGCGTCCCACTTTCGCTTAGGTCATGATCTTGCGGTTTGTGGGTTCGGGCCACGCGACGGGCTCTGTGCTGACTGCCAGCTCAGAGCCTGGAGCCTGTTTCGGAGTCTGTGACTCCCTCTCTCTCTGACCCTCCCCTGCTCACGCTCTCTCTCTCTCTCTCTCTCTCCCTCTCCTAGAAATAAATAAAACATTAAAAAAAAGAAAATACTATGTTTCCATATACTAAATACTGACAAATATTACAGAGATTCTGCATTTTCTATTCTGTTTAATTTATGCATCCATTCATGTACAATAGCACACTCTACTACTTACTGTGCCTTTATTTTGCATTTTGATATTCAGGCGCAAAACAACTATTGAGCATCTACTACATGCTTGACATAATGCTTCCATATTCAAAAATTTAAATATTTAAATATTCATGGTGTATAAGACATACAGGCATTCATATCACCAGCCCTCATGAAGTCCAGGGATCCACAACATGTTTCCATAAAGAGATAGAAAATACTCCAGGCTTTGCAATTAATTCTGTCCTTGTTGCAACTACTCAACTCTGCCGTTGTAGCTGCAATAGGCCAAACAACGTACGAATGAAGAATGTGGCTGTTTTCTGACACAGGTTTATTTATAAAAACAGGCAGGAGGCTGGATTTAGCCTGAGAGCCTTGTTGTCGTTTGGCAAGGCAATTCTCTGATTGATACATTGTTAATAGTGAAAAAAAATGTGGAAGTGGCAATGGAAACGTAAGAGACTCTACATTTTGTTTTTATGTGGCCCCAGTCCCCTGTTGTTTGGGATGGAGGCAGAGTGACGTACGTCTTTGTTTGCCCCAGCCAGGGCAAGTTTACAGTTGTTACCCTGGAGTAATAAACAGAGCTCCTATTTTCACCCTTCGGAATTTTCCAGTGACTGTGGTCAACTGTGTGGTTATCCTTAATTTAGGAGCAAGAACAATGGTCTCCTTCAATAGGAAAAGGAAACAAATATCTGGTAAGGCAAAATGACGGCAGAAACATAGAAAGCATGTAGAAAAGGTTTTTTACTGAAGAAGGTTTTCCAGAGGGCATATTAGGAAAGAATTAGGAAGGAAGACAACTAGAATTCTTACCTAATGGTGTCTTAGTTCAGGATGCTCTAACAAAGAACAATAGACTGGGAGGCTTATAAGTAACAGAAGTTTATTTCTCACAGTTCTAGAGTCCAAAGTCCAAGATCAGGGTGCCAGCATGGTTAGGTTTCAGTGAGGACCCTCTTTCAGGATGCAGACTCCTGCCTTCTTGCTGTGTCCTTACGTGGTAGAAATGCCGAGAGCTACCTCCAGGGCCGCTTCTTAGAAGGGCACTCATCCCATTGGTGATCTAATTACCTCCTAAAGCCCTTCCAAATATCATCCCACTGAGGATTAAATTTCAACATGTGAATTTTGGGGAGGACACAAACTTCCAGTCCATAACAAACAGTGTGTGTTAAAAAAAAAAAAAAAAAAAAAGAAGGGAATGGTTGGATAATGGAATGTGAAGAAACAAGAAAAATAAAGGAACAGAGTCTGGGGGAAACATTAAAGATACACTGATTTTTTGGATCATTATTACAAACGATTGTTGATAACCTATGTCCACCTTTAAAAAATCAAGCCCAAATACTTATACTTACCTCATCCTTACTCTGCAACCAGGCAAGTGTTCGTGTGATAAAAGTCCATAGAGGAAGGAAACAACCGAATCAGTGAGTTCATTCGCAGAATATTTACATTCCTTTTTGCCAAATGTAGTTACTTTTCAGAAAACAGCGTTGATATAAACATTCAAATTTAGGATGTTTATCCATAACAGATATTTAAAGCTATATCCATTAAAAGTGTCTGCTGTTCAATTCTAGGGTCAATATTTTCTCCCTAGCTACTGCCTCTGCTCTGCTGGCAACATTAGAGCTCTCCTTGGTAAGGTGTTCCTCTTACTCCATGAGGCAGGATTCGCCATTCTATCTTCTGTGCTCTCCTAGGACACCGTGTTCATATATAGACTTAGAACCAATTGGCTATGAAGAGCATGATGCTTAAGTTTCAAGGTGAGCCCCTTAGAAGCCGGAGGGAGGACTTTCCCGCATGCTCATGTGGTTATATGTTTTTGTGAAATTGGCAAGTATAAGATATTTTAAAACTGTAATTGAATAAATCACATCTTTTTTTCACTCTACCTTCTCCTACTCTGTTCTCTAGTGTCCATGGGTCAAGGGAAGCTGCAGGCATTTCTGGGATCTGGCCAAGGCGACAGGTTGAGGATGGGGCTATAGCAAAGAACTTCAAAGTCACTTCTGAATGCAGTTTTGATATCATTATCCTAGCAGTCTCATGTGGAAATAGCTTCCATCTGTTTCCTATGTTGGCTCACCAGCCTTGTGAAACACTAAAAGTGCAGACCAGAAGTTATATGGTGATATGTAGGTGTCTTTCAGTCAAGTGTATTTATGTGGAAGAGAAAGAATGATCAATACAGGGTCTGCCTCAGTGGCAGAGAGCCACCTCTGCTGACACCCTCCTCGGAATAGCCTGCATCGAGTGATTGAGGCAGAAGAGGTAAGTGGCCACTATAGGATGTTTACAGGTTCTGTATCAGGTTGATAGAGTCAACTGAAGGCCTGCTTTGCAATTTCACTTATTCCTTGGCCCAATTCTGCTCTGTATCTTTCTCTTTCACTTATTAATCTTTAATAAATATCACATGCTCTAATCTCTACCTCAGCATCTCCTTCTGGAAAATCCAACTGTGGCAATAATCTTAAAAAATTCTGTTCATACAGAATTTCCAGAAAATAGTAAAAACAGAGCCCCTGGGTGGCTTAGTCAGTTAAGTGGCCAGCATCTGCTCAGGCCATGATCTCACAGTTGGT
Organism: Hyaena hyaena; assembly: GCF_003009895.1. Classification (NCBI taxonomy): domain Eukaryota; kingdom Metazoa; phylum Chordata; class Mammalia; order Carnivora; family Hyaenidae; genus Hyaena; species Hyaena hyaena. Next base: position 35,787 of record NW_024081048.1, on the reverse strand, counting down.
GAGTTCGAGCCCCTTATAGCGCTCTGCGCTGACAGCTCAGAGCCTGGACCCTGCTTCAGATTCTGTGTCTCCCTCTCTCTCTGCCCCTCCCCTGCTCGCATTCTCTCTCTCACTCTCTCTCTCTCAAAAAAAAAAAGTAAAAAGAATTTTTTAAAAAATGGTAAAATGTCTCTGATACAGATATAAAAGCAAACATACACTGAGGAATGTATTTTATTCATGATATGAGGCAGAGGCTACAAGTGACTCAAAGTAAAGTCAAAACAGTGTGAATTAATATGGAGTAAAGCTGTGTTGAGATGAATTGCAAATGGAGACAAAACTATCTTTTTCACAGCATGGAAGAAATGAATTAAATCACTTCTGGAAGAGACAGAATGTGAAATTATCAGCTACCTACAATTTATTTTAAAAATCGCAAAATATCTCAAAGACAATGAACAGGACTGGAATCTGATAACCTAGAAGACTATAGAATGGAAGATGCATAGTTTCCTGTTGAAACACACTTTTTTTGTTATGTCTCTGATTTCCAGAAGTGTTTTCCATCCTACTTCTCTTTTTTTATTTTTTATTTTTTAGTTTATTGTCAAGTTGGATTCCATATAACACCCAGTGCTCATCCCCACAAGTGCCCTCCCCCATGCCCATCACCCCTCTTCCCCTCCACCCCAACCCCCATCAATCCTCATATTGTTCTCAGCATTCAAGAGTCTCTCATGGTTTGCCTCCCTCCCTCTCCCCAACTATTTTCCCCCCTTCTTCTCCCACACGGTCCTCCGTTAAGTTCTTCCTAATCCTCCTATACATGCAAACATATGGTATCTACCCTTCTCTGCCTGACTTATTTCACTCAGCATAACACCCTCTAATTCCATCCATGTTGGTACACATGCCAGATTTCATTCTTTCTCATTGCCATGTAGTATTCCATTGTATAGATACCACATCTTCTTGATCCATTCTTCCTTTGATGGACACTTAGGCTCTTTCCATGTTTTGGCTATTGTGGAGAGTGCTGCTATGAACATTGGGGTACATGTGCCCCTATGCATCAGCACCCCTGAATCCCTTGGGTAAATTCCTAGCAGTGCTATTGCTGGGTCATAAGGGAGTTCTATTGTTAATTTTCTGAGGAACCTCCACACTGTTTTCCAGAGGGGCTGCACCCGCTTCCATTCCCACCAACAGTGTAGGAGGGTGCCTGTATCTCCACATCCTTGCCAGCATCTAGAGTCCTCTGATTTGCTCATTTTAGTCACTCTGACCAGCATGAGGTGGTATCTCAGTGTGGTTTGATTTGTATTTCCCTGATGAGGAGGGATGCTGAGCATCATTTCACATATCTGTTGGCCATCTGGATGTCCTCATATCTTCTGCCCATTTCTTCACTGGATTGTTTGATTTTCTGGTGTGGAGTTTGGTGGGTTCCTTATAGATTTTGGATACTAGCCCTTTATCTGATATGTCATTTGCAACTATCTTTTCCCATTCCGTCAGTTGCCTATTAGTTTTATGGATTGTTTCCTTTGCCATGCAGATGCTTTTAACATCCTACTTCCCTTTTATGTTCAAAAGAAGTAACAGGTAAAATTTGCCAAGTTCTGTTGGGATTTCAGCACACACATGGATTAAAAATACTTTTTTATAAACTTCCAAACAGTAAAACTTCAACAAAACTTTACATAGCTGTAAATGACTATCATTAAAAATTAAACACATTATTAGTCTAATATTTGCTTTATTATTCAAATGAAGCTTTATAATAACAGAATCATAAAACCAAGCCAGCTCATTTGAACAATAGAAAAATATTATGATCAAAGTTAGTGCCTTGTAACTATAAATACTGAATTACATGTTGACTAAAAGAGAAAATAAGCAATATACATAATCTATAATAATATTGTCAATATGTTGGTGACCTAGGAAGGTGGTTTAGAAATGTATAAAATTATGTTTGACTAGACGTCTCTTTGGGGTCCCATTCATTTGTTTCTTGCAGTAGTATTACAAATTCAGAAATGAGATCAGGTTTTGGTCTCTCATTTTCAAGTTCAATTTTAAAAGTATAAATTTTGCCATAATTGAAACTGTTAAAAAATATAAAATCTTCAGAATTTGTGGACTTTAAAATTAAATTTTATTAGGTGAGAAATTGTTCATTGTGGATGTTTTATTAATATTTTGTAGTGATAATGCTTAAATTTTCCAATTCAATGTTTGAAGTGTGACAATAGATTTTAAATAAATGATGTAATTTTAAATGTGTTTAATGCTTTTAACTGTGCTATTTATTCCTCACAATCCAGTGATGTGTATGGGTGGTTATTTGTATAATTCTTTCACTTTGAATGGAAGAATAGAGTTCTTTCTATTCAAGAAGATATTTGGAAGCCTGTTCTAAAGATATAAAATTGCTCTAGGAAAACACTAAGAGAAAACAGGCTGTATTGTTCTTCCTCAAAGAGCACAAAAGGCAATCAAACAAGTGAACTACAATGTGGTAATTATTGAGAATGGTGATGGTACCCTTAAGAATAAGCCACAGAAGATAAATGCTTTTCTGGGATGAATTTTCTGAAAAATCTATTAAGTGGGTTGGGAAGAGGATGGCAAACTTCTGTTTCCACCTTGCACGTAACAATCCATTTGTGTAATCTACCAAATCATAGTTCTCGATTTTGCTTATAGAGCGTGGACAGTAAAATTGATTACTGAGGAGATAACAAATGGCCATGAGAAAACAAAACAACAACAAAATACAGGTAAAATGAAGATAATAAAGGTGCCATTTCCAGAAGAGCTCCGGCATGCCGAGATTAGAAGAGGTAAAAAACATATGAATTCCATTTAGTTTGCAAGGCAGCCTTCAACCATGAAGATGAATAAAGATTCAGGAAAAGAATGCCCTTGATGTTAATTCCCTTATAGTTCTCTTTCTTTTAGAAACTCCTTGGAGATCAGATGGATAAGACCTAATCTTTATTTCATGTTTCTGTAACTAAATTTCTCTCTGCTGCTTCTCAAATACTGACAATAATCCGTAACGCAAATACTGAGAATGCTAGATTTTGAAACAAAAGAAACAAAGTAAGAGCCTTTATTCTAGATTAATATGCAAAAAATATATTTTTTAATCAGCAGCTTAATGACTAAACAATCCCACTACAATTTATACTTCTGGCTTTAGAATAGGGGAGAACTTGCTCGCATATGAAGTGCCCTTGGAAGGGTCTCAGAAGAAGCATTTTTGCTGACTGACTCTATTATTGATGAAAACATCAAGGCAGTTCTTCACTGGGTTATAAAATACTGTGACTATTTTAAATAGTCCTCATTCTTTTTAGTTTTCCAACACTCCTGCTTTTGACAAAACCAAGCATTATGGCATGAATGCTTATGTACTCCTCAAAATTCATGTTAAACAATCCTAACCTTCAAGGTGACAGTATTAGCTGGTACCTTCGGGAGGTGATTGGGTCATGAGGGTAGAGTGTCATGAGTGGGATTAGTGACCTTATGATAGATCGAGGACTCAGAGAGTTGGCTGGTCCTCTCCACCATGTGAAGATATAGCAGAAGTTGGCAGTCTACAACCCAGAAGAGGGTCCTCACTGGAACCTGACCCTGCTGGTACCCTCATCCTGGACTTCCAACCTCCAGAAACGAGAGAAATAAAAATCTGATGTTTAAAGCCTACCCGGTGTCTGGTATTTTTGTTAAAGTGGTCCAAATAGATTGAGATGCCAAAATATTTCCAGTTTATTTTATTTTTTAAGTTTATTAATTTATTTAGAAACTGAGTGAGCAGGGGAGGGGCAGAGAGAGAGAGAAAGAGAGAGGGAGAATGCAGGCCTCAAACTTACGAACTGTGAGGTCATCACCTGAGCTAAGATCAAGAATTAGAGGCTTAACTGACTGAGCCACCCAGGCGCCCCTCCAGTTTTAAAATATAGAAACAGCTACAACATAATCCCACTCTTTAAACCAGTAGAAAAATAAATTTTAGCAATTACTTCATACTTGTAGTAGAAACCCTCTTGAGTAGTCCCTTCCTTTAATAAAAAGCAGCATGCATTACCTTCAATCACCTAGTTTATACTACCTACAAATTATGATGAACATGGCCTTTGACTTGAGAGTCAGTCTGTGAGTATTACGAATGTTTTTAGGCTACATATATGCATATTTATCATAAGCAAAGTGAATTGTACTATTTCATGTGACATAACTGTAAGCCAGTTTATTATTTGGACTTCCATCACCACTTTAAAGTTATTCATTGGGACCATGTCCTCCCTTGTACGTGGGCACAGACTTGTACTGAACTATTACTTGACTTCTGTTGGTTTTTGGTTAAGGAAGTCCCTATGGGCATTTTCCTATTTCAATTCCTAACTTGATTTTAAATTGATATTTCTTCTTTTCTCTTGGCTAATTCCTTATCCTCTTACTGCCACCTCTGCTGCAAATAACACTGCTTCTCTCATTCAAGAATTATTATTATTAATAATTATTATTTTATTATTTTATCATCTCTTCTGTACTGGTCACTGTGGTAGGCAAACCAGACACAAATGGCCACTTCTTTCAAGAAGCTTACAGTCTGATCAGAAGAGAAAGATAATAAAGATTTAAACAGACAAGTATGAATGAATAAATGACTGTTATGAAATACAAAAGTGGAAGAAACACATGCAAAGCTCTAACTGACCTCTCTGTCAGGGGAGCCACAATCTGATGGGGCTTTTAGCAGGTATCCCCCTCCTGGCTTCCTGGAAGAAGCAATGCTGCTTACTCTCCATAAGACAACTAAAACTGAGCTCTGAAATTCAAGTTTTCAAGAAGGCTTGGAATAGCTTAAGCACATCACATGGAATAAACAACCTCCTGCAATAAGGGGTGAGTGTTAGAACCCATGGGATAAAAACTATGAACAGAGTTCCTACCTACAGAGCGAAGGTCTGTTTCACCAGTGTAAAGCTGCGGGCATTCCTAAATTTTACAACGTAGACCCAACTGCTCATTATTTTTTTTAATGTTTATTTTTGAGAGAGAGAGAGAGAAAGAGAGAGAGACAGAGCATGAGCAGGGGAGGGGCAGAGAAACAGAGAGAGGGAGACACAGAATCCGAAGAAGGCTCCAGACTCTGAGCTGTCAGCACAGAGCCCGATGCGGGGCTTGAACTCACAAGACACTGAGTTGTGAGATCATGGCCTGAGCCAAAGTTGGTTGCTTAACCAACTGAGCCACCCAGATGCCCCCCAACTGTCCATTAAACCAGAATTCATGCCTGCATGGAATGATGGATAGTAGGTCTATCCTCTTCCTTCGAGGTAACATATTCTTATCATTGTGAACTTATCAAAACACACACAATGACTAATAACACACATCCAAGATTCATGCTCTTCAGCTTTTAATAACATTATTCTTAGAACAAAGCCTAGTCACTAAGTAGCCCTTCTCTAAATCTGGTGCAATTCCTTATTGTAATATTTGCACTGTTATGAATAGAAAATAATCCTCCTGTGCATTCATATTATAGGTTTAGACCAATCCACCCTTTGAGGAAATTCCTGGGTGAAAACACAAAGATACCCCAAGAACAAATCACAATCTTCACATGTAAGTCAACCTAAATCCAAATTTGAGTAGAAAATGTCTTCTAAATATTCAGGGACACATTTGATTTACATTTACATATGAAGTCAAAGCATGTGATTTGAAATCAGCTCACCAATTATCAGAACTTGTAAGAACAATGTGTAGGAAATTACTTTATCATACCCTGTCTATTGACTATCATCAAAGTGTCATTTTTAAGAACAAAATAACTTCCTCAAAGATATTTCAGTATTCACTGTAAAAAGCAAAAACTGCTTATGAATTCTTCCAAACACAATTTTTTCCAGTCCAGATCCATCCAATTTAATCCACCCGATTAAACCTATTTGACTCTACACACAACTGAGCCACTTAAGGCCTGAATTGTTACATTTTTATCTTTGTGCTCGAGCATCTAGACAGTATTCTGTATTTCATAAAAGCGCAAGTGAAGAAATGAAAGAATTACCTATATAAGTTAAACTATTTAATAGCCTCATGACAAGGGTCAATTATTTAACCAATCAAAGGCTCAATTTCTTTACCTATACATATTCAATACAATACTAGTTGTTTGATAAGTTGTCATTGTAAGCAAGAGCTAGTGGTATTAGTACTGTTTTCAAAGAATGAAATGAATCAGATTCAAAGCAGATTTCTAAGTAGTGAGTTCCAGTCAGACAACAGAGAATCAGGCTGGAGAAAGTGTCCAGGAATCAGTGAAATCATTTACTCATATTAAAAAAAACAAAAACAAACAAACAAAAAACTATAGTCAGCAAACCCCACAGACATGATGGCAGGTCCTAAATGTGACTCTACTGATTCAGTAGGCAACCTTGTGTCCAATGATATCCATACACACGCTGTTAGGGAGTCTTAACTATTTTTTATTATTGTATAGCAATAGGTTCATCTTTTACATTAGTAGACCAAACGCATGTTAGAAAGTCTTTTGAAGATGGCCTTATAGAAAGACTTTCACTGGCAAACAAGCTTCAGAACCAAGTCTGTCACAATCTTTCTAAATTTCAGATCTTTTCAGGCCAATTTTAGTGGACTTATGAAATTTCACAGATGGTAATATATTAGTGATAGATGAATGTTTTTAAAAACACATGTTGACAAGAAGCACATTTCTTTAGGTCAAGTATATTATAGCTCATTTTTCTTCCTACCTCGTCCCAGTTTCCTCTTAGGAATGCCCTGGAAACATCTAGGATAAAAATGGATGTCTGGGTGATGGTTATACACTAGTGTTGTCATTAGTTCAATAGAGGGTTGGAGAAATAACAGAGAGAATCAACCAGCTTTAGCCTCGCAAGATTAAGCAGTTGGGTCTTTTCTTTGTTTTTATAGCTAATCTGGGTCCTTGAATTGCTGCGTGCCTCTTGCTGAGATGGAGTGCTGCTTTAGACCAAGGGTTTCTTTGAAGACCTATGAACTTTTTGGTTGTTACATGCTAAAGCAACCCAAACAGATTTAAATGCCAATATTTCTGCTATCAGCAGCTGTAGAAAACAGGCTGAATTGAGAATTTTGAATGTAAAGAAAAATTTTTCCTTTAGTGGAAAACTATGGATTTCTACATTCTAGAGGACATCTCTTTGGGTTATCTTATTCTGATTGTACGGAAGTGATTTTGCACCTTTATAGAGATAACTTAAAACAATGGAAAATAATTCTTGTCTGTAGTCATAGAAATTCTTTCCTGTCTGGGTAGAGGTTCGATTGATTCTACTTTCTTCCCCATCTTGTGGAAAAACCAGCTTGCATCCATCTGCATATTTATTTCAATATTCCCTATCTATAAATGTATCTTAGGGTTTTCATCAGACTGAGTTATAACATCTGCTAGGTTTTCTCATTGACTACAAGTTAAATAACACCCTTAACACCTGTTCATTTTTATATCCGTAGGAGAATAATGATTTTATCATTTTTGAAAATTAGCTGTTAGAACAAGAAATGAAGGAAGGGGAAAAAACAAGGAAGTTTTCAAGTTTGTCATTTATCTAGCCTTGTGTAACAGTTAGGAAAAGATTAACATCAGGAAGTTAATTCTGTAATAAAGATTATGTTACTAACTGAATCTTACCTATAGCGATCGGTTTTCTCAAATGTAAATTTGCTTCTGGAAAACCCTTTTATAGTTAAAAATTTATGGTGTGTCTCATCTGTTACAAAAATTCCAAAAGATTATGTAAAACGAATCATAGGTAGCATTTTATTTTTTTTCTACAGAAAATGCCATAGCAAATAAACTACCTGAAGAAAACATGTGTGGGGCAGATTTTGACAGGAGCTGGTTAACTAAAATTCAAACTATTTTCAATCAAGTATAATTAGCATGTTTCAATTCTAAATAAAATATGATGCTCCCTTTCTCATCTAAACATTTATGGATGGTAAAAGTGTTTGTGGGCCTAAGTGTTCAGAGAGCAAGAGCTCATGGGGAGACATTTTTTAAATCACCTCTTTTAAATATAATTTATTGTCAAATTGACTAACATCCAGTGTGTACAGGGTGCTTTTATTTTCAACAATATCATTAATAACACTTTTAGGATGGATTAAACATTTCTTTACAAATATATTTTCAAAAGTCAATGTACTATGGAATATGTCAAGCAGAAAAAAATCCACATTATGTGTTTTTATAGAACAACTCAGAAATCTGTTTACCTGAATATCCTGGAAAATATTTCAAGACTGGCAAAGGCTTCTAAATATGTCTAGTCACAGTATGCTTTTAGCGTTGCTACAGTGATCAAGACAGCTGGAGGCATTGACTGAGGTAGTAAATATTGCAGATAATCTACAGTGAGCTTGATCATCAGCTGTGCCTCAGGGAGAACCCTCACCAGGCCCCTTCTTCCTCCGAGTTTCTTCAAGGTAGGTGTGTTGGTGCCCTCTAGGAAACAGAACCATTCTGACTTAGATATAAATACACATATGCATAAACCAGTACACGCACATGTATGTCATGTGCATATCTCTATCTATCAGAAGATTTCTTACAAGAAATTGACTTAAGTGCTAACAGAGGCTGACAAGTCCTAAGATACACAAGTTGAGTCCCAGGAGAGCTGATGGATGTACTTCCAATCTGAAGGCTTGTACGCTAGAGCCCCAGGAAGAGCCAATATTTCAGTTAGGGTCTGAAGCAGGAAAGAACTGATGGTCCAGCTGAGGGCAATTAGGCCAAGCTAGTTGTTTCCTCTTCAAAGTAGGCTCAGCCTTTTTGTTTTATTTGTGCTCTCAACTGATTAGATGAGACCCACCCACATTGAGGAGGGCAACCCCTTTTATTCAGGCACCAATTCAAATGTGAATCTCATCCAGAAACAGAGTAATGTTTCACCAAATTTCTGGGCATCCTTGGCCCAGTCAAGATGACACAGAAAATTAACCATCCTAGTAGTTTAGCAAGGCTCAGGGCCTGAGAGAATTTGTGTTAGTGAAGCTTTTAACTTAAAAGCATAAAGTTGAACAAAATAAAAATGACTGTACTAAAGCTACAGCAGAGCTTGATTAAAAAATTTTTTTTAATGTTTATCTATTTTTGAGAGAGAGAGAGTGTGTGAGCAAGGGAGAGGCAGAGAGAGGGAGACACGAATCTAAAGCAGGCTCCAGGCTCTGCGCTGTCAGCACAGAGCCCAACGCAGGGTTCAAACTCAAGAGCCGTGAGATCATGACCTGAGCTGAAGTCAGATGCTCAACCACCTGAGCCACCCAGCACCCCAACAACAAAGCTTGATTTTAAACTAAGTAACCTTTTTCTGCTCTTCCTCAAACCTCCCATCCTTAGCCTTTTGCTTAAGGAAACAGGTATCACCCTGAAAGCATACGAGGCTGTCCACACATATGCAATTCCTGTCAAACTGGCTAGACCTTGAATTTCCCTCTCACTTTCCAGCCCTTTGCTCCAGGTGGGCTTGCAGTTTTGAAGCCCTTAGCCTGCTGCAAGCTCCTTTGCCTGGGAAAGCAAAAAAGTATCATTCTTCTTTATACCCAAACTCTGTCTTCATGTTACATATTTTGGCTCCTGAGCACAGAGGTCAGTTTTCAACGACATTAGCACAGCTGTTCCCAGATTCTGCCTCCCCAAATGAAACAGTTCTAGAATATTCACTTGCACATAGTTTCCCCAGAACTATCTCCTGGATATTCTAACATGCTTTGATGATTTGGGCTTGGAGGTTAAGTAGGATTGGTTGTTTGCACACTTACATTTGATTTTGAGTGGAGAAAGTTATGTTTACTATTCCAGAGTCTCTGGGATCTCTTATTACAATGAAACTACTGACAAATAAAATAGTACTTCAGCTGGAAAATGATATAAAGAAAATAAGAAACACATTTCCTCATATAAATGGAGAATTGGAACACAAGGACATAAAATAGAATATATTGATATAAACAAGGATGAAAAATGAGAATCAATATTTATATTACATCTCAATATTATTGATAGTGTCAATAATCTCGATATCTTGGAACTTTTCATAAATTGACTCATTTAATTCTGATAATAACTCTATTTGGTAGATTTTGTCACTCCTGGTTCATGAAAAAAGCAACTTAGACGAAACACAGTTGGAATTGCTACTCTGGTCTGTTTGATTTCAAAAACATTCTGTTCTTCTCATTTCATCAAGTAGCCTCACTGTATCTACAGATTCTGTCCTCTCTCACTTTTTTCCCTTTGTCAAAACATCAAATATGGAAATCACATAAAAGCTGAATGTTAATGTGTTTGTTACCTTTTCTATGTTTCATAATCATGAAAACTATTCTTCAGTTTGAAATATTTAACATAGGAATGTAGATCATCTTAGGGTATGTATGTCTGTATGCATATCGTTAAGCACGGCGGTAAACTTGGTGGTTGTGAGTAGAACCTGGCCACCAAAAGATTAACTGGTGAAATTTTCTTGACTTAAAAGCTGAGGAGCAGAACTTGTATCCATGGTGACTCCACGAATGTGCCAACACCTGGCAAAGCTCCCTTGGAAATATCTTGTCAGCTTCTTTCAGAAATGAACATTTCTCTGAAAGAGAAACAGGATAATGAGAAATCCATTGAAAAGCAACTCATGAGTAATAGAAAAATTAAGAAGATAATTAAACACATATTTGTTTCCCATGTCCAAGTCATGGAGGACAAGTTCTTGGATGAACAAAATAGGATCCTTGCCCTGAGAGCGCTACTATTTTTATACGGACAGAGAAGTATGTATAGAAATCACAGTTCACATCAACAGTCAGGGGAGCTATAAATAAAAACAAAAAGTGCAAAAGGTTTTTTTTTTTTTTTTACAAATAGTTTACTGTCAAATTAGTTTCCACATAATACCCAGTGCTCATCCCCACAAGCGTCCTCCTCCATGCCCATCCTCCCCGCACCCATGAGTCCTCAGTTTGTTTTCAGCATTCAAGAGTCTCTCATGGTTTGCCTCTCTCCCTTTCCCCCACCATTTCCCCCCTTCTTCTCCCCCATGGTCCTCCGTTAAGTTCCTCCTAATCCTCCTATACGTGCAAACATATGATATTTGTCCTTCTCTACCTGACTTATTTCACTCAGCATAACACCCTCAAGGTCCATCCATGTTGCTACACATGCCAGATTTCATTCTTTCTCATTGCCATGTAGTATTCCATGGTATAGATAAACCACATCTTCTTGATCCATTCATCCGTTGATGGACAACAAAGTGCAAAAGGTTTGTTGATGGGAAGAACTTGGATTGGGGCGTGAATGAATGGTAATATTTCTGAGGGGGCACTGATAGGTGGGGGCAATGAGAAATAATGTGATTAACTGCCCTGAGGTAGATGTGAGTCAGTCAGGAATGTCATATGATATGATTGAACCTGAGCCACCACTCCACCTCTTGTCTGGCATGTTTAAGAGTTTTAAAGGAATTTATTCTACAGGAATCAATGACCTTCACATGGTTAATCTCAATGAATGTGTTTCAGTTATTAATCTGATATGTTAGCATAAGTCAGGGCTATAAATCACTTCCTCCACTTAGATGGGCTTCCTTCCTTTAGCTTCTTTGACTCCTTTGTATCTAAAAAGGGTTCATTTTTTATGTTTATTTATTTTGAGAGAAAGAGATGGAGAGAGTGAGCAGGGGATGGGAAGAGACAGGGAGAGAGAGAATCCCAAGTGTGAAGCCCAACACAGGGCTTGATCCCAGAGTCTGTGACATCTTGATCTGAGTCAAAATCAAGAGTCAGATGCTTAACTGACGGAGCCATCCAGGTGCCCCTAAACAGCCTTCTTTTCTCTAATAACTATTCTCAGGCTTCTGTGTCCATCATGCCTCCTCTGAGCTCCAGTGCCACTACTAAGAACTTTTAGAGGGAAATAGAAGTCATTATATCTGAAACTGAAAGTACTGTTTTTTTCTCCTCCTCTCTCATTGTAAACCTGGGGTTATTCCTGTGTTCTTTCTCAAAGCAAATAACATGATCACATCCAACTAGTTGCTAAAATCAGAAATTCAGGAGTCAACCTTAATACCTCTCTTTCCTCAACATGAATAGGTTGAGTACATCCAGACTCATGTTAATATTCCCTCCAATTATCCTTCAAATCCACATTTTCTCTCTCTCCCTCATTTCACTATTTCTTAGCCACACTGGCTTATTCTGGTGTCCAGAACATACATTCCTTCTCCCTGCCTTGAGGATTTGGTATGTGCAGTATCTATCATTTGGCATTTTCTATCACGCCTATCCCACAATTAAAAATCACTCTTGTTTTCAGACCACAGCCCAACTACAAATTTCTTGACAATGACATTTATAATCGTCCTCATTAGATCATTTTTTTCTCAGTGATATCTTAGCATTAATTTAGTTTGCATCCCTTATCACAATTGAACTGTAAAGATCAATTTCATAATTATTAACTTAGTTCATTAATCATCGCTAGACTCTAAGTTACCTGAGAGCAGGGAATACCTGTTTGTACTAACACATAATAAAATTTAAATATATACTTGATGAATGAATGCCAGAATAAATTAACAAATGAACTAGAGGCAGGGAGGCTGGAAAGTAAGCGGTAATCTATGCTTGTATGAATGTAGAAATAGTTGGTGTGGAATAGATAGTAAAGTTTTGAGAAATGGTAGAAAAATGCAAACATTATTTTTGGGATGTGGGGATTTAGGGAAAGACGGGGATCAAGGAGAACACCTAAATTTCAGGGTTGTGTTTATTCATTGTCTGTTTAGTGTAAGAAGTGCTTGGGGCTGAGGACAGACCGGGGAACCCCAACAGAAAAAAGATGGGGGCAGCAGCAGAGGAAAACCAAGTAAGGAAAAAAATCTGAGGGAGGAGAAAGTTTTTATGATAATATAAATTCCCTGTCTCTTATCAAAATTCTAATTTATATAATATACACTTGTGGGTTCCTATTTTATTCAAAGGGTTATGAAACATTAATAGCATTTATTTTGAGGCTCCAATTGTTCCAAATGTGAGCAGTGAGAGTCATTTCTTCTGGCTGCTGTGCCCTTTTCCCCGTTAGTCTGTGAGCATTTCCTTTCTGGCACAGCAGTGCTTACTGGACTCATCTTGTGCTTTCTTTCTTCAGCCTTGTTGAAATCAACCTTTTTTCTTTTCTTCGTCTTTTTAAAATTTTTATAAGGAGTATTGGTTTCTTTCAGTAGAGAATGACATTAGAAATCAAGATCTAGGTGCTAGTTATACACACACACCCTCACATACGCACCGTATAGATGTATATGCATACATGTAAACACACATTTATATTTACAGCTACCTACCTATCTAACACAAGGATATTTCTCTATAGCACAATGGAGTCCTTATAGTTTTCCTCCTTTTCATATCATTTCACTGACAGTGAGTAATCGGATTCTCATTCTTAATATAATTATTAATATTATCCATCTCCCTATATATAACTCCTGGCCTGTATATAATCTGCCACTTTCACCACTGTACCTGCACCAACAGCTTCCTTTTCCCTACTCGGTTTGTGATATTCTTTACCAGCCCCATTTCTGCATGGAAGGCCCCCCAACCTCTCTTGGGTTCTGACACCCTGAGCTGGCCCTCCGCCTTCTGCTCTGGCTCGCACATTCACTGTCAGGGTAACTCCTAGCACAGAGGCCCTCCTCATTCTGTAAGGATTCTGAGTGTACATGTACCCTCTATGCCTTACTGGGACTTGAACCCCTCCCACCACAGCCCACATCTCAGACTTATCTAGTATCTTTTGGACAGAAGGGTAGACAGATGGTATGTAGACTTACTCTGTACGTCTACTTTTTAAAATATATGATTAACATTTCCTATATTATAAAATGCCCCTCTATCATGAATTTTATATTTCATTTTGTTAATGTTCCTATCTCTTACAGGATATTCTTTTTCTACCATGGGAATTATTGACTATATTTGAGAAGATAAATGTGATTTTATAGAGACTATGTAATCCATGCACATTGCATCTGTTTTTGCATTCTTTTAGGAAGATACATGTGCTTTAAGTAAAAATATTTTGGTCTGAGTCCCAGCTTTGCTATGTGATCTTCAATGCCCAGGGTCTTAGTTTCTCCTCTTAAAATGAAGATGTCCAATTCATTTTTGCATCCGGGACTTGGTGCTAGTTGTTTCCTCTGCTTGGATCCCCCTGACCCTGAAATTTATTTACTCTGGCCTGTCAGGTCTCAATTCTCTGAAAAAACTGACATTTGAACAGGGCTTTTTCTTTACTTCCTTTCTGTGGTGCTGAAGGCCTCAAATCAGCTGGGAACATTATTTCATTCTTTTCTTGGCAAACTTACCCTCATTTAGTGCCCTCTTGGAGACCCCTCCGATTTTCTCCTCACAAGGCTACAGATAACAATGTGTCTCATACATATATGATAAGAGCTTAATAAAAGTTTGTTTTCTGAATCGGTACTGACAGAGATGGCAAATGACATTAAAAAAAACAGACAATTCTGTATTAGCTTAATAAACAATATAGACTAAAATTTATATTAGAGCAAATAGTTGAAAATGGTAATGATGGCTCAGGTGATGCCAAATACCATAAACACCCTGGAGAAGATTTTGTAGCAATTGGGCCACCTAAAAATGTCTAACATATAGGTCTCCTATAGATCTTCTAAGTCTTCCAATAGAGACTTAGGCCTTAACATTTCAACTTTTCCATAAACCTCAAGTATGCTATATTATAGAAATGCTAGGAACACAGCTCTTCACTAATAGTATTTCTCTACCTCTTACTACCTGCTATTCACATACATTCCATTTTCCCATTTTGAAGTTTTTTTTCTCTTCATAAACTCAACTCAGCGTAGCCACGATGTTCATAAATCTACCTCATGGCATTATTTCAGCTTTATTTCCCACTGTTAACGGCTTCATTTTCTCCATATGTTTTCGATTCAAATTTCTGTGCAGGACAATATGATTGCCCCAGCTATCTGTGAGAAAATGTCATAGAGCTCTGTCACACCTATTTGTGGCCTGGGAGAAATGTCACCTGGTTTTTACTAATAGAGGCTGGAGAAGGCAGTGTTGTTCAGAAAGGACAATGGTCAAGACAGGCACAAATGGATTTGTCTACTCTAATCTCAACAATGCCATTAGCAACAACGAAAACAAACAATTGCAAACTGGAAGCACATTAATATGACAGCTATATAGGAGGTTCAGATTGTCCAGTCACTTTTTCAATAAATTATACAGAGTCAATCACTGGTGTTGTGATGAGTTTGATCCTTCATTTATAAATGTGTAAGAGTTATTTTTAAAGCTTTCAAGTATAGAAAGCTGCCTATACTCTGTACAGCCTTATTTATTTTGAGGACAAGATTATGTGATTTGAATTTCTGGAGTTTTGTTTTTCAAGTTTGTATTAAAATCATTCCTGCTATGCTTGGTTTACAATACCAATGTAGACCTCCTAAATTTTCCCCAAGAAAAGATCTCTTACCCATCTGAAAATAGTAACTTATGTTAAAAATTAATAAATATTATTCATCTTGCCATGTTCAGTATTATAAGTTATAGAAGATAAACAGAATCCTGATACTTGTTTGTATTTACAAAATAAATGCAGGTAAAGAAAATTTTGTAATTCTAACAAGAATAGCCCTGAGATATTTTTCCAAGCCAGAGAGAGAGACAGAGACAGAGAGAGAGCATAAAGTACTAGACTTAAATGGAAAACAGCTGTTTTTCAACATGTATTTCAACAAATATTTCTTAAAGTTTAAAATGTGCCTTGAGTTAGTATTACTAAGTATAATATAAGGCATATTTCATCAATTTGGTACATATAACTAAAATCTCTAAATGTAAATCTAGTGAAAAATCAGGAGATCTAATGACATACACACATGATGACCACTTGGAGTGGATATTTCCTAATTGGGTATTTACTGTATTTTCCTACAGATTTCAATGTCTTAAAAGATATCTCTGAGTTTGTCAGTATTCCAAAATAACCTCTAGATTAGGTAGTTAGAGATGCGGCAGCTAGAAACACAGTATCTAGTAAACAACAAAGGCTCTTTTCCAGAAGAGTCCTCGATGTCACCTGAAATTCATACACACATCCTGCTTTATGCATGCCCTGATCCAATTCTGGTTCAACTTATAGGGGACACTAAATTGCCAGTGTGGTCACTGGCTTTTGGTTGGGTTCTAATATACCTTTGCCTTACTTGGTTTTGCTCTAGTATTTAACATATAGATTCACCCCATGCCCTTATAAAGCAAAATGGAAAGGCTTTACTCTCCCAGTATGAAGGAGAATTTATCCCATGCTTTAAGTGAGCTACAGGCTGCTTCAATTAAGCCTACTTATTTGCTTTTTTTTTTTTTTTTTAAATCACCTATTTAATAGCTGCATTCTAGGGTCAAATAGAAAATAAGAAAGGGCCTTTCATCTTCTTTCCTCCATTATTTCCTTTGTTCTTGAGATAAGACACGCCTACTGCAGCCTTGAAGACCTTCTGGTGCATGAAACATTTGCCCTGGAGGAGGTGGCCATGCCAGACGAGGTAGAAGGACCACAACACTGGCTGTGAACAAGGACAACTGTACTAGGTGAGCACTGAAGTCCCTTCCCTGACCACAGGCTTCTTTACTAAAATCACAAAAGAAACAGAGGCAAAATTATTTGCTTCTAATTACAGCTATTTCTTTCCTTTAATAAGGATGTCAAAAGACCACCTTTCCCTATTCCCCTTGTATGGATCTAGAAGATTCAAATGACACCTTGACCAGCCTGTGATGGGACACAAATCCTAATGAAAAGCAAACATAATCTCTTGATGCCAGTTAAAAAAAAAAAAAAAAGAAAAAACAATGGACACTGAAAATGATACTGTTGCTCACGATAGGAGGATTACATTAGGAATTACAGTATTTTAGTCTGAAACGAAGTTAGTTCAGGAGAGAACAATATGAGATCAATGCCAATATGCTTTAGGATGTGAGAACTAGAATAAGCAATTTTATTTTTAAAAATGCAATGGAAACAACCGACACCATATTGGATATTAGAGAAAAGTAGGAGGCATGAATGAGAAATTTTCAAAGAACTCAAAGAAGAAGAGTAAAGAGGTTGGGTGGGACGATGACAGATTAGAAGGACCCTAAGCTCACCTTGTCCTATGGGTACAATGAGATAATACCACATAAGCATAAATAACCCAGAAAATGACCTGGAGAGTGGCAGAACAAACTCCACAACTAAAGGCAAGGAAGAGGCCACATTGAAGAAGGGTGAAGATCCCATCTGGGAGTGAAATGGACCGTGGCTGTCCTTGGTGGGGAGGGAGCTGGTAGAACACAGGCTCTCACATGGGGGAGCCCACTGGTGGGGAGGATGAATCTCCATAATATTTACCTTTGAAAATGAGAGGCACCGAACGCTCTCATGAGTTCCTAAAACAGGCAAGACTTAAACCCTGGAATTTAAAAAAAACAGTTGGCTCATCTCTGGGAGAGCTGAGATGGAGTTAGGAGGTGGAGCTCCTACCCTTACAGAGACTGCAGGACAAACAGTCCATGCAGAAATAGCATAGAACTAGCAGTTTGAAAAACACCAGGGGCAGACAGGAAGGATCCTGATTTGCTGATCTCAGAGCGTGGCCTGGAGAGACAGAGAACATGGGAAGAACCTTCCAGGTCTGAAGGAGCTGACAGGCATCACTTCCCTGCCCCCACCCCCCAGCATAAGCAATGGCCACCTATGGGAACCAGCACCCAGCAGATACTCCTTGTTTGCCTCAAGCCCTGCCTGCCTCCTAGCATGGACTTTAGCAGATCCACCTTTCCCAGTCACACTTCCCTCATCCCTGGAGCTGTGTCCCTCCTCTAGAAGACCAGCAAAAGCCCCGCCAACACATCTTCTGACCTTCACATCGTGCTGGATCTCCATTCTGGTGGCAGAGACAGGTCTCATTTCATAAGCAGACCACTGTACACCTTGCTGCCCACAATAGTCAAATGGATTGAAGGAAAAAGAGGCCAAGTCTCAATACCAGAGCCCATGCAACACACATAGGAGAGAGCCCCTGAGGTATCAGATCCTGAGAACAGGGAACACTGTACTGCAGGGCACTACAAGATCTCTTCTTCTTAAGGTTATTATCATTAAGAGCAAGAGAAGAAACAGACACAGAAATCAGGTAAAATGAGGAGACAGAGAAACATCTTCCAAATGAAAGAACAGGACCAGACCACAGAAAGAGACCAAAGCAAAGTGGATGTAAGTTATATGCTTGATAGAGAATTTAAAGTAATGATCATAAAGATAGTCACTAGACTGGAGAAAAAAGTGTAGGATATCAGTGAGACTTTTGGCACACAGATTAAAAAAAGAACCAATCAGAGATAAGAATATAATAAATGTAATTAAAAATACACTCGATGGCATAAATAGCAGGCTAAATAAAGCACAGGAATGAATTAACGACCTGGAAGACAGAGTCATGGAAAGTAACCAAGCTGAAGAAAGGACAGGAAAAAAAATTCTTCACATTGAAAATAGTTTTAGGGAATTCACGGACTCTATCAAGTGTAATAACATTCACACTATAGGGATCTCAGAAGAGAGAGATAAGGGAGCAGAATATTTGAGGAAATAATAGCTGAAAACTTCCCTATTCTGGGGAAGAAAATGGATATCCAGATCCAGGAAGCACAGAGATTCCTCCAAATATTCAACCCAAGGAGGTCCACACCAAGACACATTAATTAATTAAAATGGCAAAAAGTAGTGATAAAGCAGCAAGAGAAAGAGGACAGTTACCTACAGGAGGAAGCCTCATGAGGCTATTTTTCAGCAGACATTTTGCAGGACGGAAGAGAGTGTCATGACATATCCCAAGTGCTGAACCAGAAATACATGCAGCCAAGAGTGCTCTATCCAGCAAGGCTATCATTCAGAATAGAAGGAGAGATAAAGAGTTTCTCATACAAATGAAACTGAAAGGAGTTCATAACCACTAAACCAACTTTTAAGAAATATTAAAGGGGACTCTGAGTGGAAAGGAAGAGCGTAAGTGAGAGTATGAAAAGTAAAAGGCACAAAAGCAGTAAACACATATATCTCTGTAAAAATCATTCAAGGGATTCATAAAACAAAAAACAGTTTATGATCTCATATACTTAAAACATGGGGAGGAGAGGAGTGAAGAATGGATTTAAATTTAAGCGTCTATCAACTTTATATAGACTGCTAACTGCACAAGATGTTATATACAAAGCTAAAGATAACCACAAATCAAAAACCAGTAACAAATATGCAAAACATAGAGAAAGGAATCCAAGTATATCACTAAAGAAAGCCAACAAACCATGAAAGAGAGCAAGAGAAGGATCAGAGTAAATCTATAGAAATAACCAGAACCCTAGTAACAAAACAGCAACAAACACATATCTACCAATAATTACTTTGAATATAAATGAATTAAATGGTTGCATCAAAAGACAAAGGGTGACAGAATGGATAAAACAACAACAACAACAAAACAAGACCCACCTAGGTGCTGCCTATAAGACACTACTTTCAGACCAAAAGACACATTCAGATTGAAAGTGAGGGTATAGAAAAATACCTAACATACAAATGGATGCCAAAAGAAAGGCAGAGTATCAATACTTATATCAGACAAAATAGACTTTTACAAAAGTCTATAATAAGAGACAAAGAAGAAAACTATATAGTAATAATGCGAACAATGCAGGATGAAGACATAACAATTGTAAATATATATGTATTCGACATGAAAGCACCCAAATACATAAATCAGTTAGTAACAAACATATAAGAAATCATCAACAGTAATACAATAATATTAGAGGACTTTAACACCCCATTTACTTCAATGGACAGATCATCCAAACAGAAAATCAACAAGGAAACAATGGCTTTGAATGACACATCGGATTATATTGATTTAATAGATATATCCAGAACATTCCATCGTAAAACAGAAGAATACACATTCTTTTCAAGGGCACATGGAACATTTTTCAGAGTAGATCATATATTGGGCCACAAAATAAGTCTGAACAAATAAAAAAAATCAAAGCCATACCATCTTTTCTGACCCTACCACTATGAAACTAGAAATCAACTACAAGAAAAAGTCTGGAAAAGGCACAAATACATGGAGGTTAAATAACATGCTATTAAACAATGAATCAGTCAACCAAGAAATGAAAGAAAAAAATTTAAAAATTACATGAAAATAAAAGAAAATTAGAGCACAATTGTCCAAAATCTTTGGGATGCAGCAAAAGTGGTTCCAAGAGAGATATTTATAGCAATACAGGCCTACATTCAAGAAGAAAAATCTCAAATAAACAACCTAACCTTACACCTAAAGGAGCTAGAAAAAGAACAAGCAAAACCCAAACCCAGCAGAAGGAAAAGATAATAAACATCAGAGCAGAAATAAATGATATAGAAACTAAAACAACAATAGAACCGATCAATGAAACCAGGAACTGGTTCTCTGAAAATATCAACAAAATCGGTAAACCTCTAGTAAGACTCATTAAAAGAAAAAAGACACAGGACCTAAAGAAACAAAATTTTGATGAAAAAGGAGAATTAAAAACCAACACCACAGAAATACAAATAATTATAAGGGAATGTTATGAAAACCTATATGCCAATGAATTGTACAACTTAGAAGAAAAGGATAAATTCCTAGAAACAATAACTTAACAAGCTAAAGCAGGAAGAAATAGAGAATTTCTTAAAATAGAGAATTTTAACAGAATAATTACCAGCAATGAAATTGAGTCTATAATGAAAAAAGAAAACACCAAAAACCTCCCAAAATACAAAAGTCCAGCCCTGGATGGCCTCAAAGGCTAATTCTACCAAACATTTAAAGAAGAATTAATACCCATTCTTCTCAAACTATTCCAAAAAATACAAGAGAAAGGAAAACTTTCAACTTCATTTTATGAGGCCAGTATCACACTGAGAATAAAACCTGATAAAGACACCACACATGGAAAATAAACAACTACAGGCCAACATCCTCAATACAATATTTGCAAACAAGATCCAAAAATATATTCAAAAATCATACACCATGATCAAGTGAGATTTATTCCTGGAATGCAAAGGTGGTTCAGTATCTGCAAAAACAATTAATGTGATATGTCGTATCAATATGACAAAGGATAAAAACCATATGATCATTTCAAGCGAGGTAGAAAAAGCATTTGACAAAGCATGACATCCATTCACAATAAAAACCCTCAACAAAGTAGTTTTAGAGAGAACATACCTCAAAATAATAAAGTTGTTATATGAAGAACCCCACAACCAACATATTAATGGGAGAAAAACTCAAAGTGTTTCCCCTAAGGTTAAGAACATGACAAGGATGCACTCTCACCACCTTTATTTAACATGGTCCTGGAAGTCCTAGCCACAGCAATTAGACAACAAAAAGAAATAAAAGGTATCCAAACTGATAATGGAGAATTAAAACTCTCACTGGGTGCAGATGACAGGATATTATATATAGAAAACAATAAAGCCTCCATTAAAAAACTATCAGCACTGATAATTCAGTAAAGTCACAGGACATAAAATCAATGTACAAACATCTGTTGCATGGTATAGAAATCTGTTGCATTCCTATACAATATTAATGAATCAGAAGAAAGTGAATTTAAAAAAAAACAATTCCATGTACAATTGCAGCAAAACCAATAAAATATCTAGGAATAAACTAAACCAAAGAAGTGAAGGACTTGTACTCTGAAAACTATAAAGCAAAAGAAAGAAATTGAAGACGAGATAAAGAAATAGAAAGACATTCCATGCTCATGGGTTGGAAGAACAAATATTGTTAAAGTGTCTATACTATCGAAAGCAATTTACAGATTTAATGTAATCCTTATGAAAATATCAACGACATTTTCTTATAGAACTAATACAAGCAATCCTAATTTTTTTAAGGTTTATTTTTGAGAGAGAGAGAAAGAGAGAGAGCATGCAGGCAGGGGCGAGGCAGAGAGAGAATGGGACAGAAGATCTAAAGTGAGATCTGTGCTGACAGCCAAGAGCCCAAGACAGGGCTCAAACTCACAAACTTCAAGATTATGACCTGAGGCAAGGTCAGACACTCAACTGACTGAACCACCCAGGTGACCCTAAAATTTGTTTGGAGCCAAAAAGACCCCGAGTAGCCAAAGGAATTTTGAAAAAGGAAAACAAAACTTGAAGTATCATAATTCCAGATTTCAAGTTATATTACAAAGCAGTAGTAATTAAAACAGTGTGGTACTGGCATAAAAAGAGACACATAGATCAATAGAACAGAAAACCCAGAAATAAGCCTACAACTATGTGGTCAGTTAATCTTTTGATAAAGGTAGAATGAATATACAATGGAAAAAGCATAGTCTCTTGAGCAAATAGTATTGGGAAAACTGGACAGCCGCATGCAAAAGAATGAAACTGGACCACTTTCTTTCACCATACACAAAAATAAATTCAAAATGAATGAAAGACCTAAATGTGAAACCTGAAACCATTTTAAAAATCCCTGAAGAGAGGATGGGCAGCAATTTTTCGGTCATCAGCTGTAGTAACATTTTTCTAGGTATATCTCCTGAGGCAAGGGAAGCAAAAGCAAAAATAAACCCTTGGGACTACATCAAAATAAAAAGTTTCTGTTGGGAACCTGGGTAGCTCAGTTGGTTGAGCATCCAAATCTTGATTGTGGCTAAGGTCATGATCCCATGGTCACTGGACTGAGCCCCATGTGGGACTCTGTGCTGACAGTGCAGACCCTGCCTGGGAATCTTTCTCTCCACCCTTCTCTTGCTTGTGCACTCTGTCTCTCTCTCTCTCAAAAATAAGTAAAAAAAGTTAAAAAAAAAAAAACCGCTTTGCACATCAAAGGAAACAATCAACAAAACTAAAAGTCTACTGAGTAATAGAAGAAATGTGCAAATGACATATCCAATAAAGGGTTATTATGCAAAATACGTAAAGAACTTATACAATTCAATACCCTAAAAAACAAATAATCCACTTTATAAATGGGCAGAAGATATGAATAGACATTTCTCTAAAGAAGATATCCAATGGCCAGCGACACATGAAAACATGCTCAACATCACTTGTAATCAGGGAAATACAAATCAAAACTCAACAAGATATCACTTCACACCTGTCAAATGGCTAAAATAAAAAAACCAAAAATAGAACTACCTTATAATCCAGGAATTGTATTGCTGAGTATTTACCCAAAGAAGACAAGAATACTAATTCAATGGGATACATGTAGTCCTATGTTTATTACAGCATTATTTACAACAGCCTGATTATGGAAGCAGCTCATGTGCCCATTGATAGATGAATGCATAAAGGAGATGTAGTATATAAACAATAGAATATTATTCAGCCATAAAAATAATGAAATCTTGCCATTTGCAATGAGGTTGATGGAGCTGGATAGTGTTATACTAAGTGAAATAAGTTACTGAAAGATGAATACCATCGGCTCTCACTCATATGTGGAATTTGAGAAACAAAACAAACGAAGGGAAAAATAAGAGAGAGAGAGATACAAACCAAGAAACATACTCTTAATTGTAGCGAACAAACTGATGGTTACCAGAGGGAGGTGGGTGAGGGGGATCGTGGAAATAGGGGATGGGGATTAAGGAGTGGACTGGACATGATGAAGTAAAAAAAAAAAAAAAAAAAAAGTGAGGGGCGTCTGGGTGGCTTAGTCGGTTAAGCGTCCGACTTTCGCTTAGGTCATGATCTCGCGGTTCATGGGTTCAAGCCCCTCGTCGGGCTCTGTGCTGACTGCCAGCTCAGAGCCTGGAGCCTGTTTCAGAGTCTGCGACTCCCTTTCTCTCTGACCCTCCCCTGCTCGCGCTGTCTCTCTCTCTCTCTCTCTCTCTCCTAGAAATAAATAAAACATTAAAAAAAAAAAAAGTGAGAGGATTAATGGGCTCTGAACAAAGGCCAAAGACCGTGTTTGCCAAGTAAATTATATTATCTTGAACACATTAAAACTCTCAAAGTCTTAAAAAAAATAGAATAAAATCAATGTGTAGATAACAACAATAACAACAATGAAGAAGAATAAAGAGATAAAGAGATGAAAATAATGGGCGAGATGGTGGAGACGCAGAGGATGAGATAGGCATATAACAGGAACTACAGAAACAAAGGGCTGAGGGGACAAAGTGGTAGCTTCCATGTAAGACACAAAGAAGACTATTCTGAGCTGGAGAAAGATTTGTGTATTTAGATTTGTGGGATGAGGAGAACCGAGACCACAAAGTTAACAAAAGCCCAAGACTTAATATACTTGGGGGAAGTTTTATAATCTCAAAGCTGAATTGACAGTCTCACCAAAAAATCCACATTGGGTGAAAATGGTTATCTACAAACAACAAAACAAAACTAGAAATTACTCTATAGCAATTAATACTGAAAATTGTGGAGAAAAACCTTCAGTTTTGAGAGCGTGTTATTTTGATACAAGATACAGATAGCCACACAGTTTCTGCTATTCATGCTCCTTACTTTTGAATTCTTGACCTATTAACATCTGCTATTACATTCTTCTATTTTCAAGAATCCTTGTTATGTATATATGTGTCTAAAACTTTGTGTTTTTACTAGCAGTAATATTGACGAATAGCTTCCTTATAATAAAGTTCAGCTATTTAAATGTGCATTTATCGAGTTTTGGTGAACGAATGCCTTTTGCTGGTAGTGATTGGTGCTCTCACTTGATGTTGGTGTTTTGCATTCCAACAGCCTCAGGGCAGAGAAAGTGTGGGCAATGTTGGAAGCATAAAGCAAAAGTTATTAAGAGTTTCCAGTTATCTCATATCTACCTCCTTCTCTGAAGCAAAATAACCACAGAGTAACTGCGCCCTACTCGGGAAGGCAGCCACTTAGAATGGGTTTATTGTGCTTTAGTGAGGTGAATACCACCACCAGCAAAACTTAGTGCAACCATATGCAGGCACTGGTCAGAGTGGCTAAAATTAACGACTCAGGAAACAGCAGATGCTGGTGAGGATGTGGAGAATTGGGAACCTTCTTGAACTTTTGGCGGGAATGCAAACTGGTGCAGCTGCTCTGGAAAACAGTTTGGAGGTTCCTCAAAAAATTCAAAATAGAACTACCCTACAACTCAGCAATAGCACTACTAGGAATTTATCCAAAGGATACAGGAGTGCTGATGCACAGGGGCACGTGTACCTCAATGGTTATAGCAGCGCTTTCAACAATAGCCAAATCATGGAAAGAGCCTAAATGTCTATCAGCTGATGAATGGGTCAAGATGTGGTTTATATATTGAATGGAATACTACTTGGCAAGGAGAAAGAACAAAATCCTGTCATTTGCAGCAGTGTGGATGGAACTGGAGGGTATTATGCTAAGCGAAATAAGCCAGTCAGAGAAAGACAGATATGTTTTCACTCATATGTGGAACTTAAGAAACTTAACAGAAGACCATGGGGGGAAGGGAAGGGGAAAAATAGTTACGAACAGAGAGGGAAGGAGGCACACCTAAGAGACTCTTAAATACAGAGAACAAACTGAGGGTTGATGGGGGGAATGAGTGGGGGAGAGGGGAAAATGGGTGATGGGCATTGAGGAGGCACTTGCTGGGATGAGAGCTGGGTGTTGTATGTAAGCGATGAATCATGGGAATCTACCCCCAAAACCAAGAGATTAGGACAGAACTGGACCCTTTCACCTTTTACTGTATTTTATCCCTTCTTTGTATATTGTTTTTGATACATCTCAGCTGTCTTTAAGAGCCTTTACCCATATGGAGCCCATAATGTCTATGTTATGATTTCACTAAAACTATAGTTTTTGGATTTTCTTTTTGTGGCTTGTTTTCATGTGGAAAAGGATAAATATGTTGACTTATTATAGATGAGGAGCCTGAAATTAAGTCCTCCATTAAGAGCAACCTCGGGCTGCACGTAGCCCAGTTCCAGGAAAAGCTTCAGCTGAAGCCACCCTCAGGCCCACCCTCGGATCAGCCAATCAAAAGAAATGTGTAACATTCCTGTGTCTGAGTCAGGGCTGGGAACTGCAGGTAGTTACTCTGTACAAACTAGCCAATCACTCACCGCTTGCCTAAACCCCACGTAGGCCCTTTGAGCTCACCTTATAACTGGTCATTTTCAAAGGATTCTCAAAGGTCATGATTGGGTCCCGCCAAAAGTAACGGACGCCTCACAGATACTGAATGGTCAAAACTGCGTCCATTAGTGATGTACAATTATGATTGGTGCTTATGTGATGATGCTATATGTACAACGCATGCACTGTAACACCCCGTCCCTTACCCCATAAAAACCCTGCTCTCTATTGTTTGGGGCTTCACCTTGCTGCCGCTGTGCCGGCTAACGGGTGAGCCCCTGCTCGAGCTTGTAATAAAGACCCTTTTGTACTTGCATCAGTGCAGGCTCCTTGGAGGTCTCTGGGGACTCGCGATTCGGGCGTAACAATAGATACATGCTTATAGGACATTCTGACGTATTTTAGATCCCTCCTCTCTTTTGTTTACCTTGAAAGGTCATGAAATATTTTCTGAATGAATTTTAGGCATTAGCTATTTCTTCTCTGAAGTTTTGGAGCTCAAAGTTCTACTCCATATAAAATACAATTTTAAAAATAAGTAGTAAAACTGTTTTAAAATGCGCAGAGGATTAATGTTTTTAAATTTTCTGAGTAGTGTATAGATGGAGGTTCGTTACACTTTTTTTTTTTGCTATTTATATAAAACCTTTATACTTAAAAAACAAAGAAATTGAAACTGTATGGTTATGTTGCCCACGTGAGGTAGTGCATTTTTTTCTAAGTAAAAATGCTTAACAGAAGCTGTAATCATTAATGATCAGGAATATTTTAAAATCAGTTACAACAT
The DNA here is from genome assembly GCF_003009895.1 of Hyaena hyaena. Lineage (NCBI taxonomy): Eukaryota > Metazoa > Chordata > Mammalia > Carnivora > Hyaenidae > Hyaena > Hyaena hyaena. The sequence continues at coordinate 8,707 of NW_024081048.1, read as the reverse complement.
AAAAAAAAAGGCTTAGTCTAGATGACATCTTAACCCATTTCAGCTTGAGAATTTTGTTATATAAAAATTTCTTTTAAATTTAAATTTAGCTCTAGGGGCACATGGGTGGCTCAGCTGGTTAAGTATCCTACTCTTGATTTTGGCTCAAGTAATGATTTCATGGTTCCTGAGATTAAGCTGCACTTTGGACTCTGCACTGACAGCAGGGTGTCTTTGGGATTTTCTCTCTCTCTCTCTTTCTCTCTCTCTCTCTCACACTTTCTTTCTTTCTCCTCCCCCAATTACCCTCTCTCCCCCTTCCCCACTTGTGCTTTCTCTCAAAATAAACATTAAAAAAATAAAATACAGTTCTGATTTCAGAATAGATAGTTCAAGTCAATGTTTTTAACAACTGCTTTCAAGTTTATTGCAAGTTTAATGAAAGTTTATTGCACTTTCTTGAGAATATCAACTACAGAGAGTGTCATCTAAATGAGGACAAATATATCAAATGCTACAGAATCAAAATCCAGTGAACATCTTTATTTCACTTGCAGTAACAGTGAGCACAGATTTCAGTCTTCCCTTGGTATTTGACATCACAAATGCTACTTTGCCACCTAGTGGCTGATTCTGAAACTTTCTTTGGAAAAAAAATCTTAATTTTTTTCTGTTTTTATACCACAACATATTTACTACATTCATAATTAGGATTAAATAATTCTGGAATCACTCAGTTTATACTTTTTGTATTGTATCTGGGTGAACCCATAATATCCAAAATATTTCTATTGAACATCAAACTGGTGCAATTTAAAATTCTTAGCTTAAATGTTTTTTTGAAAAAAGTCTCTTCCTAAATATCCTTATTTGAAGGATTAAAATAAAAAAATGATTTTATTGTCTTCAAAAAATGACTTCTAGAGATTGGTAAGATCATATCCCCATAGAGATATAAAAATAAACGTGTTAATTTTATTTAACCTAATGATGAAACTGGTAAAGTCTAACAACTAGTTCAAAGGAAAAGTAGAAAAAGAGACACATTTATCATTACATTACTGTGCAACTGGAGGTAAAATTAGCTTCTTTAGTGGAGGAGGGAGGTCATTATATCTTCTTCCAGATAGAATTTGCAAGTCTACAGACAATAATCATTTTGTATTGTTATCAGCTACCTACAATTTACAGAGTTGTAAAATAGCCTCCAGCGAATCAGGTCAGATGTGAGCTGTGGACATTCATGTTTTCCACTGAAAACAAAATTTTCCTTGTATATTATCTAAGTTCTGTTTTATAGACTTCCAACTATAGCTGACTGTGGCAATCTGTATTGTTTCAAATACAGCTTCATTATTTGAAACCAGAATCAGCAACTGGGCATAGATAACAAGTAATGCTTAGTGTCTATTTCTTTTGCTTGGTGGACATGAAGTCTATAGTCAGTCATCATCTCCCCTAGCACCTCGTGTTTAGTGAGCCTCCCACTGTTTCTGATGCAGGCAAAGAACCACTAATCTCGAGCAGGACTTTCACTCTGACCGAACATCAAAATCACCTCCAGAACTTAAAGGATTTTTAAGAGTTAGATGACTGGAAATATGGGAACTGGGAGAAGCCCTGGGATGAAAGATAGGGTTTGCAGAAAGGGAATGGTAAAAATGGTAACAATTACCATTTATGAAGCATGAGTTAAAATACTAGGATCATCTTTGTGATTCGGAAATATTTTGTTACTTAGTCGTCATAAATCACAACACAGTTGGTGCAGGAAACAATATATACATGTACAGGGTCATGTAGGAATGTCACCACCAGAGAGATAAGACCGTTTGGATCCTTTCTCTAGCCCTATTCATATTAATCAAGTTCATAAGATTTACATAAAAGAAATCAAAAGCCAGTTTATTAATCCAAGATGGAAATGTTCTCAAAGAGGACCAGATTTGTTTTTGTGTAATGTGATCCAAATATTTTCCTAACTATAGGCACGGTACATGAGAAAGCAAATGATAATCAGAAGTTCCTTTAAGAATATAGTTTCTGATGAATGGAATATCTAAAACATCAAGCCACATCCCACAATAATGGTGGTTTTGCTAATGAAACTCAACTATTGGCATTCTTTGTTTACACTGTATTATTCTCTACATCCAAGGAATACTCATGGACTAGAGGCTGTAAGAGACCACAACTAAAGCACCCAATGGCCATGAGAGGCCTGTTTCTCAAAACCAGAGGCACATTAAAATCATCTGGAAGAGTTTGTTATTGTTGTTTCGTTTTCTTTGTGAAACAAAAAGCATCAATGTCGAGAATCTAGATCCAGAGATTTCAAGTTGAAGTAGGCCCCAGACATGAGCATTTGTTAAAAAAAATTTCTCCATGGGATTCTAATGCATCACATGGTTGCAGACCCTCAAACTAGAGTCTCTGGTTCTCAACCTTGGCTAAATATTAGACCAATGATTCCCACAGCCTGCATCAGAAACACCGAGGGGACACATTAAAACACATGCTGCTGCGGTGCCTGGGTGTCTCAGTTGGTTACTCATCTGACTTTGGCCCAGGTCATTATCTCATGAGTCGTGGGTTCAAGCCACATGTCAGTCTCTGTGCTGACAGCTTGGAGCCTGGAGCCTGCTTCAGATTCTGTTTCTCCCTCTCTCTCTGCACCATCCCCTGCTTGGTCTCTCTCTCTCTCTCTCTCTCAAAAATAAACCTTAAAATTTTTTTAAAAATATTGCTGAATTTTCATTTTTAAAATTTTGTTTATTCTGTGAGAGAGAGAGTGAGAGAGAACACAGGAACTGGAGGTGGGAGTCAGTGCAGAAAGGGAGAGAGAGAATCCAAGCAGTTCTGCACTGTCAGGACAGAGTCCCATACAGGGCTTGATCCCGTGAACCATGAGACCATGACCTGAGCAGAAATTAAAAATTGGATGCTTCATGGACTGAGCCACCCAGATGCCCCTGAATTTGGATTTTTAACCAGTTCCCATGTGACAATGAGGCAGCTGGTACAGGAATACCCTGAGAACTACTATCTAAATAATGCCAGGAGCAGCTTTTGAAACCAGTGCTTTACAATTAAAGTTTTCCTTTCAATCTACTTAAAACAAGGCTAAGTTGTTGTTGCCTCATGTTTGTGGTAAAGTAAACTGTAACCTAGGGCCTGTTTCTAACCACCTGCTTCTCGGCTGTCTGTAGCTTAGTTATGTTCTACCAACTCCGGAGGCCCACCTCCATCTAGTTCAGACCCCTGGAGACCACTGACCTTATTACTGGGCCTGTGCAATTGTCTGACAGGTGACGTTTTGATGTCAAGGAGGCCAAAATCTCTACCCACCATTGTATCAACACCCTCACCTTTTGAACATGTGACCAAGAAGGCATGATGACCTACTGTACGTGAGAACATCAACAATTTTATCAAATTATCAAAGCTCCCCCTTTGTAGCTTATGGTCACATTTGCCCATGCTCTCCCTACCGAAGAGCCCTTCCCCCTCTTTTACCCCGGGGAGGAAGGGACATTTGTTTCATACCTCCTCCTTTGGCTGCCTTGTGAATTAAACTTTCTTTGCTGCAAACCTGCTGTCAGTGTTTGGCTTTGCTGTGCATCAGGCCCTCGTTTGTTTGAGTTTTTCTAGTTTTCCTTTATCACACTGCTTTAAACTTCTAAGGCTGACTAAAACCAATTTTTTTTTTAAAATATTTTTTTATTTATTTCTAGGAGAGAGAGAGACAGCGTGAGCAGGGAGGGTCAGAGAGAGAGGGAGTCACAGACTCTGAAACAGGCTCCAGGCTCTGAGCTGGCAGTCAGCACAGAGCCCGACGCGGGGCTCGAACCCANCTCTGAAACAGGCTCCAGGCTCTGAGCTGGCAGTCAGCACAGAGCCCGACGCGGGGCTCGAACCCACGAACCGCGAGATCATGACCTAAGCGAAAGTCGGACGCTTAACCGACTAAGCCACCCAGGCGCCCCTGACTAAAACCAATTTTTAAAAATTGTGGTAAAATAACATACTCTACAAGATTTTTGTGATTCCTGACAAAGAAAAAAAAATGTATAGGTATAAGTGCCCATGTGTATGTGTATTTTTTAAAATAATTTTTAATGTTTACTTTTGAGAGAAAAAGAGACAGAACGTTGAGCAGGGCAGGGGCAGAGAGAGAGGGAGACACAGAATCCAAAGCAGGCTTCAGGCTCTGAGCCTTCAGCACAGAGCCCAACGTGGGGCTTGAACCCTTGGAAGAGCATGACCTGAACCAAACTTGGTCGCTCAACCGAGACATCCAGGTGTCCCTCATTATAAATTTTCGATGCTTCTTTTTTAAGTAGTAAGTTTCACTTACATACTTGACAACACAAGACTGAGTACATCTTTTCAAGACTGTTTTGTGCCATAGGAAAAGTAAATCTGGGATTACAAAGTTCCAGTAAATCAGCTGCAGTGAAGTTTCAGTGCAAATTGTTGTAGCCACAGTGCTTAGGAGTCTTAATAAGAAGGGTAATTCATGTAAGGCTTTTTACACTAAGCAGGCTATGGCCAAATTACATTATTGATATTTAATATTATTTTTCTATAGTTATACTATTTTGTAGATGGCTCTTAAAAATTTTAATAGTTATTTATTAAAGAAAATATAGCCAGCTACTCCTGACTTGATTAATAAGCTACTGATCTTTCAGTTAGTCATTCAACCTCTCTAGACTTTATGGGAAAAGTGACCTATAAGTTTCTCTCTATTTACATACATACATATATATATTCATTTATAACATATATATTCCTTTGTGATATATATATTCTTAATATCTAATATAAATATCAGGGAATATTTGTTTAAAATTAGTGATGCCTGAGTGGCTCAGTTAGTTAAGTGTCCGACATCAGCTCAGGTCATGATCTCCTGGTTTGTGAGTTAGAACCCCTCTTTGGGCTCTGTGCTGACAGCTCAGAGCCAGGAGCCTGCTTCAGATTCTGTGTCTCCCTCTCTTTCTGCCTCTCCCATGCTCATGCTCTGTCTCTTAAAAATATACAAACATTTAAAAAATTAAAAATATATATAAAATATAAAGAATGTGATGAACATCTATATTCTACCATCCAGCTTATGAAAAGCTTTTACTACCTTCTTTAAAATTTCCCTGTGACCCTATGTAATCCCATACTTTTTCTTTTTGCTCAGAGGAAGCATTACCATGAATTTAGTGATTATCATTCCTTTGATCGTCTTCACAGTTTTTTCACATCTGATCAACAATGTTTATTTTAGCATGCTTTGAGCATTACATAGATGTATTCATACCATAAACTTTCCCCTTGGTGATGGGCAATTTCTTTACTGTAACCTTGGGAAAGCAGGTTTATATACAGTTTAATGATTAATTCTGAGCACCCCATTAGACTTCCTATCTTGGACAGTATTCCCTTTTACTTCTTAGGTCAGTGAAACTAGAGTTCAATTTACTTTGGCTGATATCCTCAAGGTAAAAATGGTCCGCTGTTTATTGCTTTCTGATTTCCTACTTTAACTTAGATTTTGGTCCTGATTATCCCTTATTTTCTTGTTACTTCCTCCCTGAATTTAAAAATGGGTTTTCAGTATTTTATCCATAGTTTTAGGAGTTTAGCCAAAGACTCTATTAGGCAATTGTGAAAAGGCAATTTAGTCATGGTTCCTGACTTCTAGAATATTTGATCCAGACTCTGCAAAGATAGGTAAACAAATACTCAAAATATTTATTCATTGAAAAAATATGTATTTACCTTCCATCTTCAGACACAAACTAGACTCAAAGTAAGGCAAAAGTGATAACAAGGATTAGAGGGGTATCTGGGTGGTTCAGTCAGGTAAGTGTCTGACTCTTGATTTCGGGTCAGGTTATCTCATGGTTCCTGAGATCAAGCCCCCTCATCGGGCTCTGTGCTGACAGCAAGCAGCCTGCTTGGGATTGTCCCTCCCTCTCCCCCACTCATGCTCTTTCTCTCAAAATAAATAAACTTAAAAAGAAATAATAAGGATTAGAATGTAAATTTATAGAGAACACAAAAACAAGAGAGGAAAAAAGTCAAGAAAATCAAATGTTAATTCTTTGATAAAAGATCACAAAACAGGGACACCTGGGTGGCTTAGTCGGTTAAGCGTCCGACTTTCGCTTAGGTCATGATCTCGCGGTTCGTGGGTTCGAGCCCCGCGTCGGGCTCTGTGCTGACTGCCAGCTCAGAGCCTGGAGCCTGTTTCAGAGTCTGTGACTCCCTCTCTCTCTGACCCTCCCCTGCTCACGCTGTTTCTCTCTCTCCTAGAAATAAATAAAAATATTAAAAAAAAAATAAAAGATCACAAAACAAACAAGCCTTTAGCTAGACTGACCAAGAAAACAAAGGGAGAAGCCTGCAATTCCTAGAAACAGAAATAAAAAAGGAGATCAACTGCTTTCAAAAACAGTCTAATAGTTCCCCAGAAGGTTAGACTTAGGGTCCATGGAACCTAGCATTTTTACTTCTACATGAGTACTTAAGAGGAATGAAAAAAATTACTGAAATACTTCTACATGAACATTTAGATCAACACTATTCATAATAGCCCCAACGTGGCAACAACCTAAATGTCCATAACTGATCATTGGGAAAAAAATATGGCATATCCAGACTATGGAATATTATTATTCAGGAATTTAAAAAATGAAGTATTGATACATGCAACAACATGGGTAAACCCCTGGGTGAAAGCATTTGCTAAGTGAAAGAAGACAGCCACAAACCACATATTTTAAAATTCTATTTGCATGACATGTTCCGAAGAGGCAAATCTGTGAAGGCCTAAAAGTAGATTAGTGGTTAACTAGGACTGAGTGGGGAAGTTGTGGGAAATGGTGAGGTAACTGCAAAAGGATATAAGATTCCTTTTTGGTGTGATAAAAATGTTTTAAATTGATGGTAGTGATGGTTGAACACCATCATGAATATAGTAAACATCATTGAACAGTACACTTTAAAGGGACGAATTGTATGGCACGTGAAATATACATCAACAAAGTTGCAAATGAATGATGAAATCACCAAGGTTCAATTGCAAATGCGATGATATTTAGCACCCAATCTCAGCAGACCAGTAAACTTCATCCATAGATATCAGATTAAATGACAAATTTTAAATAGACATAGGGGATGCTATGTGAATCATAGATGCTTAAGGGAATAATATCAGAACTTATTTCAAAACCCCACTTTGTGGTTATTAGTTCTGGTAATTCAGATAAACTTAGTATCTTTGAAACCTACTTTCCTAATTTGTAAAGTAAAAAATTATTTTTTGTGAACATTTAATAAGTCAGATCATAGAAAGACCTTAGCCTAGTGACAGGGAGGTAGCTTAACACTGTGAGGAATTATTAATTTCCTTGCCTCATTTATCAAACTAGTGTAGACTCTGTTATAGTAAATACAGAGGTAAGAAAAAACATCTTGTATATATTTTCTATCATTTTCACTCATACACAAGATACAGCTTGCTGGGAATATTCATCTTTTAAGTCATACTTGATCACATAGAAAACACTAACAAAGCAATTTTAAACACAAAGGAAAGATGTATTCAAATATTTACTTTCTACTCATTGGCCCATCCTTCTCTGCATGTTTTTCCCTTTTGAAGCTTGCTCTCAAACAGAATCAGAGAACATTAAGGGCAGCCAGCTATTTTCCATTGTAGCAACCACCTTCTACAGCTCTTGTTTGCTATTTGAACCTATTATCCTGTGGCTGTGATTTGCTTCTTTCCCTGGAACCACTTCAGGTACCTTTGCCTGGCATGTTAGGCAGCAGCAAAGCAAAGAAACCAGGTGGCCTTAATGGTCAACTTAATGGTGTGTTAAGTGTTCATTTCTAATGAACTGAACACAGGCTTTGGTGTGAGTGTCTAGTTTTATTGGAACACTGTCAACCAACCTGCATAAAGTACTAAATTTTGAAGAAATCTGTGATTTGAGTGGAGTATGAGGAAAACAGCTCAAGGGATAGGCATAAGGTAATCACAGTAAATGAGACTAGAATGTATATTTTCTCTCCCTCCATCCACTAAATTTTTTAAAATTTATTTTTGACACAGAGAGAGAGAGCAAGTGGGGAAGGAGCAGAGAGAGAGAGGGAGATACAGAATCTGAAGCAGGCTCCAGGTTCTTAGCTGTCAGCACAGAGCCAGTTGCAGAGCTCAAATCCATGAAACATGAAATCATGACTTCAGCCCAAGTTGGATGCTTAACTGACTGAGCCACCCAGAAGCCCCTCCATGTATTTTTTTTTTAAATGTAAGCATGTATCACATATTTTACCTTGAAATAATTATTTTCTTCCCCTGAATTAAGAAATCTAGAAAAAAGATATCTAGAGATACTGGATAGCTTATTTTGTTTTGCTTTGCCTCTCCATAGAAAAAAATCTGGTTAATTATAAATATTTACTTTTAATTATTTTCTTTTTTTTTTTTTATTTTTTTTTATTTTTTTTTTTTACAAATAGTTTATTGTCAAATTAGTTTCTACATAACACTCAGTGCTCATCCCCAAAGTGCCCTCCTTCATGCCCATCCCCCCCTCCCCCCCACATCCATCAGTCCTCAGTTTTTGTCAGCATTCAAGAGTCTCTCATGGTTTGCCTCTCTCCCTTTCCCCCACCATTTCCGCCCTTCTTCTCCCCCTTGGTCCTCCGTCAAGTTCCTCCT